>NC_081305.1:32135227-32443636 GCF_030435805.1 Mustela lutreola | reverse complement strand
TTGCTTTCCCAGTCCAACTCTGAGCTCCTCCTATATGGCAGGAACTGTATCTTATTAATCTTCCTCATTTGAATCTAGTACAAAGTCTGGCACACGTCTTTCCAGTAAATGTCCGCTGAATAAATAAATGAATAAATAGCCTTGCCATCAGAGAAGCAACACTACTCTTATGCTTTTAGAGTCCTTCCTTCTGTAGTGGCACAGCTGGCTCATTTGGAAGTGTGACTCTTGATCTCAAGATCATGGCTTCAAGCCCCACATTGGTACAGAGATTACCACACACACACACACAAAAAACCATAAATAAACTTTAGGGGCACCTGGCTGGCTCATTTGGTAGAGCATGTGATTCCTGACCTCAGGGTTTTGAGTTCAAGCTCCATGCTGGGTGCAGAGATTACCAAAAAAAAAAAAAAAAAAAAAAAGAAAAAGAAAAAGAAAAAGAAAAAAGGTTAAACACACAAACACAAACACAACAAAAAGAGGATAGCTTCAGGAGGAAACCAGAGTGGGAGGATTTTCTGCCATGAGATCCTGGGTGTGGCAGATGTCACACCAAACAAATCAACGAATTGTTTTGACCGAATTTTCATTCTGTTTAATTACAGTCATTCATTTCTTCTCTCCGTTACGAGCTATCTCATCCTCTATGCCCCAGCTCAGCAATACAATGAGATACTAATAGGGCCTATCCCACATCTGTTATTTTTAAGAAGACAGTAAACATGATGGCATACAATAAACACTCAAATGTTGGTTTTCAGTAGTATCCCCCTTGGAATCTAGTTTAGTGCTTTAATAAAATAGGTGCTTATTGGAATTTATTATATGATGGCTTCAAATTCTCATTAAAAGTTTTAACCTCAGCTTTATAAATATTCTCTATATGTTAATGCTTATGATTTAAAATTTTTAAAAAATCTCTCATTTTATCCTGCCAAGATCTCTAGCAAAGGGACTAGTCTAACATCTTTGGCATTGAAACCTGAAGCTGACTTGCAAAACTGTTAAGACAGAATTTGGATTACGATTATGTTTTTCAGGAACACGGGTCTGACTTTCAATAAAGGAATTCAGAGCTCTCATCTGAGCTCTTTCATTAGAAAACCTTCTAGGTAGTTCTCCTTACACCCAGCCTCTGCTCTTCAATAGCTGCTAGAAGCTGCTAACAGATTAACATTACTAAGGCACTCAACTTTTATCATTCTTCCACTCAGAAAGTCTCTGACTGCTTAGGGTCAACATATTCAAGTTCAAATTTCTTCCTCTGACACCTCACCCGTGGTTCAGGTCTCATCCCTTACCCCTCTTCCTTTATTCTGTGCTTAAAAAGAAAACGCCTTTCAATCCCTTATATACACCCTCATACTGGCCCAGCTCCCTGCTACTGTTCTCAGCCCTCGCTGGTATGCAGCGTCCTAACCTCCGCTTCTCTCTGCAGCGCCGTGGTGTTCTCTTCAGGCATTGCTTCTAAAATCAGTGCGCAGGTGAAAACTGGGTCGTCAGATTACCTTTGAAAATCTCTACAGTAGCCAATAAAGGGCCATACTTACGGCCGTACACACAGGATCCTTCACATTTAATTGTACAAGATGAAAAGAACCTATGTTACAAATATAGCTCAGAGTATAGTTGATCCCATGTTGCCTGAACCATGCAGTGTAACATCACGATGTTCTAACTTCTAAAGACCAGCTCAAACGCGGCCACCTGAGCAAAGTCTTCTGTGATTCTCCCCAACCAGCCCCAGTACCTCTCCAGAGCCTCTTGGAGCTAGAACTCTCTGCCTCTGTTAGGACACAAATTTTAACCTCCCACTCCTACAAAGGGAGTGGAGGGCGTTGTCCACTCTAACAACTCTTTTCATGTTAATGACCTCCTGAGTGCAGGATTTGAGTTCTTGTTCTGACACTGTGTGACTATGAGCAACTTACTAACCTCTCTGAGCCTTAGTCTTCTCACCTGTGGAAGAGCAGACGGACGGTATGATCTTTTACTTTTGGATATGTATCTGAAAGAACAGATTGCTGGAGAGATACTTATATGACCATGTTAACAGCAGCAATATTTACCATAGCCAAGAGGTAGAAGCAAACCAGGTGTCTACTGATGATGAACGGATAAACAAAACATGGTATATTCATACAACCCAGTATCATTCAGCCTTAAAAAGGAGGGAAATTCTAACACCTGCCACAACATGGATGAACCTCCAGGAGAGTATACGAAGTAAAACGAGCCAGTCACAAAAAGACAAATACTGTGTGATTTCACTTCTATGAGACACCCAGAGTAGTCACACTCATAGAGAAAGCAGAATGGTGGAGGGTGGGGGATATGGAGAGTTGTTGAATAGGTATAAAAAAGTTCTGGAAATTGGATGTGTAACAATGTAAGTATACTCAACAGTACTGAACAGAACGCTTAAAGATAGTTAAGATGGTAAAGCCTATTCTAAATGTATTTTACCACCATTTTAAAAGAAGAGATGGTAATGCCAGCTTCATAGATTATGGTCAAGAGTAAGGGGAGATAACATATATTACACAGTAAACGCAGGGCCCAGCCTGTAATATGTATGTGTTCTGTGTACAGTATTCATACAGTTTTTTTTAGTAATCAGGTATGTGTGTTATGTGTGAATGGTTGTTATTTCACTTAAAATGGTTTTGTAAACACTTTTGTAGTTTTTAAAAATCACGACACTATCAGTGTAATGGCCAACACAGAATTTTACTTACTGCCCCTCAGTTTTACTTCACTGCCCTCTTGTGCCTATATTACTAGGCCAAATGATGTGAGCATTTTTCATCAGCTGTTATTTTGTTATATGATGTGGAAATAAATAACTTGAAAATGTAAAGCTGGACCTTTAGGAAAGGGTCATGTTATAGATAGTAAGAATTATGCCAGCACACAAATTCCTTTGCAATCACTCAGCATTCAAACGCTCAGGGGAAAAAAAGGACATAACACACTTTCATAGGGGTGGTGTTTAAATGATGACCTGATTAAAACGAAAGTATACACACCCACACACATATAGTACTCGTAATGCTCTGGTTGGTATTAAATGTTACCACTCTACATAGAGAAATACAGATACTAATGTATCTGGGCATTTTAAACTAATAAAACCAGGGCCTTCCATACTCAAGAGAAGAGTATCGCTTAACTCAAACACTTCTGAAAAATTATAGCGCTTTACGTTTTATGTGTGTGTGCCTCCCCAAATCTTCCAAAAGTAACAGATCCTCCATCCCCTTCCCCAACTAGAAGACACTTCCCAGCCTCCCTAGCAGCTAGGATGGCCATGTGGTTAAGTAAGTTGTGTGTGATGAAATATAAGCAGAAGTTACATATGCCTTTCAGAAAAGGGAAAGGGCATGCTTTATCTTTTCCCTGCATTCTTCCTCCTGCTGCGTGGTACTGACAGAAACATCACTCCTCCCTCAGAACCACACATCCCCTAGCCACTCCGAGGCCCATGGGTGTCATACAGCTGATTCTCTCCACGAAGAGACCGGAGACAACTGCTGTTCCTAGAACTCCCTGGAGATCCAGAACATAGCTCAGAGAGAAGTGTCCTTCTGAAGCCTCCCTACCTAGACAACACTATCAAAAGAACACATCTCCCCATCCCCAGTCTAGCCTGCAAAAAAACAGATGACCCAAACAGCTTCTACAGAACCAATGACATCTCAGATAATGTCCCCTGGTCCCTGGCCCTGAATCCTGGGGAAATGGAACCTAGCATAAATTCACTGCACTTCTTTGAGTTTCCATTTTACCTTTTATAAAATGGAAACTAATCTACCTGTCCTATTCTGCAGGGTGTTCAGTCCAAGTAAGACTATGGATGCAAAAGCATTTTAATTTACAACAGAATCAAAATATAATGAAGGCTAATGACATTTAGAGCTACAGTCAAGAAAGACCAGAGTGGCTAGAACAGATGGAGAGAATTCCAGGAACTTAACCTGAAGATATCCTTATAAAATTATATAGAGATTTGTGTCCATGAGACTCACTGCAGCTTTATTTATAGCATTTAGACATAATATAAAATAAAATAAGGTACATCAATATAACCAAATACTATGTAGTTAATAAAAAGAATGAGGTAAGTGATAAAAGAAAGAAAGAACACAAGCATATCAGCTGGCGTTATGGTGCCAGGACTAAAATTGGAAGTGGTTAAAAGGGATGACCTCACCTCCCAGTTCAATGAGATGAACAAAGTAGAGAAGAGACTACAGGGGATCAAAGTCGCCCACACACCTGGGAGATGAGAGGCAAGTGGAGGAGTGAGCAGATCACAGATAGCAAGCTACCACCTCCGTGCAGAAGTGGCCACCTAGGAGAAGAGTTCAAATCCCAGCAACCTGGAAAAGCTCAAACCTGGAGCCACCAGGAACCAGAAAGTCTCCAGACCGGATGCCAGTCAGGAGTGGGGAGAGATGCTGGACTGAAAACAAGCAGCGGCTGGGAGGACCTTCAGTCTCCTTCCCTGGTTGGCCCCTGAAATACCAGCAGTCAGGTAATAACCTTGTTTCAGGAGGGATTTTTCTCTGGAGAACAGACACCTGGGGGATCCACCAAAATGATCGGGTCTCTGTTTAGTGACTCTCCAGCTGACAAACTGTCTAGACACAGAGTATTTCATCAGGCTGTTGTGTGGCACATGGAGATAGAGACAGACCAGGAAGGCTCAACAGGTAACAGATAAGAGATGAGGTTAATGTAAAAAGAGGAGACCAAGAAAATAAACTGAAGAACTTGAGGGGAAATAAGAGACAAAGCAGGGAGCAAAAGAAAACAGGAAAAAAAAAAGGCAACAAATCCATCAATTAGTATCCTCAGGGAAAAACAAGAACAGGGTGCTATTAAACAAGGATAATGAGGGGAACGTGAGTAGCTCAGTGGGTTACAGCCTCTCCCTTCGGCTCAGATCATGAACCTAGGGTGCTGGGATTGAGCCCTGCTTCCCCCTCTCTCTCTGCCTACTTGTGATCTCTGTCAAATAAATAAATAAAATCTTAAAAAACAAAACAAAACAAGGACAAGGAGAGAAGAAGATGCTTTCAAAATTCTAGGAGACAGAACTTTTACTCTGGAATTCCACGCTGAGCGGAACTATCAAGCTATAGGAGCAGACTATATTAGGGTAAAGATGTTCAATCACATAAGGTCTTAGAAAAACCTACCTCCTATGAATGCTTTCTTAGAAGTTCATAGAATTAAGATTCCACCAGAAAAAGGGAGTAAATATAACATGGGATCCAGGAAAGAGGCAAAGGAAGGTCCCAGAAGGCCTAGAGAACAAATAATCCAGACTAGAGCAGGTCACAGAGGGCTACAAGATGGATGTTTCAAGAGGAGGGCAATTGTTTGGCCATGTGAAAAACAGAAATCAGATGGGTGTTATAAATCTGTCAAGAGTTTGGGAAGAGGGGTGCCTGTGTGGCTTAGTGGGTTAAGCCTCTGCCTTTGGCTCAGGTCATGATCTCAGGGTCCTGGGATCCAGGCGCACTGGGCTCTCTACTCAGCAGGGAGCCTGCTCCCCCTGCCCTCTCTGCCTGCCTCTCTGCCTACTTGTGATCCCTCTCTCTCTGTCAAACAAATAAATAAAATCTTAAACAAAAAGTTTGGGAAGAATTGGTACATGATAACCAAACCAATGAAGTAATTAACGAGGGACCAAGACCAGATCTGTATTTATTTTACGTGCCATAAGTGAACAATAATTAAACAGTGAATACTGATTTAACCAACAACTGTGGTGTACCTACACTGGGAGAACAGAGGAAGAGAAACTGGGGACAGGAAGTGGTATTAGAACGCTAATTTAAATTCTCATTTTCTATAACAGATCTGTAAAAGATGTAAACCGATAAATCAGGAAATACCATAAACCTACATTTAAAAAAGAAGACAGATATCCCAAAAAACTCTGAAAAGTTTGGGAAGTAAAACTCTAGGCTGGGGTAGGAGACTGCTTTTGTGTTAAAAGCCTTGAAGTATTCTTAATTTTTTAAAAATATGTTCAAGAACAACTTTACAAATAACAAAAAATAATTAAAAAAAAAGAGAGAGAGACTATGTGAGGGACTAAGGTAAGGAAAATTTATTGCCCTCCTTTTATTCATTTCTATATTGCTTGAATTTCTTAAATCATATGCATATAGCATATGGAAGAAAACATTAGATAGTTCTATACACTGACACAGCCTAGCCAAGGCAACTAAAAATTGAGGCCAAAAAATAATAGATTTACGAAATTCTAAAGAGTCTCTAAGATTTAGTGACTTCCCATGTGTTTAATCACATGGAATAGAACATTGCTGGTACATATAAACAAGAAAAATTACAAAGCTAATTTATGGAAATCTATTCTCAAGACCTAGTAATGGATTTAGTAAGTCACTCAGGGACAGGTTAAATCTGGGAAGTGCAGAAGTCTAGGACAATTCCAGATATGTGTATGATCATCCATGAAAGTTAATTATTATTATTTTGCCCCACTTATGAACCAACAGCACCTACTCCCCCCTCCTTTTTCCTATTAACTGCAAATGGTTAAGAAAATGCTTATTTTTAATCACTGGTGTGTCATATCCCTTATAGGTCTCTAATCGAATTTTCTCTTCAACAGACTCAAGCTTTAAGATCAAAACTGCTCATTATATATCTGGCATTATAGAATTTACTTCAGAACAAAATCTGAACCCCAAAAGATCCCGTTCACTTCTGAACTGAATTTTTTTTAAAAAAGATTTTATTTATTTGACAAACCTATCACAAGTAGGCAGAGAGGCAGGCAGCCAGAGAGGAAGGGAAGCAGGGTCCCGCTGAGCAGAGAGCCGGAGATCCATCCATGTAGGGCTCCAGGGCTCGATCCCAGGACTCCGGGATCATGACCTGAGCCCAAAGCAGAGGCTTTAACCCACTGAGCCACCCAGGGGCCCCTGACTTGATGATCTTTGACAAAGCTCCAACACTGAGGCTTTTCTGAGCATGACTTTTACCTTCCCTGGGTGGAGAAAATTCTCTGACACTGCTCCTGAAGTTCAGGACTCAGCTGCTCGCTGACCGGCTGTGAGAGTAACTAAGTATAATTAAATGGAGAGTTGCTGAAACTCACAGGGGATTCGTGTTTCTGTGCTGCCCTGCTCCGCCTCCAAACAAGGCAGATTTTACAGGCGTTTTAGCGTCTCGTTAGACACAAAGAGAAGTAAGTAAGGCAGCCAGCGGGCGGCGGGAACTCTTGAAAAGGGGTACCCCCAGCAACACGGAAGCCACGCAACATTTACCTTTACTCGTCTCCGTTTTCTCCCCTTTTCTTCCCCTGGAAGCTGCTTCTCTCCTTTCTTTCGCTTTTTCCGCTTTCTGTCCTTGTGTTTATCATGATCATTTTTGTCTTCGAAGAGGCTTGAGTCGTGCCCCGAGCTGCCCGTGGAGAGCTCGGTGACCTCGTTCCCTCCCACTTTGAGGACCAGCTTCAAGGGCTTCTCTACATACTCTTAAACAAAAGGAGAGAGCCTGGATTACCGCCGGACGCGCGGGGCAGCGTCCTCAATGCAGAGGCAGCGTGGGCGGAGGGAGAAGGGGCGCCACGGCCGCGGCGGCTGTGGGCACGCAGTGGGCGCCCCGCGAAGCACCTGTTGACTGACGGACACTTGCCCCGAGGGTGTCCCGAACGCTGCGGGCCTCTGGGCGCCGTCTCACACCTCCCGGCAAGAGCCCCGCCGGGGACCAGGGGTCTGGGGTTCGAATGCGGCCCCCCGCCTGGGGTCTGCGCGGCCTCCGGCGGGCCGCGCCCCCTTCGCGGGTCCCGGCCTGCCCGTGGGAGGTGCGGCCCCCCGGCCCGCCTCCGGAGCTCGAGAGTGGTCTCGAAGGAGCGAGGACCCTCCTCCCTCCCCCACCGCTCCCAAGCCCGGGGCCGCCGCGGGCCCTCCGCTCCCGCACCGCAGCCCACTCCTCACCCTCATAGAGGTGTTTGTCCGACTTGTGCTTCTTGTGCTTCTTGCCCATATCCGACCGGGCCCCGGTGCCCGCCCCCCGCGCCAGGCCCAGGCCGTGCGGCGCCGCTTCCGGTCCGGGCCAGGCAAGCGGAGGGCGGGAGCGGGGCCCGCGAGACCCCGCGCCGCGAGGCAGGGGGACGGCGTGCGCCGGGCGGCGCGAGGCCCCTCACGAGAAGACGGCGCGCGAGACCCGGCCGTAGCCCGAGAGCGGCGGCGGGGCTGCGAGCGGCCCGCGCGGAGGCGGGAGAGAGGGCCCGCCGCGCGCGCTGGGTGCGGCCGGCTGCCCGTGGCGGCCCCTTGCGGCTGGAGGTGGCTCTGCAACCCACGGGTCGGGGGCGGAGTCCGAATTGGGGGGCGGAGACCGGGCTGGGGGCGGGGTTCACTGCTCAGAATCTCCTGCCTCTCTCCTCTCCTCTCTCTTCCTCACCTTTCTCTTTCCCTCTTCTACCTTCTCTTCCTCCCTTCCTCTCTTTCTTCCCTCCCTCCTTCTCTCCTTTTTAATGTCTCTGTCGATCTAATTGTCCGTCTCCGTCTCTCCTTCCCTTCCTCTCTCTGTCTCTGTCTCATTGTCTCTCTGTCTCTGTCTCTCCCATCCTCTCTCTAACTCTGTTTCTGTCTGTCCGCCAGTCTTTCCATCTCTCCCTCCCGTCCTCTCTGTTCCTTTCTCTTTCCTCCCTGCCTCTTTCCTCCCTTCTCTCTCTTTCCCTCTCTTTCTCCCTTCCCTCCCTCTTCCTACCACTCTTCTTTTTCTATCATCCTTCCCTCTTCCCTGACTCCACACTTCTACCCCTGTCCCTCTTATTTTTGTCTTCCCTTTGACAATATTTATTGAACCTTGTACTAGATGCCGGATCCCACAAATCCAGCACATGGGTAACTAGAAGGATTCTAATCTTAAGAACAAAATAAAACAAAAACCCTTATGTGCTGGGTCTGTGACTAAAACTGTAACTAAACTAACTAAAACAACATAAAAAATGTGAAACCGAGTGTTTTTTGGTAAAACTCATATATGGAAATAAACATTGACGTCTGGATGAAAAGGTTCTGGTAGAGTGAAAGTGGACTGTTTTAGTTTTAGTTTTATGTTTCTCCTTATTGTTTGAAAATTTTTTCATGTACATGTTAACTTATTAAAAGCTTTTATTTATTTAACTTTTTAAAAGATTTTATTTATTTATTTTACAGATAGAGATCACAAGTAGGCAGAGAGGCAGGCAGAGAGAGAGGAAGGGAAGCAGGCTCCCCGCTGAGCAGAGAGCTCAATGCGGAGCTTGATCCCAGGACCCTGGGATCATAACCTGAGCTGAAGGCAGAGGCTTTAACCTACTGAGCCACCCAGGCGCTCCTAAAAGCTTTTATTTATTTATCTATTTATTTAGAGAGAGCAGGAGCAGGGGGGGGCGGTGAAGAGAGAGGAAGACAGAGAATCTTAAACAGGCTCCATGCTCAGTGCGGAGCCCAACATGGGACTCCCACTCAGGACCCTGAGATCATGATCTGAGCTGAAATCAAGAATAAGTTCTTAACTGACTGAGTGCCCAGGGCCCCAATGTTAATTTTTTTTCTAAATGAAAAAGATTGAAATACAAGTTAGAAAATAACTTGAAAAAAATGATGAAAATGTATCTATTAGAGCTATACCAACTAAGATTCCACACCAAGAGCATTGCTCTTAGATGTGCATCTACTCCTTGATGTTGTTCTAAGCCTTTCTCACTCACTCTTACCCTCAGGTACTGAGCCCTGCTGGAGAGCTGTTATTCACATTTCTGCTCATTGGCCAAATATATTGTATCTAGCCAAATATAGTATTAAGATGTACTTATTATAACACATGCAGGGATGTTGGCTGCAAAGGAGCAATATAATGTTGATATTTTTCCACATGACAATTTCATAACATAGGAAGCACAGAAACATGCTTATTCCCATTTTGAAGATGAGAAATGGATGCCCAGAGAAATGAGGTAGGTTGCCAGTGGTGGTAGAGCCTAGACTCACATTCAGGTCTTCTGAATTTGAAACACAAGCTCTTTTTCATATGAATATGGGCAAGATGTCTTGACTGTCTCTACTTTTAACCTTATAATGCCCTGTGTATTTTTAAACTAAACCCATAATCACAGCCTTCTCTCAATAAAGGATCTTAGTCATTTACACTTTAGTAAGAATTTGGACCTCTGGATCATATCTCCTAGAAAGATTTGTAGCTTTAGTTTGAATTCCAATGGTAAAATGGGAGATTTGTAGTTCAGGTCAGTTTGAATTATTTCAGGAAAACTAAAAAGATTCCAAGTAAGAAGATTTTCAAGTAAAGCTTGAAGATGGGAACCAGGGATCTGATGCTATCTGGTATCTCTTTGTCTCTCTTTGTTTTGTCTCTGTGTACATTAGGCTCCATTTCTCCCCCACCCCCCATGGATGAAAACATGGTTACCAGTAGCTGTTTCCAGATTAACTGGGTCAATAGTCTATTCTCTGTCAGTTTCCCCAAGGAAGAAATGCCAGAGAAGGGCTCTGATTGCCTTGGGTTGGGTCACATATTTCATGGGCTGGGGAATGGGAGATTGATTCAACTTGGGTACCAAGTCTGCCCCCAGGGCAAAGAGGAGTTAGAGTTTGTGACAGCCAGGCCCCATCAGACCCTCAAGGTTAGCCAGGGAAGATAAGGTTCCTTGAATAAAGGGAGGTGCTTTTTCATGAGGGCTAGAAGTTTGTGTCTGTTACCTTTCTGTAACAGGCCTCTTGGGCATCGGCGAGGTGGAGTCAGAGTAGGGGAAGAGAGGTTGTGCTGAGGAAGAAAACTTCAGTTGCTCTGAGATCAAGCCACCATTGCCCACTAAGTATAGGGCAATGGTTCAGCTTCTCAGTCATTGGGTATTATCTTTTTCTTTAAGGGGAATTGTGATACCAGTCCCCCACCCCCACCCCAGAGTCCTGCCTCTGCTGTAATTTGAGTTTACCTCTTTACTTCCTATCCCCTGGTGTGTTTCCCCAGAGAGGGGGCTGGTCTCACTCCCTTCATTCCTAGCATAATGACATAACACCCAGCATAATGACTACTACTCTCTGCAAATGCCCCTCAGAGCTAGCTCACTGTGTGTGTGTGTGTGTGTGTGTGTGCATGCATACACGTGTGTGTGTCTTTCTTTTCTCTGACCAGCCTGGGATGAAGGAAAAGGGTCTAGTGAACTCATTCCCCTCAGCAGAGATCATACTCAGGTCCCAAATTGTTCCTAGCAGTGAAAAAATGAGTAAGAGCTTGAAACAGAAAACACCTCACAGAAGTTCCTGAGAGATAGAAACCCTGACTTATCCACTTTTTTAAAAAATTCCTGATTCCAGGACAGTCCTGGTCCATAAAAGTCACCAGAAAATGAGAGCTGAATGGAAACTTTCGATGTAGGGCAGAATCTAAAGTGACCCCTGGAGACTCCTGCTTCGGGTATTTATGGTCTCCAGCTGAGTGTGGAAGGGCCTAGAGACTTGCTTCTAGCCCATGGGAAAGGTGATGAGATGAGCCCATGGCAAAGGTGATGAGATGTCCCTTCTGTGATTCAGTTACTTAAGACAGTAACTTCTGTCTTGCCAGCCAGTTACATTGCCTTCTTGGCTTCTGTGCTTTGAGGAAGCCTCTGGAGAGGCTCACATGCAAGAAACTGAGAGTAGCCTCCATCCAGCAACCCGCAAGGATGGAGGCTGTCAGCCCAGCAGCCCCTGAGCCATTGACTGTGCCAACAACACCCTGAGCTTCAAAGTGAATCCTTCCTCAGTGGAGTGTTCAGATGAGACCTCAACCCTGCCTCTCCCTTGATGGCAGCATTCAAGGGACCCTGAAGCAGAAGACCCAGGTAAGCTATGGTCAACACTCCTGACCCACAGAAACTATGAGATAATCAAATGTGTGTTCACTTAAACCGTTAAGTTTTAGGGGAATTTGTTACACAGCGATAGGTAGCTTATACAAGTATTATCCCAAACAGGGAACTTTCCAAGCCTGCTGCCTATCTCCATAAGGACTAAAGAAACAGCAAAGGAACCAATGCCTGTGCAGGGTACTTGCCTGGAGTTTTGCACAGACTGCCTCTTTTTATCCTTTTCCTGGCCCGGTGAGAGGAACACTCCTGTCTTTGGCCCATAGGTGAGGACACTGGGGACTGAAGAAGTCAAGTGGCTTATCCAAGGTCACGCAGCTCGCCTGCCTGGGATCTGAATCCATGTCTGCCTCCCTCCCAATGCTACATTCTAATCAGTAGGTCACATGGCTCTTCGAAAAGAGGGCCAGAAACCTCCGAAGTTTCTTCCTGCCCGTTGGGAATAGTGTCAGATGGAAATAAATTCCCCAAGAGGATTTGTATGCTCATCTAAACAGGTAGGAATGGATGTTTGTGCGCCCAGAGGATCAGAAGATAAGGCAAAACATGGAAATAGTTGCTATTTGCTGTTTACAGATCTCTGGAATGCCGGGAGGCTAAGTGGATGAAGAGAACCCGGGCAATGGCAGGTGACCGCTGCACGGGGTGGAAGAGGGCTGCTGTGGTGGAGCTGCAGGTTTTGTGACTCCTAGGCAGGGGTGGGGAGGGGGGTGGGCTTCTGACCTTGGCCGTGAGGGTATGCCTCTTGTGGCAGGAGCTAGCTGTTCCCCATAAGGTGATGCGGTCTTGTCTCTCTCATGCATCCTTATTGGCTGGAAAGGAAGAGAACAGTCTCAGGAGAAGACAAGGGTGGCTCTATACCTTGCTTAGTCCCACCCAACCCCTTCCTGCACCTGGGGGCCTCTGCCACTTCCCTTGTCATGTCCCTGCTCAAAAGTGTTTCATCGCTTCTCATTTCACTCAGAGTCAAAGCTAAATCCTTACCTTGGTTTCCAGGACCGATCTGGCCGCCACTGTCTCTCCAGCCCCACATCCTTCCCCCATCACTGAGGCTGGCCACACTGTCCTCCTCACTTGCTTCTGCCTCACAAGCTTGCTTCTGCCCCAGGACCTCAGCCTCTGCTCTTCTCTGTGCCTAGAGCACTCTCCCCTCAGCTCCTGGCCTGGATCCTGCCCTCACAGCATCGTGATTGCCCAGGGGGCTGCTTCAGAGAAGCATCTGGACCAGTGACCCACGGCAGTGCCTCCTGACCCCTCACCCTGTGTGGCTCTGGCTCTGTTCATGGCACGTGTGGGCCCCAACATCATGTTACATATTGGTCACATGTCTGTGAGTATGTTAGTCAACTGTCTCCCCCTTGGGACTCCCAGCTCCCTGAGGACAGGAGTGGGGCCCGCATCACTCACAGTTGTGTCCCGTGTACCTACCACAGAGCCAGGCTCAGCACAGGCCCTCAAGAAGTATTTGTCAGATGAATGAATGAATGAAGAATTATACTGTTTTATGATGATGATGATTCCCTCCCACTTTCTTCTCTGAGGGTCTTTTGGCTGAGGACAGGAGGTGACAGGTGGCCTCCCAGGGAGTCTGAGGAGGAAAAGGAGAGAGGCAGTGAGGAAGGCTGGCCACTTGGCAGGGGGTGGGGGGGCATTCCCAGCAAATGGCCTCTATTCAGCTCTCTCAGGCCCAGGCCTATCTGCAGAGGACTTGTTGCCCAGCAGGTGGGAGACCATGGCAGGCCAGGCCCTCAGCAGCCCCCTTACTCTAAGATGTGCCAGTCTCCCACCACAGCCTGGTCTTTAGAACTTGGTGCCCCTATGGAGAGGGAGCCCTGGGACACAGCTGGAGTAGAGTGTGGCCTCCCTTGGCCAACCCAAAGGACACTCTTCACAGGCCCTATGGGTGAAAGTGTCGGTTTACTGGGAACTGAGCCCATGATCCCATCAGGCTGAAAGCCTTGAATATTGGGGGCCTCCAACACCCCCCCCCCCCCACGGCTCTGCTCTGTTCCTCAGAGTGTGTGGAATTCTCTGGGAAATGGGCAGAACCAACCCTGGGCACCTGTGTGGTTGGCATAAGGGTCAAGGACAGTGAAAAGACTTCTGGCACAATGAAGGCCTTTTGGAGTAGGGAAGACCAGAAAGGAAGTGAGGAAAAGAGCTGGTTCTCTTGGATATTCCAGGGGGCACCCTGCCCTCCATGGGCGGGGAGGGAGAGAGGAGGCATCTCCCCAGCCCAGGCCCCAGCAGCTGCAGCAGGTGGCCTAGATGGGTGATATGGGCAGGCGGCCGACCTGGCATCAGCTTGTTAGTGGGTGTGGAGGGCCCCCAGGGGGTCAAGGCTGGTTCACTGGGCAGCTCTTTGGGGATGCAGTGGCCTGAGGTGATTCCCTGCGACAGGCTGTCGGCAGTGCAGCTGGGTTGCAGGGTTGCTCCTGGTCACAGGTGTTGCTGCCCCAGCTGTCTGCCTCTGAGGGAACAAAAGGAAGGCCGCAGATGGCAGCTGTGCATGTGGGGGGCCTGTGCCTCCTCTCCCCTTGTGGTCTCGGAGCTGCCTGAGGTCCACGCCATGGTGCCCACTGCTGATAACCGGGAAAGCTATTTGGACTCCGACTCTGCCAGGATGGAAAAAAAAAAAACTCGGAGACCGTGATCAATTAGGGAAGAGGCAACACAAGCACCTTCTCCCCAGCCCCCACCCGCCTTCCCTTCTTCCTGTTTTCTTGAGTGCCCATTCTTGTGCCGAGTGTTGAAACGTAGTGAGAGCAAAACCGACCTGATCTCGTCCGCGTGATGTTCACAGTCATACACTTAACGGGCAATCGCACACACACACACGTGGTTGAGCCTCGAGCAGCTTGGGTTTGCATCCACAGACCCACTGTGTGTGATTTTTTCCCAGACAGCGTAGTACTGTAGAAGTATTTTCTCTTCCCTATGATTTTCTCCATAACATTTTTTTTCTGATTTACTTGGTTGTAAGACACATATGTAAAGGCACTTAGGAATCCGTGCTAATTCAGCAATTTATGTTTATGTTACTGCTAAGGCTTCCTGTCCATGGCAGGCCATTAGGTGTTACGTTTTGGGGGGACCCAAAAGCATTGGGGGGTCAGCACCCCTAATTCCAGAGTGGTTCGAGAGTCAGCTGGATTTAACCGCTGTTGTTCTGAGTGTCAGGAGGGAAGACAACAGGGTGGTGATAGGTTATGCTGTGATGAATAGACTGACACAGTCTCGGGGTTCAGAGCCCCCCTGCCCGAGGAAGTCCTACAGGGAGGTATCTTGGGTTGGGTGCCCTAGAAGCTGCTGGGGCAATCTGTTGAAGGGAGTCTGTTTGGGGCAACTGTAAAGAGCTGGAAGGAAGGGCAAGGAGCAGGGTAGGGCAGGGCAGAAGCAGAGGGAGGTCGGGGTCTCCGCCTAGCCCAGTCACAAGGAGCTGGTGTGGGGAGAAGGATGTGGAGTGGGAAGTCCTCCATGGAACAGTTCCCTGGGGGAGAGGGGCCAGGCTTTGGTAGCTGGGGTCAGGCGGAGAGGTCAGCGCAGTGGTTTTCCTGATCCCCACAGAGCCACTGTCGTCTGTGCAGGGCAATCCTCTGAAGAAGATGGCAGCTGTGGGCCCTCAGCAACCAACACTGACAGCTGCTGGAGATGGCATGTCCTGGGGACAGGTGAGTGGAGGGGGGCGTCAGCAGCATCCACTAGCCAGGCGGAAGGGGTCGGGGACCAGCCTATGCAAAGGCACGAAAACGTTGGGTGCATTGGGTGCGTTCAAAGAAGGGAGAAGCCCAGTTCTGGAACAAGAGAAACGAGGGGGCACTGGGGGCAGCGTCCAGACATAAGGCTGGGCTGGGCAGAAACTCAGGAGGCATGGTGGGGACGTTTGATTTTATGTTGGGGTGCCGTGGAAGGCGGGGGATGTGGGCACATGACCAGGTTTGCATTTTGTCCAGAGGGCTTTGGCTTCTGAGTAGAGAAGGAATTGTGGGTTTAGGAGACAGGGCAGGGAGAGCAGTTAGGAGTTGACATTGGACTTCATGGGGGTGGTGGTGGGGCGGGGTGGTGGCGGCTTGGATTATGGGCAGGCAAGGGGCTGGTGCATTGGGATCATTTGGGGGTTACTTAGGAGGAAGAGTCTGAAGATGCCTGTGAGTGACCCAGGAGGAGATGCTGAGCAGGAAGTTGGGTGCCTGTGTCTGGGGCTCAGACGGAAGGTTAGGTCTGTCTGAAAATAGACTTTGGTCTAAGGATGTCTTTGGGAACCACAGGAGTGAATCAGACCACCCAGGAGGAGACAACAGAGGGACCAGAGACGATAGAGCTTTGAGGACTTGTAATATCAAGGTCAGTGGATATCAAGGATGAGGAAGCAGGAAAGGAGATAGAGGAGCAACCCCGAGCAGGAGAAAGCCCAGGAGAGGGGGGCGTGCCAGGAGGATGCTCTGGCTGAGGACATGGGTGGTGGGGAGGGAAGTGGCACCAGACTGCAGGGGGCCATTCAGGGCTGGAAAGGGTGGATCAAACAAGTCAAATCACGAAGGTAAGAACGCTGAGGTGGGGATGCTGGGGGAGACCGTCAGCAAGCTCAGACATGGTTGTGCAGGCTTGGGACATGGTCCACCATCAGTCCCGGAAACCCTGCTCTGGGAACAGAGAGCCACTATGTGCTGTGGCTGTGGGCTTGCTTGGTGCCACCCAGATCTCTAAGTTCCTAGAGCTGTAAAAACCAGCCATGGGACCTGGGCACGTCCCTTCTGCTCGCTATTCGCAGCCATGGAAAGCGGATGAGGCTGCTTCCTTGAGCCTCAGTTGGTTCTGGGGAGCTACTTCTGATGTTCCATCAGTGTCTGATGTTTCATTTTAAATGTGTGCATATATTTTAGGTTTTTCTTCATTCAGCGATTTAACTTGAGGCTTATTTATTTCTTAAATTTATTTTATTTCTTTAACATGTATTAACATGTTAAAGATAAAGTTGACAATACAGGTAGGCATAAGGAAGAAATTTTAAATAGCTTATAATCCCGCCATCTATTGTATCATTTTGGACTCTGTTCCTCCAGATATTTTCCAGCCTGTTTTTCAGATTAGTGTTTGGTAGTGATTCTTATCTCCTTGTCTCGGAGGCACATTCACGATGCTCTGTTACTGTGTATTCTAGAACCTTGCTACGCAATGGTCCATGGATCAGCTGCATTGTTGGTACCCGGGAGCGTGGGAGAAATGCAGAATCTCGGGCTCCACCTCAGAACCACGGAATCAGAACCTGCATTTATAACACGATCCGTGGCAATTCATATATATGCACTAAAGTTCTTAAAGCACTGTTGTAGAACATTGGTTTATACCTAGCCTTTATTTTTTTTTGGACAAGAAATAGGAAGCCTTTAGTTTAGAACCATTAGACCCCAAAGGAGAGCTTTGACAAACAAATTATACACTTGTGTTGGTGTTTTGACTCAAAAGCTCAATAGGGGGGCGCCTGGGTGGCTCAGTGGGTTAAAGCCTCTGCCTTCGGCTCAGGTCATGATCCCAGGGTCCTGGGATCGAGCCCCGCGTCGGGCTCTCTGCTCCGCAGGGAGCCTGCTTCCTCCTCTCTCTCTCTGCCTGCCTCTGCCTGCTTGTGATCTCTGTCTGTCAAATAAATAAATAAAATCTTAAAAAAAAAAAAAAAAAAGCTCAATAGGGACACCTGCGTGGCTCAGTTGGTTGAGCCTCTGACTCTTATTTTTGGCTCAAGTGGTGATCTCAGTGTTGTGAGATAGAGCCCCACGTCGGGCTCAGCTCTCAGCAGGAAGTCTGCTTGGGATCTCTTTCCTTCCTCTCCCTCTGCCCACCCTCTGGTCACACAATCTCTAAATAAATAAATAAATAAAATGTTTAAAAAATAAAGGCAGCTCAATAGGGTGAAAAGATCTGAAGATTCGAGGGACTTTTTCACTTATCCCAATTATTAAGAAAAAATTTTAACTCTTAAAAAAAACAGTAATGAAACCTCCCATTTGCAATTATATATTATAT
This sequence comes from Mustela lutreola, assembly GCF_030435805.1. Taxonomy (NCBI): domain Eukaryota; kingdom Metazoa; phylum Chordata; class Mammalia; order Carnivora; family Mustelidae; genus Mustela; species Mustela lutreola. The sequence goes on along the minus strand of NC_081305.1, from coordinate 32,425,713 downwards.
GTATTGTAGATAACCATTTTTTAAAAGATAATTTTTATTTTTATTTTTTAAAAGATTTTATTTATTTATTTGACAGAGATCACAAGTAGGCAGAGAGGCAGGCAGAGAGAGGAGGCAGCAGGTTCCCTGCTGAGCAGAGAGCCCGATGCAGGGCTTGATCATAGGACCCTGGGATCATGACCTGAGCCGTAGGCAGAGGCTTTAACCCACTGAGCCACTCAGGCGCCCCTAAAAGATAATTTTTAAAGGAAGCTTTAGGTTCACAGAAAATGAGGGGAAGGTACAGAGATTTCCCCTACACCCCCTGCCCTGACATAGACACAGCCTTCTCCATTATTGATATCCCCAACTGGAGTGTGACACATCATAATTACCCAGTTCGTAGTTGACATTAGGGTTCCCTGTGGGTCCTGTATATTCTCTGGGTTTAGACAAGTATAATAACATGTACCCATTATTACATTATCATACAGAGTATTTTTACTGCCCTGAAGATTCTTCTGTGCTCCATCTACTCAGCTCTCCCTAACCAACCCCCTCCCTACAACCCCTGGCAACCCCTGGTCTTTTTAGTGTCTCCATAGTTTTGCCTTCTCCAAGATGTCATATGGTTGGATGGGATGTAGCCTTTTCAGATGGGCTTCTTTCACTTAGCAACATGCATTTAAGATTCTTTCACATCTTTTCGGGGCCTGGTAGCTCATTTCTTTTTAGCGTTGGATACTATTCCATTGTTTAGATCATCACAGTAGATTTATCCATTTCCCTACTGAAGATCATCTTGGTTGCTTCCAAGGTTGCATAAACATGGATAAAGTTGCTATAAACATCCGTGTGCAAGTTTGGGTGTGGACATAAGCTTTCAACGCCTTTGGATAAATACCAAGAAGCACAAATGCTAGATTGGATGGCAAGAGTATGTTTATTTTGTAACAAGCTGCCAAACTGTCTTCCAAAGTAGCCAAACTATTTTGCATTCCTACCAGCTGTGAATGAGAGTTCCTGTTGCTCCGTATCCTCACCAGCTGTTGGTGGTGTCAGTGTTCTGGAGTTTGGCCATTCTAATAAGCGTGAAGTGATAGCTGACAGTTGTTTTAGTTTGCATTTCCCTGATGGCATATGATATGGGACATCTTTTCATATATTTACTTGCCATCCATATGTCTTCTTTGGTGAAGTGTCTGCTAAGGTCTTTGACCCATTTTTAAATTAGATTGTTTGTTTTCCTTCTTTTGTTTTAATTTAAAAAATTTAAATTTTTTTAAAAGAGTTTATTTCAGATTGTTTTCTTATAGTTGAATTTTAAGAGTTTTTTATGGTGTATTTTGAATAGCTGTCCTTTATCAGATATGTCTTTAGCAAATATTTCCTCCCATCTTCTCATTCTCTTTACTATGATTCCCAGATCTGAAGATTTTAATCTTAATGAGGTCCAGCTTATCGATTATTTCTCTCATGAATTTGTTTGCCTTTTGTATTGTATCTGAAAAGTCAGTGCCATACCCAAGGTCATAGATTTTCTCCCATGTTATCTTCCAGGAGTTTTATACTTTTTTATTTTACAATTAGGTCTCTAAGTTAATTTTTGAGAAGGGCTTAAGGTCTGTGTTCTGATTTTTTTTTTTTAACATGTAGATGTTCTGTTGTTCCAGCGCCATAAATTGAAAAGACTAAATTTTCCCCATTATGTTGCTTTTATTCCTTTATCAAAGATCTGTTAACTATATTTATGTGGGTCTATTTCTGGGCTGTGTATTCTACTCCATTGATCTATTTGTCTACTTTTTTTTTTTTTTTTTTTTGCTTATACCACACTGCCTTTTAAAAAAATTATTATTAACATATAATGTATTATTAGCCCCAGGGGTACAGGTCTGTGAATCATCAGGTTTACACAGCACTCACCATAGCACATACCTTCCCCAATGTCCATAACCCCACCACCCTCTCCCTTCCCCCCTCCCCCCAGCAACCCTCAGTTTGTTTTGTGAGATTAAGAGTCTCTTATGGTTTATCTCCCTCCTGATCTCATCTTGTTTCATTTATTCTTTTCCTACCCCCTAAACCCCCCACCATTGCATCTCAACTTCCTCATATCAGGGAGATCATATGATAATTGTCTTTCTCTGATTGACTTATTTTGCTGAGTATAACGCCCTCTAGTTCCATCCACATCATTGCAAATGGCAAGGTTTCATTTCTTTTGACGTCATATCACATCTTCTTTATCCATTCATCTGTTGATGAACATATAGGTTCTTTCCATAGTTTGGCTATTGTGTACATTGCTGCTATAAACATTTGGGTTCAGGTGCCCCTTCAGATCACTACATTTTTATCTTCAGGGTAAATACCCAGTAGTGCAATTGATGGGTCATAGGGTAGCTTTATTTTCAACTTTTTGAGGCACCTCCATGCTGTTTTCCAGAGTGGTTGCACCAGCTTGCATTCCCACCAACAGTGTAGAAGGGTTCCTCTTTCTCCACATCCTCACCAGCATCTGTCATTTCCTGACTTGTTAATTTTAGCCATTCTTATTGGTGTGAGGTGGTATCTCATTGTGGTTTGATTTGTATTTCCCTGATGCTGAGTGATGTGGAATACTTTTTCATGTGTCTTTTGGCCATCTGGATGTCTTCTTTGCCAGATGCCTGTTCATGTCTTCTGCCCATTTCTTGATTGGATTATTTGTTCTTTGGGTGTTGAGTTTGCCAAGTTCTTTATAGATTTTGGATACTAGCCCTTTATCTGATATGTCATTTGCAAATAACTTCTCCCATTCTGTCAGTGGTCTTTTGGTTTTGTTAACTGTTTCCTTTGCTGTGCAAAAGCTTTTGATCTTGATGAAGTCCTAATAGTTCATTTTTGTCCTTGCTTCCCTTGCCTTTGGTGATGTTTCTAGGAAGTTGCTGTGACTGAGGTTGAAGATGTTGCTGCTTGTGTTCTCCCCAAGGATTTTGATGGATTCCTTTCTCACACTGAGGTCCTCCATCCATTTTGAGTTTATTTTCATGTGTGGTATAAGGAAATAGTCCAGTTTCATTTTTCTGCATGTGGCTGTCCAATTTTCCCAACACCATTTGTTGAAGAGACGGTCTTTTTTCCATTGGACATTCTTTCCTGCTTTGTCGAAGATTAGTTGACTGTAGAGTTGAGGTTCTATTTCTGGGCTCTCTATTCTGTTCCACTGATCTATGTGTCTGTTTTCGTATACCACACTGTCTTAATTACTCTAGCTTTATTGTAAGTTTTGGAGTAGAATAGTGTCAGTCCTCCAAATTTGTTCTCCTTCAGTATTGTGTTGGCTATTCTGGGTCTTTTTCCTCTCCATATAAGCTTTAGAATCAGTTTGTCTATATCCACAAAATAACTTTCTGGAATTTTGATTTAGATTGCATTGAATCTGTAGATCAAATTCAGAAGAAATGACATCATGACAATATTGAGTCTTCCTATCTTCCTATCAGTGACTGTGGAACAACTCCGCTTATTTAGTTCTTTAATTCCCTTCATCAGAGTTTTGTAGTTTTTCTCATGTAGATCTTACACATACTTTGCTAAATTTATACCTAAACATTTCAATTTTTGGATGTTAATATAAATGGTATTGTTTTTAATTTCAAATTCCACTGGTTCATTGATAGTTTATAGGAAAATATTTGGCTTTCGTTTATTAACTTTGTATCCTGCAACCTTGCACTTATTATTTCAGGGTTTTTTTTTTTTTTTTTGGTTGTGGTTGATTCTTTCAGATTTTCTACACAGATGATCATGTAATCTGTGAACAAAGACATTTTTTTCTTTCTCAATCTGCATTTTCTTTTTTTAGAAAAGTATTTTACTTATTTGTTTGACACAGAAAGAGTGAGCTACGAGCAGGGGTAGGAGCAGGCGGAGGGAGAGGGAGAGGGAGAAACAGGCTTCCTGCTGAGCAGGGAGTCCAACTTGGGGCTTGATCCCAGGACCCTGGGATCATAACCTGAGCTGAAGGCAGACACTTAACAACTGAGCCACCCAGGTGCCCCCCAGTTTGTATTTTCTTTTCTGTTCTTACTGTGCTGCCTAGAACTGCCAGCATGATGTTAAAAAGGAGTGATGAGAAGGAACATCCTTGCCTTGTACCTGGTCTTAGAGGGACTGCTTTGAGGTTCTCACCACTAAGGATGCTATTAGCTAGTTGTAGGTTTTTTGGTGTATTCTTTATCAAGATGAAGAAGTATTCCCCTATTCTTACTTTCCCCAAAGGGCTTTTTTGGTTTTTTTTTTTAAATCATGAATGAATTTTGAATTTTGTCAAATGCTTTTCTGCTTCTACTGAATATTATTTTTGCTCTTTAGCCCACTAAGGCAATGAACTACATTAAGTGATTTTTGATTTTTTAAATTAAGATTACTTACTTATTTGTTTATTTATTTGATATTGAGAGAGAGAGAGAGAGAGAGAGAATAAGCATGGGAAGTGGCAGGCAGAGGGAGAGAGAGAAGTTTTCTCGCAGAACAGGGAGCCCAATGAGGGGCTCGATACCAGGGCCCTGAGATCATGACTTGAGCTGAAGGCAGCCACTTAAACTGACTGACCACCCAGGAGCCCTGTGATTTTTTGGTTGTTAAACTAGCCTTGTAACCTTGAATAAATTCCACCAAATTGTAAAGTATAATTCTTTTATACATTATTGTATTTGCTTTGGTAATATTTTTGTTGAGGATTTTAAAAAAATCTTTGTTCATGAGAGATATTGGTCTATAGTTTTCTTCTCTTGTAATGTCTTTGGTTTTGGTATTAGAGTAATGCTGGCCTCATAGAACGAGTTAGGAAGTAGTTCCTTTACTTCTCTCTCTGATAGAGTATAGAGAATTCATACAATTTTTTTTCTTTTTTTAAAGATTTTATTTATTTGACAGACAAAGATCACAAGTAGGCAGAGAGGCAGGCAGAGAGAGAGGGAGAGGAGGAAGCAAGCTCCCCGCTGAGCAGAGAGCCCGATGTGGGGCTCGATCCCAGGACTCTGAGATCATGACCTGAGCCGAAGGCAGAGGCTTTAACCCACTGAGCCACCCAGGTGCCCCTACAATTTTTTTTTCTTAAATGTTTGATAGGTTTCACCAGTGAACCCATCTGGGACTGATACTTTCTCTTTTGGAAGGATATTAGTTTATTTATTTTCTTTAATAGATAAGGGATTATTCATATCATCTATTTCTTCTTGTGTGAGTTTGGCAAATTGTGTCTTTCAAGGAATTTGTCTATTTAATCTAGGTATCAAATTTGTAGGGTTAGAGTGGTTCACAGTATTCCTTTATTATCCTTTTAATGTCCATAGGATCTGTAGTGATGTCCTCTTTTTCATTCATGTCATTAGTAATTTATGTCCTTGCTCTTTTTTCCTTAGCCTAGCTAGAGGTTTATTGCTTTTATTGATCTTTTCAAAGAACTAACTTTTGTTTTCATTGATTTTCTTTATTGATTTCCTACATAACCAATTTTTATACCTTGGAAACAAATACATCAAAAATTGGGACTTCATTGATCCTAAAAAGTAAATGTTGAACTTTTAACTGAAAAGATAAAATACATTTTTCACTAACAAGATGCTGTTTTTGTTTCTTTTATACAGTAGTTCTGCTTATGACTTCTTTTGAGATGCGAAGTTGTTAAAGATCTTTGAAAACCACTCAATGATATGATCTCTAGGGCCCTTCCATGGCTCTGTGATTCAGTTAGATAAAATACTTTTGTGATCAGATGTTTTAAAATATCTATCTCTTAGTAAACCATATAAAGTCATACATATTCATCAAGTTTGGGTGTGTGGTTGGATAAAGTCATCTAGAATACAATACAGGGTAAGAGCACAGCACTAGAATTCAGGATGTCTGATTCTCACCCTTGTATAGTCAGAATACTTTTGTCTGGAAGTACCTGAAAACCACCTCTGATAAGGCTGAGCTTCAGGTAATGCTACATCCAGGAACCCAAATGATGTCACAAGACTCAGGCTTTCTCTGTCTTTTGGCTCTGGTTCCTCTGCACTTGTCCTATTTTCAGACAGGCTCTAATGGTCCCCAGCAGCTCCAGGCTCACATCCTCATAGATCCATTTCAGAGAAAAGAGACTTTTTCTTTCCCCAGTGGTCTAACAGAAAGTCATGGGGTTATTTGATCAAGCTAATTTAGATCTAGTGCCCATTCTGAATCAATCACCACGAAAGGGTGAGATGTGGGGTTGGCTATGATAGTGGTAGAATTCAATGACAAGCTAATTCTTATCTAGCCCTGGATTCTGAGTAGGAGCCTGGTGTCACCTAAATCACGTGGCCTTAGCTGAGGTCTCTAAGAAATGTTAAGATGCTGTTACCACAGAATTGGAGAATAAATGCTGGGGAGGGAAAGCAGTTCAACAGAAGCAAAAACAGTTTCTAAACTCTGCTTTCTACCTGTCTTGAGGGGATTTTCAGTTATAAGGGCTGACGAGAGAAGGATGTGTACAGCAGGGAGGACTAGGAACTGTTCTGAGATGGATGGAGCCTAGAGGCACATTGCTGTGTGAACTTGGCCGGCAGGCAATACCTGGTTGAATGAAAACACACAGTATTTAACAAACACAACAGGATTGGCAAAATGTGAACTCTTGCCCCTTGTGAGACTGGCCACCAACAAAGAGCTAGTAGAGAGACTCTGACTAATCACATTCTGGTTGGCCTGGTTGACTCTCACCCTGCTCATCCGAGAGGCAAATGTGCCCATTTGCTGGGGTAAATGCCATGGGGGAAGCTCTTTCTGCTTCTTTCTCTGCTGTGATCTTGCCTTTCAGAGGCCGGTAGGGATCAGACTTGGAACTGCTGACATTGTTAGCCCCAGGAGAAAATTTGTGAGGCTCAGCCGGATCTATTTATGTCAAATTTTACAATGTCATGGAGTTATTCACACTTGGAACTGCTGATATTATGTTGTCATTGTTTAACCCTCCATGTAGGTAATTTGGAAGGTACTGATTGATGAATGGCCATCTCTTTCTGGTTCCTGAGGCAGAAAAAGGAAAAACAAAAGTTTCCCCTTTATTTAGGAGGGAAAACCTTGGATTGGGGGGGGGGGTGCAGCCTTCTTCATCTCTGCCTGTTCAGCTTTCCCTTGGGGTAAAGTCCCCTCCTCAAAGCCTTTCTAGATGCCCCATTAGGAGGAAATAGCCACTCATCTGTGTGCCCTTGACATTGACTTAATGAGAACCGACATGTCTTCCAGCTTCCTTCAGCGCCACTCTCAATCCACTCTCCCCACTATAGCCAGAGGGACCTTTACGAATGTAGATGAGCTTAGACTGCTCCATTGTCCTGTTCACTACCCTTCGCCTTCCGGTGGTCTCCCTTGACACTCAGATAAAACCTGAGCTTTGGTCCTGACTCAGGCCCTCCTCTCTGATTCATCCTGCACCATGACTCCCTTTGACTCATTACACTCCAGAAATAATTTTCCCAATTTGAGTCATTTGAAGAGCAGAAAACTACTCTTCTACCATGCAGGACCTCCATAAAGGCTGCTTGTTCCCTTATTCTGGAATGCTCTTCTCAAACTCTTCGTATGGTGGGCTCCTTCTCACCTTTTACCACCCCAGAAAGGTTAACTCCCCAAACCTTGCTTAAATGAATCTCCTTCTCGTTTCTTCCACAGCATTTTATACCTTTCCCTTTTCCTTTAAATGTCACATTTGCAATGACATGTTTATCATCAGTCTCCTCATTAGACTGAGAGCTTCATGAAGGCAAGAGCTGCGTCTATTTTTCTCTTTTGTTTACTGCCAAATCCTCTGCCCTTGGCCCTTAGCACATACATACACGTTTTTTATTAGATGGGTGATGTTCTCACTTACGGTAGGCAAGACTTACTTCTGTGTTCTTTCTGGCCAAGACTGATTTCTTTTGCCAGGAGGGGAGTAGGCATAGAGGGTGGTGTCACTCTCACCTCCGGCACCCTCAAAGCTTAGCATGGTGTTTAGCCCACAATAGGGGCCCAATGAGGGTTGCTGAATGAATCCACAGTACATGTACTCTTTCTCTCTCTCCTAACTAAACAACCAGCCAGTCCTGGAAGAGGCATAGTGACCTACAGGACAAGACTTCAGAGTTGTCAAGCTACTACAAATCTAAAACTCTCTCCTGCTGCTGTGTTGTGGCCCCCAAGTTTCTACCACAACAGAGCCAGGAAAGGCTTCAAGAATCATCTTCCAAGATGCAGCACATTTGGACAGCCGCTGAGCCCCTGCTCTCACTTCGAGAGATATTCATTAAGCAGAATAGTGATTGTGTGAGGTCTGTGGGGGCTTCAGACAAGAAAAAGACACAGTCCCTAACCTCAGGAGGCTCAGAGTTTAGTAGAATAGTTGCATAGCTTGACCCTTTCTAGTCCTATGGCTTTGGACCCATTACTTCTCCAAAGCTTTGGTTTCCTCATCTCTAAAATGGGGTAAAGATTGTACCAACATCATTGCTGCTAATTCGGTGAGTTGATGCTTTGGTAGGTGCTGAGGACAGATGGGGCTGAAGAAGCAGTGAGGATAGCAGTAGGTATCTGCTATGCTCAGGCTGGGGCTGGAGTCATCTACCTGCAGCCTTCTGACCACCTCCTGTTTACCATCATCTCTAGGCAAGGCTGCCCTCTGGTGGTAATTATGCAGAATGACCACCCGGCTTCAGCCCCTGCCTCTGAGGCTTCCATCCCAACCACCATCCAGGTTTTGGCCTTTTGCTTGCCGGGTCCGTGGATATTTCCCAGACCTTCCCTTTTGCTAGGTTCCCAAGGCTGCCCTTCCTGGTCAACAGGGTTCTCAGGTTGCCAGAGAGCTAAGAGACAAGTCAGGACAGAGGCAGAGAGAAGAGTCAGTGTTCAGCAGTTGTTCAAGCCTCAAGGGCCCCAACTTCCCTCTTTTTCAGAGAACAGCATCCTGACCTCCCTCTGGAGAGCTTCCTCCCAAGCCTGCCAATGAGGGTATCAGATCTGCCAGGACCAGTGACTGGTTAGGGAGTGGGCACGTGACCTAAACCGGCCAATGGAAGGGTCACAGCTGCCCGGGCCTGTGATTGGCTCAGGGATAGGCATGTGACTGGGGCCTGGCCAATGAGAATCTCACAGCCCCTGACTTAGTGATTGGTGCAGGGGTGGGCTCGTGGTGGAAGCTTGACTTGGGTGGGAAAGGGTTTCTTTTTTTCTTTTCTTTTCTTTATTCTTTATTTTTTTTTAAAAAGATTTTATTTATTTATTTGACAGACAGAGATCACAAGTAGACAGAGAGGCAGGCAGAGAGAGAGAGAGAGGGAAGCAGGCTTCCTGCGGAGCAGAGAGCCGATGCGGGGCTCGATCCCAGGACCCTGAGATCATGACCCGAGCGGAAGGCAGCAGCCCAAACCACTGAGCCACCCAGGCGCCCCATCTTTTTTTTTTTTTTTTTTTTTAAAGATTTCATTTATTTATTTGACAGAGAGAGGTCATAAGTAGGTAGATAGGCAGGCAGAGAGAGAGAGGAGATAGCAGGTGCTCCCTGACAAGCAGAGGACCCAATGTGGGGCTCGATCCTAGGACCCTGAGATCATGACCTGAGCTGAAGGCAGAGGCTTAACCCACCGTTCCACCCAGGCACCCTGGGAAAGGGTTTCTGCTGGGATCATGAAGCTGGTAGTGTGTCAGCCTAGAGTTCCTGGGGCCTGAGAATAAAGATAACGTGGAAAAAGCAGGGCCTAGAGCAAGTATTCCGGTGACAGTACTGGGGTCCCTGGATCACTAGCGTCTTACACTTTTCAGTCCAGTGGGGAAATAAACTCCGCCTTTGAGTAGGGCTACTTTGAACGGGATTTCTGTTACCTGCAGCTCAGAGTGCACCTCACATACACACATGCACACAGCACTGCCTCTGCCCTGGGAACTGAGCATGGCCTATTCCCAGGGCATACAGCGGTGACTTGGACTCGTTCCTCAAGGGTCTCAGGAAGGGGGGTGACAGGCAGGCTCCTGGCTCAGCTGCTTTGAAGAGCAGCAAGACAAGCTATATAACCTATGGGGTCCAGAGAAGAAGAACACGTGGTATCCTTTGTCTAAAATTACTAAGAATTTCAAGATGGTCATAGCAGAGCATCAGGCCAAGTGGGAACACTCGTGTCACTGCACTGATGGCTTGCTCCTAAAGCCAAACCTGGTTCTCAGCCCATGGCCATTCAGGCTTTTATTGAAGAAGTCAAGTGGCTTATCCAAGGTCACACAGCTTGCCTAGTTCTAGTTTAAGATGTTCTAAGGGGCCGGGGCCTCGCTCCTTAGAAATAAAATCTTTGGCAGGGACCCAGGTTTGACAAGCGCTCACCATGACAAGACCCTTGAAGGGAGCCGGCAGTGAGTGGGAAATTGTACCATGTGACCATGGTCACAAAGGAAGACTACTTTGCCTGGAAGGGAAGAGAGTTCCTGGGGCTGGAAATATCTCAAGCTTGGGCATGTGGGTTGGTGGGAGCAGAGGGAAGGTGCTGGTTAGGTTCCCTCAGCTTTGAGGTAGGGGGAGGGAGGGAGAGATGGGGGGTGTCCCACATTTTGTAAAAAGAAGACTTAAGAGTCAAAGAAGTTTGCCAATAGGCTTGATAGTGTCATGGCCCTGCCACCAGAAGGACTTGGGGTTGGCTTCCACTTAGACCAGTTAGTAGCTTAGTCACCTTGGGCAAGTCACTTGACCTCTCAGAGTACAGTTTCATGGAATGGAAAACAGCAGTGGTATTACCTTCAACAGGTATGTAGTGAACAGTGAGATAATGTCTAAGAAAAACCCTTTACAAACTGAACTATAAAAATATAATCAAAATGCATCAATTCTAAGGTGGGCTTTTTTTTTTTTTTAACATTTCACAGTTCTGAAATTGGGATGAATTACAATCTGTGGCACAACATAATTTAATTGGTGGCTTTTAGTTCTTCTTAGTGGTTCATAACATATTTGTGTGTTGCAATCAGTGACATCTCATGAACAGATCTGATGGAATCACAGTTGAAACAGTAATCAATGTCATTGCCTCCCCCACAGCTACCCTTGCCCATGAACTCTCAGAGATCGGAAATGACACCTTTTCATGTGTGCCTCCTTTGAGCCTGGCACAATGTCTGCCAGTCAGTGCTCCATTAACACTTTATACTCCGATCAGGGCGAGTAGCCAGCTAAAAGGTTTGGCTGGAAGGACATTGGATAAGGCAACCCTCTCACCTTCCAATTCATTTGGCAGCGTGGGCATGAGGAGTGGGCATTGGTGTGTTTTGTTTTTCTTGGTGCCCAGTGTCCATTCACCTCATTTCTGAGAGCTACTGCAGTTTGCCCTCATTCATTTAGATGAGGTACAGAGGAAACACCGCCTCACTATCCCCTTATGTGGCCTCCCCACCATCTCCCCTCTCCAGACTAATTCAGTTAGCATAGGACTTGACTCTGGCCTCAATGATAGGTCCAGGGACAAACATGATCCAGTCAGAACCTTGGGGACACCATGAGATTTTTGCTGGTGTGAATGGTCCCTGTCTGTGCCCCCATCATATTCTTTTTGCATCTGTCATTTCCATGAACACTGGCTGAGATTCCCACTGCCAGTCCCTGGGACTCTGCCTGAGGGCTCTCTCATGCTGCTGGAGACCTCTGTGTTCATGTGTGAAGCAGCCAGAGGGTCAGGGATTCAGTGACATTAAGGAACCAGGGCTGGGACCAAGGTGAGGCAAGCGAAGAGCTTAGGATGCAAGATGAAGGAATCCTAGACCCCCTCCTGGAGCAGCCCTCAACCAGTGCTGATGGAGGCTGGTAGATAAATGCCCAGCTTCCCTTTGGGGTGCATGCCTGACCCTGTTTCTCACAGCTTCCCCGTGAGATCAGGCTCCGGCCGCCCACAGAGATAACTGGCTCCATAACACACCATTTACTGGCTTCATTCCTCTCCCTGGTTCCCTTCCCCCATTCCCTACCAGCGTTTCCTGTGATCGTGTCCCCGTAAACCACTCATCCTCAAGTCTTTGTCTCAGCCTTTGCTTCGGGGGGAGCCCAAACCAAGACACAAGGACTCCTCCTGCTGGCTGTGGTTAAGGAAGGACGCAGCTCTTGGAGCTGCCAGCAACCGTCTTGCCAGCTCTGAGGGGCAATCCCTCCAAGAATGAGGCGACAGGGAGGAGAACAGAGCTGAGAGATGACAGGGGATGCGATTTTAATGACGTTTTGCTTTAAGGATCACACGCCACAGTTCAGACACTTCATGAAATGCCCCATAAGATCTCTCCGTCCAACTGGATTTTTTTCTCCTCCAGCCACACGGCACCATTAGTCTCCTTTGGGAGTCAACATTCTGGAAGTCATTCAGGCGTGGGCGGGGAACTGTGAAGAGAAAGTCGAAAGGAGTGCATGCCTGTTGGTGGGGTGGGATGTGATGTGTGTGTGTGTGTGTGTATGTGTTTGCGTGTTTGTGCTTCTTGGCCAGAGTCATCTCATGGGCCCCGAAGTCAGGAGAGGCCGGACAGCCTCGCCTACCAGGAAATCACGTGGGAACCCAAAACCTGGCATTGGAGCCCTCCTCCCTGTCTCTCATCTCTTTCTGTCTTGCAGGAACTTTGTGTCTCTCATCTCTACTGTTTTCAGTCATCCATCTTTTTCTCCTCCTCTCTGCCTCTTTCCTCCGCTCTTTGTGGCCAAATGGGATCATCAATCCACTCGACCTGACAGCTTAACCCCCCCCCCACCCCCACCCCCGTTCAAATTCTCCGCCGAGAACCTGACAGGCTCTGCTCATCTGCCAATAGATAAGCTTCCCTTGACCGTGTCCTACGTCCTGTCCAATTAGCTGCGGCTGTGGTGGGTGGGGGGCGGGGCCTTGGGGAGAGCAGCCAATGAAATCTCCTCCACAGCTCCATGCCTTTACAGGTGCGTGCTCTGGAAGCCTCAGGACAACGCCTGGGAGGGAAGGTAATAAGAAGAGCCCATAGTGATCGAGTATTTCTTTAAAAATCAGGCAAAGCGGCCTGATATAGGTAATGTGATACCTAATAGGTAATGTGATACCTATTACCTCTTTTATAATAAAATTTTATTGAAGTGGAACAGGGGCATACTTCTTTTAGTTTGATGGTGAGCTCAGGATAAGGCTGTGATTATAGTCATCTCCGATGTGCAGGCATGAAAGGAGGCTCTGTGAGGTCCATCGATTCACCCACGGTGTGGATCTAGGATTTGAATCCAGACATTTCACTCGAGCATCCGAGTGCACAGTCACCACTGCCTACTGCTCGGTCATAGGTCATCTTCAGGGATGGCCATGACCTGTGGTCCAGGGCAGTGGCAGGGAGAAAAACCAGGCGACGTGAACTTCCAAAGGGCATAGGGGGCTAGGTGGAGGAACTCTAGCTTGGCTCTCTGCTCTTGGACGACCTTCCCCCTGCTCCCTCTGGTCACTTGGTGCCTTCCTTGCTTTCCCCCGGCAGCCCAGGCACAGCTGGAGGCAGCCCCTGGGAACCACCAAGCGCCTTTATGATGTACAGATGGTGTTTCCGCTGAGCCCCTCGCTTTTTATGTCGGTGGCCTCTGGGAGCCGGGCCAGCCCAGATGTCCCTGATCGTGAGAAAGCCTCCCCTGGCAAGGCTGGCACAAGATGCCAGCGACCGGGGCCTCAGGCCAGCTCTGGCTTGGATTCTTCGGTGAGGGGGCTTGGCTCGATGCTTGTGAGGTGATGATTCTGTGTCATTTGTGTCCAGCCCTGTGGATTAGGATGGTGTGTCTGCAGAGACAGGAATATCACTTCTGAGTCCACAAACAGATAGAGACACTCTGCACAGCTAGCTTTTCAAAGGGACTGTACATTGATCTCTTTTTACCATGTATGTTGTTTTATCTGACTCTCAAGCTATCTATGGGCACAGACTGCCTCTCCCATCAGAGGAGGTGCCCTCCTGGGACAGGAAACCACCCCCCTCCATCAGTGACAGACTGGTCCAAGATCAAGAGCCATGTGTCTCCTCCATCAGACTGGGAGTTCCACAATCCGAGATAAATGTGTCTCCCCCAGCAAACTAAGAGCCACCAGTATCAGGGAAAATGTGACTCTGCTATCTGTTCTCAGACTGGAAGTCCCCCAAATCAGGAAATGATGACTCTCCCGTCAAACTGGGAGTTTCCAAGGTTGAGAACCATGTCTGTCTCTTCCATCAGGCTGAAAACTCCCAAGGGATGAGATGAGTGTCTTCCCCGTCAGACCAGGAGCTCCCAGAGAGTGGGAGGATGGCGTCTCTTTATTTCTTCTCTCCCAGACTGTTCGACAAGGCTCTGCCTGCAGAAGACACCCACTGCAGAAGAGGGTCTGCTGATGACCCTGAGGACAGGCAACTTCCAGCCTGAACTTGGCAGACCTGCCTTTGACTCAGGCACATGGGAAGGGTGAAGGGAGTGTCAGCCAAGGTGGGTACTGCAGATTGAAGGGCAAGGAAGCCCCTCTGTGAGATGCATGGGCACTGGAGAGAGTCCCTTTTGTGACCTGCAGTAGTAGCGCCCAGCCACTGGCTCGGGGGCTTGCCTCTCTCCAGGAGCTCAGTGATGATGACCGAATGAATCAGTGAATGAATGGGTGCATGAATGAATGTGAGAGTGAAAGAAAACCTGGTTTCTGCCCTCGAGAAGCTCACACTCTATGAGCGCAAGAATGAAGCTCGCTTCTTTGTGCCTCTATGTGTTGGACACAATTTTCGGCTCTTTCAATTCCTCAGAACAACCCTAGAGGATAAGTTCTATGTTCTCTACTTTATAAATGAGGCAACTGGGGCACAGAGAGGAAAAGTGACCTGTTCAAGTCCTCACAGCTGGTGAAAAGACAGCTGGGATTTGAAGTGCTAACCTTTGATTTCCAGACATGTGCCCTCTTCCAGGAAAAATGACTGCCATTTAGTTTCAGAGTTTCCCGAGAAAGAAGTGGATGAGGCTGCACATGAGCTGAGGGAGAGGGAGGCTCAGAAAGCCTACAAAGAAGGAGTGATACTGCAGAAGGGTTTTGAAGCATGACTAGGAGTTTACCAGTTAGGGAAAGAAGGGACTACTCTGGAAGGCTCCCTTCAGGATTTGGTGGGCAGGATGCCCATTCCCAAAGGTGCTTATCTGTGGCCCTACCTCTTCAGGAGCCGGGCTTCCTCCCTCTCTGGGAGGACACACAGATGGAAGCCTAATCTCACACTGGCACATCACTGCCAAGGTGCCTGGAAATCTCTGCTGTGAGCCTCCCACCCTGGCGCCAGCTGTGCTCTTCAGAGGAAGGAAGGGTGGTTGGGGCCAGCTGTGATGGAAAGGAAACTGAGAAGTTTCCTCTTTGGATCCCCTGAAAGGGGCAGGGCAGTGCAGGAGGGCCTGGGACCCTGGTCCCACATCTGGCCAGAGGGAAGATGTAAAGGAAGATGGTAGTAGAAGAATTGTCCCCCAGACTTGTGACCAGTGGCCATGTCTCTCCCATTTAGAAAGCAGATGCTGATTTATCAAATGCCCTGTGAATG
This sequence comes from Mustela lutreola, assembly GCF_030435805.1. Taxonomy (NCBI): domain Eukaryota; kingdom Metazoa; phylum Chordata; class Mammalia; order Carnivora; family Mustelidae; genus Mustela; species Mustela lutreola. Next base: position 32,410,191 of record NC_081305.1, on the reverse strand, counting down.
TGACCATCCCTTAGATTTCTGGGTCTGGTGTTCTCATAGGTGGGAAAGCAGAATAGGTGTTTGTTTTCTTTTTTTTCAAAGATTTATTTATTTATTTGACAGAGAGAAAGAGAGAGAGAGAGATCACAAGTAGGCAGAGAGGCAGGCAGAGAGAGAAGAGGAAGCAGGCTCCCTGCTGAGCACAAAGTCCGATGCGGGACTCCATCTCAGGACTCTGAGATCATGACCTGAGCCGAAGGTAGAGCCTTTAACCCATTGAGCCACCCAGGCGCCCCCAAGAGTAGGTTTTCAACAGATACTTGGTTGCTGATCAGTGGTCAGACTCTGTAAGCTCATCATTTTACTGAAACTGGATGGAATCAGGTTGAGCTCTTAGTTGAGCCTATTGGGGTCCAATGGGAATCACATATTCAAGGAGGTCAGAAAGAGGGAGCAGACCTTCTTGACCTGTGGCTTTTAAATTGTATGTGTGTTTTCATCAGTAGGACCTTAAAAAAGCCTGGAGATTTTACCTGAAGTCCAACATGTATAACAGACGAAAGCTCTGTTTGGAGGACCCTCTGTTTGGGGGACCCAGAGCAGTACCTGTTCAGCTCCCTCTTGATCTCTCCTTGGTCCCCTCAGGAATGTTCATGAAACCCCAATTCTCCCCAGCACCTGATTATCGCTGGTGCTTTTCACCTCCTAAACTTTACCACGAGGACAGCTGAGTCATGGAGAGAGGAGCCATTTGTGTGAGGTCACGTCAGTGGTAGGTGTGTGGGGTCAGGTCCCCCGGATTCCTGCACAGAAACTCAGTTTGTGGGGTGTGTCTGTTCAGTTGTGTTGCTGGTTCTGTGACCATTGCCTCGAGGCTCCCATCCAGGCCAGAGGAGGACCCGTGACCCAAAGCTTTCGGCTCTGGGCGTTGCTCCCCAACAAAGTAAGAGAGACTCTGCCTACGCGGGTAGACTCGCTCTGTTTGGCAGGAGGGCAAACTGAGGTCTGGAAAGGACCAGGTTACACGGAGGTCAGGTGGGGTGTTAAAGTGGGACTGGGTCAGAGCCACTTTTAGTTCTGTCCCTCCAGGATCTTTGCTTGTCCGGGGCTCAGTCAGCCAAGGGAGATTCCCCACCATGGGCCTCCTTACAGACAGCCGGAAGCTGTGAGACCAGGTTCCGAATGGAGGCTGCCAGGGCGTCACTAACGGGCTGTCGCTTGCAATTAGGGCAGCAGCCTTTCATCTCGCTGCCGCTCCCCTCCTGTTCAGGACAGCCTCACGTCAGCTTCCCGGCCTGACTCTGTCTGGCCCCTGTCAGGCACCCCTTCTGAGATGGGTCACCGGGTGTGGGGGGGCCTGCAGCCCATGCGGGGAAACCACCACCAGGACTGCGGAGCTTCTGGGGCCCACCTCCAGCGCCACCTCACAGGAGCTGCCCTTGGGGGCGGGGTGGGGGGGCCCCTCCCTCCCTCCCTCCCAGCCTCAGCCTGGAAGGCTCCACCGGCTCCAGCAAGGCCTGCCCGGGGATGACCTAGGTGTTCTGGTGACTTCAGAGGGCCTGGCACGAAGAGATAACGCCCAAATCAACAAATCTGCCATTGCGGCTTTGAAGAGCCAGTCTCCATCACTTTATTTTGTCTTTCTGTCAGGTTTGCCAGATGGCTTGGGTCTTTCGGAGGCCCTGTACCGAGGGGGCGCAGAGAGAACTGGTACAGCTTCAAAGCTCCTTTTTAATCTTTAGCAACATCACAGCGGCTGGGAAACTGCCTGGGTTCCCACAAGTCTCTCCCACAAAAGAGGCGCGGCCGAGGCTCTAATGAAAGCCACATAAAGGGATGGCTGGAATCAGAAACAGGGGAGAGAGCAGTCGCTAGTCTTTCTTGTAGCTGTTTCAAAAGAAATTCTAAGACAAATTATGGCTTTGGGTGTTTTTCTAAAAGGACTGACAGAGAGAGGAGCCGGGGGAGGACGCTTTGACCCCTCGGCACCCTTCCCCTTGCATAAAAGGCACAGGAGACTGAACAAAAGGCCGAAATACAACAATAAACTTGCGGCGTGCGCGCGTGGGGATGAAAGCCCGGCTGGCATAATTATGGGCGAGTGTGCTCCGGAGCGGGCGGGTGGCTTTACCTTGCCGCCAGCGCTATTAATGATGAGGCCCCCCTCCTTTCTCTCCTCTGGAAGGGGCGTCTTTGGTTTCTGGGGCGGGTGGGGGGCGCTGCGCCACGCGGCTGACATCTGGTGCGGGCTGTGGTTCTGGGGGGCGGTGCTCCCCAGCGCCGTCCCCCGCTGCCCACGCCCAGGCATCCATTAGGGGGAGACCCACGTGTCCACAGGTCACCCTCCCTCCCCACCTGGCCTCCTGTCAGGCTCCTCTCTGGGGACCTGGGGAGGGGTTTCTGACCTGCAAGTCTTGCCCTGCCCTGATCTTTTGCAGATCAGCCCTGTTCTACGGAATGAGGGGGTGGGGACTCCTCCGTTGTTTGGGTCTCTCACTGTCTTAAACCCCCACCATCGGCCCAAAGGCCAGGCACCACCCCCACCCCGCACCCCCCAACCGGTGCAGCTGTGTTCTGTCCCATAGAGGTGGGTCAGACACCCCCACTTCCTGTCTCACCTCTAGTCATCTTAGTTCACCTGGGTGGTTGCTTAGCAATTTGCAAGGCCTAGAGGCAATGGGACAGCTAAGGTTTGCTAGAGGAAGGTGGGAAATTGGACAGGATAAGGGGCTTTCCAGGACAGGGACGGGCTGGAGAGTTGGGCAGTGCTGAGCAGCAACCTCGTGAGAACACCGTTGACTTGGAAGATTGGTGAGGGCCAACGGAGTCACAAGACTGCAGAAATGGTAGACTGGGGTCTTCAGAGGGGAGGAGGTTAACCATGGTCACACAGCTGGCTGGGGACAAAGCCAGACCCTTAGTTTATGTTCCACAAGATGAATCAGATATCCTGAGAGAATGGGGGTCTTGGGTGATGTGGGGTCAGAAGAGAATTCAGATCCCAGTTGGGGGTGGAAGAATGGACCGGGTCTGGTCTGTGTCCCTTGGCCTTCTTTTATCATTTTGTAGGGCTCAGTGACCAGAGACCTTGGTTTCTGGAACCCTGGCTGGGAGTTGTTTTGGGGGCTCTCTAAGCTTCAGACTCATGGCCCCAAGTAGGGTCAAGTGAGGGGCATCCCCAGGGGGCGTCTGTCTTTTCTCTCTTCACTTCTGGAAACTCCTGCTCTGCACCAGGGGCCTGAGGAAAATTTTAACTGTAGAAATACAGCTGCAAAACTTTCCCCTGACTGATTGACAAGGTCTTTCCACCTCTCCTTCTTGCTTTCAGCCCCAAACCGGAGAGGTAGATGTGTTGACAGGAAGGACAAGGGAGGGCATGTCCCCATCTCTGTCTCCCACTTTCTTTGTTCTCTTCCTGTATGTCTCCCACCTTCTCCTTCTGTCTGTCTGTCTGTCTCCTCCCCATTCCTCTCCAGTGCTGGCCTGGCCTGGGGCTCTGGTTTCTGCTCTTGACTCTGGAAGCCTCCATGACCCCGTCTGCTGCCTCATCTCTCTGCTGCATGCGTCATTGGGGGAGGAGCTCGGGTGCCCGGGATGGCTGGGAGAACCCCAGCTGACTGAGGAGTTGAGGTGAGTTGATGAGGGCTGGGATGTCCTATCATGCTTTCCTCCCTTGGGGGCAGAGCTAGGCAGGAGCTGCCTGCCAGACCCCTGGGCTATTTTAATGAAGACAAATTTGGGCCGATTGGAGGTTATAGCCACAGGGGGGCAGGTTTTTCTGGCTCTCCCGTATGTATGGTGCACACAGTCCACCACCAAACTCTCCTCATCCAAGGCATTGTGTAGGGGTGGGGGAGCAGGGGGCATAGGTTCTGGGACCACATATCCTGGCCCTCAATTTCTTAGCTGGGGGCCATTGAGCAAAGCAAATTACCCTTTTGGGGCCTCCCCTTTCTCTCCTGTAAAATGGGACCAAGAACTGTACTTATGTCCTGGGGTTGTCATGAGTAGTGGGTTCATACACTTAAGCACATGTTGGTGCTCAGTAAATGTAAGCTACCCTGTTCCCCTCAGGCAGATCTCCTCGGCCATCATCGTTGGCAACAGCTAAGTGGATATTCCACTATGTGAACAGTCCTCATGCCTAGGTGTTGTGGCGCTTCTGTGGTGAACGACTGTCTTTTTCTCTTTCTCCTTGTTCTGGCAACCAGCACTCTTTCCTTGGGGGGGGGGGGCTGTTTCATGTGGTTCTAAAGGTAAAGCTTGCCACGGCCACATAACTCAGGCCTGGTCAGTCGAGAACCCTGTTCCTCAGGCCACAATGACTAATGGACTCTGGGAAGGTCACATGACTGAAGCCAGGCCAATGTTCTCCTCAGAATTTTGCTGCTTGAAGTTAGGGAAGATGGTTTCCCATTCTCTGAGATCCCAAGTTCTAAGGATGATGTAAACTGGAATCACTAGAAGCCTCTTTCTCCAGCTGCGTGAGGGAGGCTACCGTAGGAGGAAATGAGGTCATCATGTCAAGACCAGAAGAAATAAGACAAGAATAGAAGGAGAGGGGTGGAGAGAAAGAGAAAGAAAGTTACGTTGAATCCAGCCATGTTGGCACCCCTGTTCTGTGGGAACTTACTGCTGAGCTGATGACCTTTTGCACTTAAAGAAGTTTGATGTGGGTTTCTTGCAATTGAAAGAGTCCTGATCAATGGTGGGGCTGGTTTGATTACCTGGGAGGCCTGCTCTTGGGCTTACAAAACTCTGGCTCACAGGAGCTCAAACTCTCCTCAGTGGAGAAGCCACGCCATAGGAATGGTGCTGAGGAGGACCCACTGATCTGAGAGGCAGGATTGGAAATTTGGAGTTGGTGTGGATTCAGCAGAATTTGTACCTTCCTGGCTGTGGTGGTCCTCGAACTGGGCTCGATTTCAGGGTCTTGGAGAAAGGGAGAGGGCAAGCATTCTGGGCGAGCTATCAGCTCAGAGGAGAGAAAACACCAGATGTATTAGAACATCAGCAACTAGTTTGATGACTGAAATGTCAGGTCAGTGGGGAAAGGGGAACTGGAAGCAATGAGTCTGGAAAGTTCTATCAAAGAGCAGGGTGGGTCTTGAGTTTCAGGTCTAGGAGCTTGGATTTTATGGACTAGACAATAGGGAATCATTGAAGTTTGTTTACTTGTTTTGTTTTATTTTTGAGTGGAAGTTTAAAGATTCATTGCTATGCAGAGGATGGTTAATATGTGGAGGCTGAAGTCAGGGAGTTGGTTAGAAACCAGGTGAGAAATACTGGAAGGCTAGCATTGGATGGTGGTCTAGAATGGAGATGTGTATCTTGGGAATTTGTTGTTTTTATGCTCAGCTTTTACTCTCATTTCTGGTAAGAACTTCCCCATTTTCCTTGGGAAAAACACGCCTCCCTTGAACTCAGTCTATATGGTCTGGGTGAGACTGACTCCCCGCCCCCCCTTGCTGGCCCCAGACCTAAGGCATGGCATGTGACTTTGGCCTTAGTCTATATGGTCCAGACATGCATGTGATCTTGACCTAAGCCAAGCCATATAACCATCCCTTGACCATAGTAAATGGTTCAACAATGACCAATGGTCCCAGTGAGAGTCAGGCTCACTCTTTTTATAGGATGAGTTAGGGAAAGGGAATTCTATTTTCTAATGGACTTGTGGCTGGAAGGAAATGAGTCTGGAGCTTCAGAGCACCCCAGGTGATAGAATGGAGTCACACGGAAGAAAACAGGGTGACATATGGAGAGACTGAGACCAAATCTGGACAGAAATTACTTAGCTGCTTAAAAGATGAGTCAGAGGTTACCAAGTAGGGAAGAAGTGGACAGCATTCTTGGCAGAAGAACTGACTGGTGGCTAAAGTGAGAGAGTCCCCAGAGGGAAGGAGATAGAGTCACAGGCTCTGGTGTCAACTGGTAAGTCCTTCTATCTCTCTGCCTCAGTTTGCTCATCTGACAAGTGGAGCCAGTGATGTCTACCTTGTTAGGCTGGTATGAAAATTATCATACCAACTTTTCCCCAAAATGCCTGGCACATAGTTGGTGCTTAAATAGTTGCTTTTCTACTGTTCTTTCTAGTAATTTATTATTACTTTTCAAGGCATGGAGGCATGGCGGCGCATGGGGTATGTGTATATTAGTCATTTTTCAGTTGCAAAAACTAACTCAGACTAGCTTAAGAAGAAACAGAAGGGAATTGTTGGCTCACATGTGGGTACGGTCCAAGGCGCTAACGGATTTCAGGCATGGCTAGATGCAGGGGCTCACATAATATCAGCAAAATACTGTTTATCTCTCCATCTTTTGCTTCTGTTTTCCATGGTATAGGTTCCATTTCAAGGGTATGCTGGAGCTAATTATAAAACATTCAGGAATCTTGCACAGTTAAATCATTGGTAGCATGAAATTGTCCATGGTAGGAGTATTTATATCATGGAAATTGGCAAACACTACATGTCAGGGCCTTTTTTATTTTTATTTTATTTTATTTTTTTGTGGGAAAAGAGCTAGCTCACCGGCACATGACTGTTCTATTCTCCAAAAGGCACTTCCATCGCACCAGCAAGATGGCTGCTGGCAGCAAATGGCTGACATCCCACCATCCCTGCAACTGAAATGGGAAGCAAGTACTTCTTCCCCAGAAATTCCAGCAGATGTCCCAGGGTTGGGTCTTATTGGCCTGGCTTGGACCACAGGCCCATTTATGGAATAGTCACTAGGGCCAGGGCGCCTGGGTGCAGAGTAGACCCATTGGCACATGTCGTCTCTGCAGCTGGGAGATGGGGTCAGCTCCGCCTGAACCATGTGGGTGGAGTGGGTGGGGATGGTTCCCTTTATTTTAACAGTCCCAGAACCTGGCTGCCTGGCGGGAAGTGTTTATTGCTCGCACATCTGGGGTTTGGCTGGAGGGTCTGGCCAGACTGAGCTTGTGTGAGGCACTGAGCTGGGACAGCTCTCCTCCCGTTCTCTGTTTTTCTCCTCCTGAGACCAGCTGATGAGCCCTGAATGTCCTCCTCGGGGTGATGACCAAGTCACAAGACAAGAAATAGTGATGCCCTTGCAGGGCTGAGGCTCAGACAGGGTACACCATCACTTCTGCCTCACTCTTTTCCCCACAGCTGCAGGACTGAGCCCAGAGCCAAGGGGTGGGGGCATAAACTTTGCTTCTTTAGTGAGATAAACCTTAAAGTCCAACGGCGTAGTGTTTAGATGCAGAGAGGGGAGAAGGATCGGGACCTTTGAAACAGCAGAGCACCTTCTCTAAAGAAAACCAGACTGGCATCAGTAGCAGAAAGGGAAAGGATGCTGAGGGGATATAAACAATGAATGTGCAGTGAGTGTGTTGGGGAGGGTGGGAATGGGTTTGGCTGTGCTGTGTGTCGTGGGGAGGGGGGAGGGTGAGAGGGAGAGCTTCTGGAAGACGGGAGCCTAGAATATGAGGTAAAGGACAGGACTGGAAAGGGCCTCCTGCCTTTGTGACACCACGTGTGTGACTGGGTCTGCAGACTCAGGGGAACTGTCTCATTTTTTCTTTGGCCAGGAGCAGATCTTGAGCAAGGATTTGAGTGTGCATTTATTTGGGAGGTAATGCCAAGAAACAATGAGAAGAAAGTGGGAAAGTGAGCCAAAGTGTGCTGGGAAACTGGTTCTCTCGAGTTTTTTTTTTTTTTTTTTCCTTCCTTTTTTTTGAGAGAGAGAGAGAAAGAGCGCAAGTGGGGTGCGGGCAAAGGCAGGGAGAGAGAGAATCCTAAGCAGGCTCCATGCTAAGCGTGGAGCCCAATGCGGGGCTTGATCTCATGACCCTGAGATCATGACCTGAGCTGAAATCAAGAGTCAGATGCTTAACGGACTGAGCCACCCAGGCGCCCCTAACCTGGTTCTCTGAACTAAACAAATCATTATTGTGTTCTCTGAACTAAACTAAAACATTATTGTGTCTGTTCATTTCCTGGTGTAAATGTTCCCACCGTGTTTGATTTCAAGCTGCTGACATGATACATCTGAACAAGCTGGGAAGAGGTGGGTAGATGGGCTTGCAGGGGCTCTCGGGGGCCACGCACCATGGCAAGCGACACGGAGATGGAAGGTGGCTGGCAAAGGAGGCATCATCTAGCCAGTCACTGTAAGCCACTAGAGCTCAGTACCACTGGGAACTGCACAAGCAGTGGTGCATAGCCTAGGTCTCTGTGGTACCCTTTCACGTCAAGGGGCTGGGGTGCTCCTTTACCAACTTCCCATCTGCCATTGGTTCAGGTAATTCCCTTGCTCTTCTGGCCAGGGCTCTGGCTGCTGAAAAAGACCCATGAGGCTGGACGTTGAGAGTTGGGCCACTGTGTGCTACTATTTGCTACGGGAGATCTGGAGAGTTACCAGCAGAGAGAAAGGTCTTCCCACTGAATCCCTTACAGCGTCCTCCAACAGACTAGCCTTTGGGGTCCCTCACCAGCTTCTGGGCTGTTCTCCACCAGCATACTACCTACCCCTTCATTGAAAGAAACGTTACCTGCTTCCCTCAACAGGAGATGGAGTAAACATCTTTAAACTTTTCCAGCGATGCCATTTTGACATTCTTTAGATGTGAAGGGGGTTTCTGGACCTTGTTGGGGGTGGGAACATAATCATATTATGTTTATTTCTTGTTTTTGTTTTTTTTTTTTTTCCTCAGACCCTCTGATGTTTCTTTCTAGGAACTGGAAAGCCTGGCGAAAATTCTCTCTGTTGTGGTGTTGTTAGCTGCTAAAATCCATTCATTTCCTGGAAACTACTCATTTTTGGTGATTTGCTGTGGGGTGCAGGCAGGGTGAACCAACCCCACATGGGACAAGCTACAAGTGTCCCAGGAGGAGCCCTTAGGAGAGGACCACTGGGAAATGGTGGATGAATCCTTCAGCTTTATTATCCCGAGTGGGACACCTCAGGCACGTCCCAGGGGTCTGGTTGGGATTGCACCCCTTTTGCCCACAGCTATAACCTGCTCAGTAACCCACCTTATATTGCTCACCTTCTCCTCCTGCCTCACCTCCCCACGTCCCTACAGGTGCCTCCTGGGACCACTTCCTTGATCAGCTGCTTGTACTCACATCCTGTCTCACTTTGGCTCTGCTTTGGGGGAACTCAGACTGGGGCACCCCTGTTGGCTTCTGACCTAGACTATCTGGCAGGGCTTCCCAAAGGGGCTCACCAGGGCTTCAATATCTGGTCGAAGAATCAAAGAACGTGAAAACCCAAATCCAAGGAAGCTGAGGGGGAGACTGCCCAGGTCTGCACGTCCAGCCCCCCTATCTCCTGAGCCCTGGACCCGGCATCCTCTTGAATGGTTCCAACTGGAACCCCAAGCTCAGAAAGTAACTTCTCAGTCCTCCCCACCCCTCATACGCAGCATGCCTCTTCTCCTGTCATCACTCACCCTGGTCTTGCCTCCCTATAGCTTCTCCTTCTGAAGCAAGGGTGGCCACCTTTGTCGCCACTGTGAAGCCCTGGCCGTGGACTCCCCATGGCCATGAAGAGGAAATCCACGCTCCTGGCCATGACCTCACAAGGCCCCTCAGGAGCTGCTCCCCAACCTGTCTGCAGTCTCCACGCTCTGCCCTTGGAGCAGAACTGCCTTCGGGTCCTAGAATCCACACGCTTTCACCTGTGGGCCTTAGTGCAAGCTGTTCTCTGTCACAACCTTCTTCCTCCCTCTTCCCCTGGCCGGCCCTGGCTCATCCTTTAGGCTTAGCCTAGATGTCACCTCCACAGAGTGGAAACCTCTCAGTCCCAGGATCTGGGTGATGAGAGCGCATTTTCTCATGACCCCCCGTGGATATGTGGATCCCCTGAATTGTACTCAGTGACTTAATCACCTCTCTCTGGGGAAAGGCAGCCTGTCCCTAAGCAGGCCCCTTCTGATTTGTCCCCGGGGCGTGTATCCCCGGCATTTAGGGCTGAAGCCACTCTGTGAATGTCTACCCAGTGAGGCAGGCCGTGAAAGGTTGACTCTTCTCCAGCCTGCCCTGGAAGCCTGCAGCCAGAGACCTGGGCCCCGAGCTCTCCAGGAGGAGGCAGAGCTTTTGCTCGGCAGCCTCTGTGTTCCCCACGACATCTTCTTCAGGTTCTTTAACGGGAAGAGAGGGGAGAGAGAGTCAGGAGGCAGGGCAGAGAAGAAAGCCAGCCCTAATCCGTGGCCCAGAAGGAATGAACATTTCCAACCTTGCCGCATCTCTCATCTAAGTAGGTCACACGGAAGAACTTGGAGTCCCTGTCAAAGTTTCAGGCGAAAACAATAACTTGGTTTTGACCTTGCTCTCTTCAAAAAGCAAGTTGCTGCTGAGCCGCAACATCAAAAAGAATAAATAATTGTTTTTCTTTTTTGTTGTTATGATATGGATCAGCTGAGCGGTTAGTGGTAAGCAAGCGGCTTTGATTCGACTCTGGCTCCCCAGCGCTCCAGCCTCTCTGTGTCAGCGGGCTCCTGTTTCCACCCCAGGATAGCAGAATCCCTTGATTAAATTCATATTTGTTTTAATCTTTCCCTGTGTCTGATCTCGAGCTCAAAGATGGGCAGGAGAAAAAGCTGGCTGCCCCTGCTGTGGCCACGGGGAGGGCCTGTGTCAGGCCCCACGCTGTTTGTTCTGTCCAGCGCGATAAGGCCGCCAGCCCGCGGCGCCCCATCATGCCCACTGTGCCCACCCCGGTGCCCGCTGCCGGGACAGCCCACTGAGCCGCGGGGCCGCGGGAGCTGGCCGAGGAGGGTGGGGGAGGCAGGCAGCCGAGCGGCGCCCGCCACAGCCCGGGCTCAGACCCCGCGGCTGGCTGGACTGGGGGTGCGAGAATTCTCTTTCAAAAACTCCAAAGCTGGAAACATCCTGGATCGTAGGTGCACGGAGTGGAGTTTCTCCCCCTGGGGGGTTCAGGCCGGGCTGCTGTCATGTGTCTGTGTTTGACACCTTCCTACTTTCAGCCCTGTCTGTCCTCCTCCACCCCACCCCCGCGCGCGCAGGAGAAATATCCTCAAATACACATTGTTGCTTTGTGCGTGGATGTGCGTTTCTTTTTTCTATTGTGGTAAAATGCACAGAACACAAAGCGAACTTTTCGTAATGTTTGTGATATTAGTATACAGAGAGATGCTGTGTTCTGTACCGGGTAGTCGTCAAGGGGATAGGCTCTGGACTCAAGCAGCCTGAGCTCAAAATCCCAGCTCTGCTGCTTGCTAGCGGTTACTTAGCCATTGGGTGCCTCAGTGTCTCCATCTGTGAAATGGGACGCTATATTCATTCCTGCTTCAGAGAGGAGTCCAGAAGATGAGATGAGATCATATGTACGAAGCACTTAGAATGCTGCCTAAATTCTAAATTCTAAATGCTCTAAAGATGTTATTTTTTTGAAGATTTTATTTATTTATTTGACAGAGATTACAAGTAGGCAAAGAGGCAGGCAGAGAGAGAGAGAGAGGAAGCGGGCTCCCTGCTCAGCAGAGAGCCCAACTCGGGGCTCGATCCCAGAACCCTGGGATCATGAGCTGAGCTGAAGGCAGAGGCTTAACCCACTGAGCCACCAAGGCGCCCCATAAGATGTTAGCTGTTTTTATGATTGTTTTTCACTTTTGATTTTCTCTCACTTAGCCCTGTATTTTTGGGGATCACCCATGTGTGCTGTACACACATCTTGCTTGCTTGCTTTAAACCGTATTCCGTATTCCATTCCTGGTGGCTCAGTCCTTTAAGCGTCTGACTCTTGATTTTCACTGGGGTCATGATCTCAGGGTCATGAGATCGAGCCCCACATTGGGGAGTCTGCTTGAGATTCTCTCTCACCCTCGCTCCCTGCCCCACCCCTGCTCACGATCTCTTTCTCTCTCTCTAAAGTAAATCAATAAATCTTTAAACTGTATTCCATAGTGAGCATTGCCCACGTTTTATTTTTTGATTCCTCAGAGATGGACCCCTCCTTGGCAATGAGTTCTGTCCCTCGCAGACCAGTAGGAGGATTTCTGCTCGCAGGAGTGGGGTCACAGGGTCCTAGGTCGGGCGTGGGCAAACTTTTCATAAAGGTGACACAGTAAATATCTTTGGCTTTGTGAGCTGTACAATTTCTGTTGCAAATATCCAACTCTGCCGTCTTAGCACTAAAACCACCATAGGCTATACGTTAGTGGGTGTGCGTGGCTGTGTTGTCATAAAATTTTAATTATAAAAACGGGGGGGGGCAGATTTGGCCTGCAAGCTTGCAGACCCCCCTTACTAGGTCATAAGTATGCCCAGTACCACCCACTGCTCCCAGACTTCCTACCCAGTTTATTCTCCTCCAAGTAATGCTCATGAGTTCTTGTCTCCCCACGCCCTCCTAACAGGATCCTCTGAGTCAGTGATTTGGACAGCACAGAGGAACCATGGGGGCCCATCTGCCCACCCTTACCCTCTGACTGCCTCTCTTGCCCTCGCTCTCTGGTCATGACTTCTTTCACAGTGAGGTCAGGCCGTTGGCATCTGTTGGTGGAGACATTCCCCTGTGAGCTTTAAGTTAATGTGTTCTTGGGACATTTGAACCATTGTCACTCCACGTATTATGTGCTAGGCGCTGTACTAAGCTCTTTACATGTATTAGCCCCTTTCAACCTTCCAACAACCATGTGAAGTAGATACGAGTAGAATTTCCTTTTCCCGATTTTGGAAATTCAGTCTCAGATAGGTGGAAGGACTTGCCTGAGGTCACACGACTAGAACAAGGTAGAACCAGTACATAAAAGCACATCTGTTTAATGTCAAGTCCAATTACATTCTAGTTCCTCTCAAGTGGGCTCTGGGAGGAGGAGGGGGCCTGATAGAGGAGGTCTAAGAAGCTCAAGGCGGGGGTGGGGCCCATTGGGAAAGAAAGGGAAGAAGCTGATAGCAGACTTGACTCTTGTTTGCCCAGCATGGGTGGGGGCATCTCTGGCTGGGAGCCTGCTGGTGTGTGTTGGGGGGGGGGTTGGTTTGGATACTCATGCTCACAGTGGAAAGCACTTCTGTGGAATCAGCAGCTGAGGACCCAGGTCTGTGGCAGGGGAAGGACTTGGATGAGAAAGGACAGAGATCAGTCACATGTGCCATGCCAAGTGCAAGGCCAGACCGGAACCCTGCAGGAGGGAGGGCTGTGTCCAGACCACCTTGGTTCCCCTCTGTAATCAGTGCTGTGCCTGGCATTTACTTGGCAAAGCAAATACGGCTTGAACATGAATTAATTAAAAGTGATATTTTCCAGCCAATCTTTACCGATGTATTTACACACATATCCTGTGTATGATGCCTTTTTACAAAGTCAACATACCCACCCCATCTTAGTCTCCAGATGAAGAAACAGAACTTCACCAGTACCACCAAAGCCCCTCTCATGTCCCTTCCCAGATCCCTCACTTCCCACAGGCAACCCCCTCTTCTGGCTTCTAACAGCATGAATTAGTGTTGCTGGGTTGTGAACTTGAACTTGATACAAATGGAATTGTTGATGAGCATCTTGTTTTGTTTGGCTTCTTTTGTTCAACATGATGTTGGAGATTCATCCATATTGGTTGAGTGTAGTTAGTTTGCCTATGCTCATTCTTGGAGAAGTATTTCAGGATATATACAGTTCCACTATATATGTGAGACTGTATAGTCTGTCTGTCTGTCTCTCTATCTATCTCACAATTTATTTATCCGTTCTCCTGTTGTTGGGTATTTGGGCAGCGTCCCCTTTTTTGACTATTCCACATAAAGCTGCTGTTGGCATTCTTATATGTATTTTTTGGTGACCATTTACATGATTATCTATTGGGTATATATGTAGGAGCAGAACACTTCGGTCTTAGAGGAGCAGATCTTTAGCTCTGGTTAGACACTGCCCAACAATTTATATTCCCACCCCCGTGCGTGAGAGTTTTATTTGCTCCAGATCCATGAGTACCTCGGGGTTTGCAAACAGCCATTGAGTTTCCAGGTGTTCTGAATATCTCTAAGCTTCACCAGACTGTGGGTTCACATGAGGGTTTCTACCTTGTCCAATGGGCTCTTCCTGATTGGACAGCTCCCTCCACTTCCCGTCTTCTTCCATAGAGCTATAGGTATTAAGACAGTGCACTTGTTAATCGCTACTGATGATGGCATTTCCTGAGCTCTTCCTATGTATGCGATACAAGCACTGTTCAAGAAGTGGTTGATTTAATGATTATGACAACGTTTTAAGACAGGTGCTTAATACCACTTAATAGCAGCCTGTCTTGGACACCTGGGTGGCTCAGTCAGTTAAGCTGCTGCCTTCGGCTCAGGTCATGATCCCAGGGTCTTGGGATTGAGTCCCACATTGGGCTCTCTGCTCAGCCTGCTTGTGCTCTCTCTCTCTCTCTCTGATAAATAAATAAATAAATAAATAAATAAAATATTTTAAAAAAAAATAGCAGCCCATTTTACAGATGAGGAAGCAGACATGCAAAGAGGGCAAGTTTCTTGCGCAAGGATACACAACTGGTAAATTGCAGTGCCAACATTGAATTTAAGCCCATGAAGACTGGTTCAAAGCCTCTCTCCTTAAGTCTCATCTTGTGGTGCCTAGTTGCTCAGTCTTCCTGTGCCATACCCTTGGGCCACCAGCTCCTTCTCCCGTGGGCCCTCCATGAAAGGCACCCACTCACTGGTCTGCTCAGGCAGCTCTTCTCCATGTACCATTGGTGTCCAGGCCACTACCTGGAGCTGGTCTGGGTCACCCTCCTGTGAGGGTGCCATCTGCTGCTCACGTCCCGTGGGAAATGAGTAAGGGAACAGTCCCTGGACAATGTCAGAGGGATCCCACTGCATGCATGAACCCTGGTGTCTTAGCTTTGCTGGCCACAGTCACAGGCTCGGTGGGGTGGTGATGGGGAGAAGTCTTGACTAAGAGCCAGCAGCCTCAGAACTATTATTCTTCCCCCACTTGCAGGCTCAGGTGCCAAGTCTAGCTTATAACATCAGACGTTTCTTTCCTTCAGGAGGGTTTATTTTTTAGGGGTCCTAAGTTCAGTCTGGGTTCTGGTTCCATACAGTATAAGTGGGCCACGGCAAACTTAAGCATGAGAGGAATGGAATGAAAAAATCCTGGGTAGCTCACAGAATCAGGAGAAGATTGGGGTCCTTTGAAGGAGAGCCCAGACTCTCCCAGGATTCCACAGGGGATTGTCCTTCAAAATTGGAAGGGTGTTGGGATCCTGGGGAGGAGGGCGAGACAGACAGAGAGAGAGAGAAAGACAAGGAGAGAGATAGAATCTCCTGGATCCTGGCCCTCACCTGGGAAGCCCTTCAGCCCCTACTCTGACCCATGGAAATTAGCTGGCACCAAGAGGGCGACCAGAAGGCCTAGTGCAGGCCTCCCTAGGCTCCACAGGATGCCCTTGGTAAGTCCACATCTGGAACTATTTTTTTCATCACAGTGACTTTGCTGCCAAACGAAGGGCTGAGCCCTTTTCTGACAATGATTTCACGGCACCATGCAACAGTGAGGAGCACACACGGGGTGAGAACAGCAGCCACGCCCCTGATGAATGGAATGCTGAATTGGAAATGATTTATGGAACAATTTCTCACCTCTTTATTTCACATTCCACTCTTAAGATAACACTTAAGATCTTTGAGGGAAAGAAACAAGAAAAGATGCCTAACGATAGAGAACAAACTGAGGGTTGAAGGAGGGAGGCGGGTGGCGGATGGGAGATGGGGGATGGGGATTAAGAAACCCATGAGCTCTGGGTTTTGTATGCAAATGATGCATCACTGAATTCTACTCCTGAAACCAATATTGCACAGTATGTTAACTAACTTGAATTGAAATAAAGATTTGAAAAGAAAAAAAAACATTTAAAATCTTAAGGGTTGTTTTCAAGAATAGCTAACAAAAATTGTTTGTGCTGTTGTCATTGTGGGCTGTTTTGTTTTTCTTTGTGAAAGCTACTTAAATACAAAGTCAACATATTATGCAAAGGTGAAGAGCATTGCTAGATATATAAAGAAAGTGATTTTGGATTTGAAAGCATTTACAATTTAAAAATGCAAAAAAAAAAAAATCGATTCCAGCAAGTAACCCTGAGATGAGTTTTAGAAAAATTATAAAGAAAAATCTCCATTGGATGCTGCCCAAACGATCATGAAAATGTCCATTTTGACCAAATTCACTGTGGGCATTTCACTTGGTACCAGAGAAAAATTTAGATATTTATGGCAATATTGTGAAGCCACTGGGGCAGCCAAGTTTGCCTGAAAATGGTTTTGAAATTAAAAAATTTAAATATGAACAAAAACACTGACAAGTGCATTTAAAAAATGTTGCTGTTGTTGGGATGCCTGGGTGGCTCAGTTCAGCGCCTGCCTTCAGCTCTGGTCATGATCCAAGGATCCTGGGATTGAGTCCCGCACCAGGCTCCTTGCCTGGAGGGGAGTCTGCTTCTCCCTCTCCTTCTGCCGCTCCTCCCACTTGTGCTCTCTCTCTCTGACAAATAAATAAATAAAACCTTTTAAAAAATGTTGCTGTTGTATAGAGCAGAAATCAGAGGAACCAGAAGCTCCCCCAAATCCTGAACACCGGTGGAAATAACTTGAATTGTGGTCAAACTGTCCAAGAGTGGAAAAATGGATCCGTGAGATATTAAACAAAAAAGAATGGAAAACCAGTGACTAATTCTGACTAGTTGTTGCTTTGACTATGGTTCCTTCCGCCAACTCGCCTGGGGTTGTGATTATTTATCAAACAGATGAAACATGCTGATGGGTCTTGGGAGACCCAGGCTCCACGTGCTGCCCTCAAGGGTGTCGGGCCTCACTCTTCTGCCGAGCCACTCCTGGTGTCCAAACTCTGGTGATGGATGTTCTTCAAGATTGCTTACAATGTTTGAACATTTATGCTCTTGTTTCAGTGTGGCCAAATCGCCCCAGTTGAGTAGGGAAAGCTCTTCTCTATGGAACAGTAGCTAATAGATAAAGAAGATCCAATTAGAAGACGATCATTTGCAACCACTAATAAAATTAATTGACTCAGGCAAGGTTCATTAATGATGTTGAAAGCATTAGATGGAAAGTTGACCAAGACCTGGATTTTGGCACACTGTCAGGGTACTGACCCCACACCCTACCTGCAAAAAAGAAAATATGTAATTGCATATTGGCAAAATTTGGCTATTGTCCTTCTAGTCAGGAATTAAATTTCGTGTCACTAATATAGGAACTCTGTTGTTCTGAACTTTTTGTTGGAATATCATGATGAAACCATAGCTTCACCTTTGAGGGATCCCTGCTAAAGAGGTTGAACCTGCGGGGCACCTTCTCAGTTGTTAAGCATCTGCCTTTGGCTCTGGTCATGATTCCAGGGTCCTGGAATGGAGCCCCCCCATGGGGCTCCCTGTTCAGCAGGAAGCCTGCTTCTCCCTCTCCCACTCCCCCTGCTTGTATTCCCTCCCTCTCTGTCTGTCTCTGTCTCTCTGTCTCTGTCAAATAAACAAAAAAAATGTCCCCCCCCAAAAAAAGATGTTACACCTGCTCCTAACCAGGCCTTTAGCACTAATTCTGGTTTATAATAAATGTAAAGGACTAACAAACAAATAATGCCACAAGGAAACAATCAGACAAATACAGATTGCGCAATATTCCTTAAGATAAAAGGTGTAGGGTCTTCAACAAAGTCAACATCCTAGGGATAAAAAACAACAAACAACAAAACAAGGCTGAGGGGGAATTGTTCTAGACGAATAAAGACCTATGAGACATAAGCGTGGGGTGTGATTTTTGACTGGGATCTAGTTTAAACAACCATAAACGTTTTTGGAACAAATCAAGATTTGAATATAGACTGATTATTAGATGCTGCTAGGGAATTGATGTTGATTTTTTTAGTAGAGATAATGACACTGTGGGGAAGTATCCTTATTTTTAATTAAAAAAAATTTTTTTTTATTTTTTAAGATTTTATTTATTTGACAGACAGAGATCACAAGGAGGCAGAGAGGCAGGCAGAGAGATGGGGGAAAGCAGACTCCCCGCTGAACAGAGAGCCGGATGTGAGGCTCAATCCCAGGACCCCGGGATCATGACCTGAACCGAAGGCAGAGGCTTTAACCCACTGAGCCACCCAGGCGCCCCATCCTTATTTTTTTAAAAAAGATTTTATTTATTTGAGAAAGAGAGAGCACAAATGGGGGGCAGGCAGTGGGAGAGGGAGAAGCAGACCCCCTGCTGAGCAGGAAGCCAGCCGTGGGACTCAATCCCAGGACCCCAAGATCATGACCTGAGCCGAAGGCAGACACTTAACCATCTGAGCCACCGAGGTGCCCAAGTATCCTTATTTTTGACAATGCCTGCTGAAGCACTACTGTTGTGCTGTCTGCAATTTACTTTCAAATTGTTCAACAAAAATAAAAATATGGAAAAGCAAATATGCTAAAGCTAGAGGGATGTTTATGGATGTCCATTTTTCTATACTATTTTTCAGTTTATTCAGACATGTCTTCAAAAGACTTGAAAATAAAAATATTTCAGTGCATATGAAAACCTTGAAACCTCCTAATAGTACGATTACAAAGACTGAGAATATAGAGGCAGGGATTGATTTGGGGGTGGGGGGTGGGGAAAAGGCTGTGCCATAAAATACGGACTTTATGGCTCCCAGAGCTACTGTAACTTGGGGGAGACGTGGGTGGTGGAGTCTGGATGTGGTTGGTGGTGACTGCCACAGTGTGTGAGATCTCCCAGACTAGTGGCTCGCCAGCTTCTCTGGGAACCATTGCCAGGGTTTATGATTGGGTTTACGAAATTCATTCAATACTTTGGCACCTGTGCAAGAAATACATGTATGCCCTTGGAATGGTGAGAGTGCCCTTGGAAAATGTTAGAATAAAGACGAAAAAAACCAAACAGCCCCCGAGGTCTATAAAATCCATATGGAGTCCACAAATTGTGTCTCACCTCTCCCCCATCCACTGGGTTTTACTGTCACTTCCTTGAGCCTGAGGCAGATTATGGCTTGCCTTTAGATTCAGAAGCTGTGATTCTTGACCTTGGCTGCTAAGAAAGGCATGGGTGACCTTGAACAAGTTACTTGGCCCCTGGCACATTAGATTTCTCATCAGTAAATAAAAAATGACAAAATCTGCCTTATAGATTCTTTTTGGCTTTTTTTTCCCCTTTTCTTTTCAGGTGGACTTCATGACACATAAATTAGCCATTTAAAAGTGAAGAACTCGGTAACATTTAGTACATTCATAATGTTGTACAACTGTCACCACCATCTCAATGTGGAATTTTTTCATCTTCCCAATGGAAACTCTGTAGCCCTTAAACAAGAGCTCCCCATTCCCCTGGAAACCACTAATCAGCATTCTGTCTCTATGACTTGACCTATTCTGGGTATTTCAAATAAATGGAATCACACAATAAGTGACCTTTTTTTGCCTACCTTCTGTATCTTAATGTTTAATTCATAATGTTGTAGCATGTATCAGTACTTTATTTCTTTTTATGGCTGAATACTATTATATGTACATACCTCTATTTATTTATTCATTCACTCATCCATTGATGGACATTTGAGTTGTTTCCACCCTTTGGCTATCATAAATAGTGCTGCTATGATCACGCATGTATTTGTTTGAGCTCTTGTTTTCAATTCTTTTAGATATCCAGCTAGAAGTGAAACTGATGGATCATCTGGTGATTCTATGTTTAACTTTTTGAAGAGCTGCTTAACTGTTTTCCACAATGGCTGAACCATTTTACATTCCCACTAGCAAAGTTTGAGGGTTCCAAATTCTCCACATACTTCCCTACACTTACTGTTTTTATTATTTTAAATGTAGCCATCCTAGTGGGCTTGAAGTGGTTATCTCAAATTGTTTTGATTTGTCTTTTCCTAACGACCAGTGATTCATGTGCTTACTGGCCCTTTGTTTATCTTCTTTGGAGAAAGGTCTATTCAAGTCCTTTGCCCATTTTTGAATTGGGTTGCATTTTTTCTTACCGTTGAGTTGTAGGAATTCTTCAAATATTCTTCATACAATCTCTTCTCAGATATGGGGTTTACAAATATTTTGTCCCATTTTGTGTTGTCTTTTCATTCTCTTGATAGTGGCACAAAAGTTTTAGAAGTTGGTGAAATCAATGTATGGTTTTGTTGTTGTTGTTGCCTGGTTTTTTGGTGGTATAGCTAAGGCTCCATTACCAAATACAATGTTACCTCTATGTTTACCGTAGGGATTACAATTAAATCCTAAATTTATAATTGTCTAGTTTGAGTTGATTCCAATTTAGCTTCTAGCACACAAAATCTCTGTTCTATACATCTCTGTCCCTTCTTTCTTATGCTCTTATACATCTTGATATATGTGTGCATATTAAATTAGGGTTTTAATAACTGTTTTATGCATTTGTCTTTTAAATCAGACAAAAGAGGAGCCAGAAACAAAAAAACCACAATAATGCTCGTTTTTTTATTTACCTATGTAGTTTTATATTCCTTGAGATTCCTTATTACTTCATATGGATTCAAGTTACTGTCCAGTGTACTTTCGTTTCAGCCTAAAGGGCTCCTGTTTTTTGCAGGGCTGGTCTCTTAGTAACAAACTCCCTTAGCTTTTGTTTGTCTGAGAATCTCTTAATTTCTCTCTCTCTTCCTTTGTTGTTTGGTTGACTTTTGATTTATTATGGTAAAATATGCAAAACATAAAACTCATCATGATAACCATTTTAAAAAAGATTTTATTTATTTATTTGTGAGAGCACAAGAGCAGGGTAAGGGCCAGAGGGATAAGCAGACTCCCCGCTGAGGAGGGAGCCCGATTTGAGGCTCAAACCCAGGATTCTGGGATCATGACCTGAGCTGAAGGCAGACTCTTAACCGACTGAGCTACCCAGTCGCCCCATAATAACCATTTTTAAGTATATGATTCAGTGGCATTAACTACGTTCACACAGTTGTATAACCATTATCACTATCAATTTCCAGAACTTTTTCATCATTACAAATAGAAACTCTGTACCCATTAAGCAATAACTCTGTATTCCTTCTTTCTTCTTCCCCTTGTCCAGTCCCTGTAATCTCTAGTCTCCTTTTTGTTTCTATGAATTTGCCTGTCCTAGAATCCATATTTAAGTGGAACCACAGAGTATTTGCCCTTTTTTGGTCTGACGTATTTCACTTAGCATAATGTTTTCAAGATTCATTCAAAATTTATTTCAAGGTTGTAGCATGTCAGAATTTCATTCTTTTTTGGTTGAATAATACTCCATTGTATGTATAGACCACATTTAGTATATTCAATCATCTCTTGATGGACATTTGGATTATTTCCATGTTTTGGCTATTGAGCATAATAATGCTATTAAACATTGGTGTTACAAGTATCTGTTTGAGTCCCTGCTTTCAATTCTTTGTAGTATATACCACAAAGTGGAATTACTGGATTGTACACCGATTTTAATAATTTTTGAGGAGCCACTGAACTGTTTTTCACTGCAGCTGCACCACTTTACATGCCACCAGGAATGCATGAGCGTTCCACTTTGTCCATATCCTCACCAATACTTGTCATTTTCTCTTTTTTCATTTTTGTTAATTTATATACATATTTAAGATTTATTTATTTATTTTAGGTAGACATAGAGAGCGCAAATGAGTTGGGGGGGGCAAAGGGAGAGGGACAGAGAATCTCAAGCAGACTCCAGGCTGAGTGCAGAGCCCAGCACAGGGCTCTATCTCATGATCCTGAGATCATGACATGAGCGGAAACCAAGAGTCTGATGCTTAACTGACTGTGCCACCCAGATGTCCCTAATTTATGTATATATATGTACATATATATTTATATTTATTTTTTAAAAAAAGATTTTATTTGTTTACCTGAGAGAGAGAGTGCAGAGCAAGAGAGAGAGAGAGAGAGAGAGCAGGAGCAGAAGGAGAGGAAGAAGCAGGCTTCCTGCTGATCAGGGAGCGCCAAATGGAACCCATCCTTGTGCCCCTTAGATATATTTTTTATAACAGTCTTCCTAATGGGGGTGAAGGGACATTTGATTTGGATTTGCATTTCCCTAATGACTAGTGATGTTGAGCATCATTCCATGTGCTTATAGATCATTTGTAGATCTTTTCTGGAGAAGTGTCAATCTTTTGTTTATTTTTTAATGTGGGTATTTGTTTTCTTGTTCTTGAGTGTAGGAGTTCTTTATATATTCTTGATATTATTCTCTTCTCAGATATATGACTTGCAAAAATATTTTCTCCTGTTTTGTGAGTTGCCTTTTTACTCTCTTGATAGTATTTTTCAATGCACACAAGTTTTAATTTTTGTGAAGTCCGTTTTATCTATTTTTTTCTTCTGTGGCCTGCGTGTTTAGTATTATCCATAAGAAACCATCGGCAAGTTTGAGGTCATGAAAATTTTTTCCTATGTTAGTTTCTAATAGTTTTATAGTTTTAACTCTTAAATTTGGGTCTTTGACCCATTTTGCATTAATTTCTGTATATAAGGTAAGGGACCAACGTCATTACTTTGTATGTGGATATCCAGTTTTCCCAGCACAATTTGTTGAAAAGATTGCCCTTTTCCACATTGAATGGTCTTGGTGGTCTTGTCATAAATCAATTGACCACAAACGGATTTATTTCTGGGCCCTTTATTCTATTCCATTGATCTATATGTCTATCCTATGCCAGTACAATAGTGTTTTGATGTGAGTCTTCCTAATTTGTACTTTTGCAAGATTGTTTTGATGATTTGGGGTCCCAAATGAATTTTAAGGTAGGTTTTCTCTCTTTCTGGAAACAACAACAACAACAACAACAACAACAAACCATGGTTGGGATTTTGATAGGGAGTGCATCAGATATGTAGATTGCTTTGGGTAATATTGCCATCTTAATGATATATCTTCTAATTATGAATCAATTTATTTAGCTCATCTTTATTTCAGCAATATCTCATAGTTTTCATTGTACAAATCTCTCACTTCCTTGGTTAAATTTACACCTAAGTATTTTTTTTTTCATTTGCTATTAAAATGGAATTTTTAAAAATTTCCCTTTTTGGATCGCTCATTGCTAATGTATCAGATATAGATGATTTTTGTGTGTTGATCTTATATTCTGCAACTTTGCTGAATTTATTTATTAATTCTAACAGTGTGTGTGTGTGTGTGTGTGTGTGTGTGTGTATTCTTTAGAATGTTCTACATTAAAAGATCATGTCATCTGTGAGTAAAGAGAATTTTCTTTTTTTCCAATTTGGATGTCCTTTAATTATTTTTCTTGACTAATTGCTCTGGTTCTAGTACTATGTTGCAAAGGAGTGATAAAAGTGAAAAAGATAAAAGAAAGACATCTTGTTTTGTTCTCAATCTTAGGAGAAAAGCTTTCAATCTTTCACCACTGACTATGTTCGCTAAGGGTTTTTTGGAGACTTTATCGCATTGAAGAAGTTTTGTTCTATTCCTCACTTACAGATTGTTTTTACCAGGAAAGAATGTTGGATTTTTCAAATGTCTTTCTTGTATCAACTGAGGTCAAGCTGCCAGCAAGGTAGGTTTCATTCTCTTGGATTGTAGGTGGCTACCTTCTCACTGTGTGCTCAACATGGTCTCTTCTGTGTGCCATGTGGAGAGAGTAAGAGACAGAGGGAAGGGGACACAGCTCCATTTCATAGCAGATTAGAAAATTTCAATTGTCTTACCTTTAAGTTTGCTTATTCTTTCATCTGCCTGATCAAATCTGTTATTGAATACTTCTAGTGGGCTTCTCATTTCAGCTCTAGAATTCCTATTAGATTCCTTTTTTATATTTTCTATCTTTTATGGATATTCTCCATTTGTTCATAATTTGTTCTTCTGGTTTCCTTTGGTTCTTTGTCCATGGTTTCCTTCAGCTCATTGAGCATATTTAAGACAGTTGATTTAAGGTCTTTATCAAGTAAATCTAATATCTGAGCTTCTTTGGGGATAGTTTTTGGCAACATTGTTTCATCTTATGAATGTGCCATACTTTCCTGTTTCTTTGTATGACTTGTAATTTTTTTTTTGTTACAAGTGGGTGTTTTGAATGTTATTATAATATGGTAACTCTCAAAATCAGATTCTCCCCAGTTTGCTGTTGTCGATTTTTGAGGACTGCAGCCATCCATTTGTTAATGACTCTTCTGATTTTTTTTTTTTTTTGCAAGACTGTATTCCTTGTTGTATATGGTCACAGGAGTTTCTGTTCCTTTATCTCATAGGTTTGTCAGTGACCTGAGAGATTTTCTGAAGAGCCTGGAACCAAAAAGAAGAAAAATACTCTCTTACTCTTTGCAGATTGGTTCTAAGCTGGGGCACTCCCCTAATGCTAAGCCAGGCCCATACACATTTGCCTTGGATTCCCTTCCTCCTTGTGCAGACCCCAAAGATCAGCCTACGGTAGAAGTCTGTGATCTTACTGGATCTTTTCTGAGCATGTGTCTATCCCTGGGAATGCACAAGGGATTGCACTCCAGATCCCCTGGTATATGTAGGAGTCCTTCAAAGCCCTTAGCGCCCCAAGGGTCTTCCTATTTAGTCCCTTCCTTCCCAGATTTATGGGTCTGTCAGCTCCTTGCCTTGCCTAGCCCCCAAGGTAGTGGCAGGAACTGGCTACGGGTAGTATAATGCCTTCTACAGAGTCCTCATCAAAAGCCATTCCAGCTTAAGGGAGACAAAACAAAGTTCAGCCTCTGTGCTGGTCCCTCAAGGAACTGCGAGGCAAATCAAAGTGCATAACCACAGTTTTTTTGAGAACAAGATCTGCATTGGCCTCTAGCTCCAGCAGAACACAGCAGGGATGCACGCTGCCATCCCCACGGCTGCCACCGAGCTAGAGAATGGAGGATGATAGGTAGGTAAGGAAAAATGCTACACACTTTTTGAAATTTAGCAGCCTGTCTCTTCATTGAGAACTTCCCTAGTTGTAAATTTTTCTTTTTTGAGATTCTCGTGCCCCATAAGAATTGATTTAATTAGTTTTTGCCAGTTTAATTGTTGCTTCTTGGATCAATTCTTGGAGCTTCTTACTCCTCCATTTCTATGCCATCACTCAACCTCTCCCAGGTTAAAAAACTTTTTTTTATTATGGAAAAATTTAAGCAGACACAAAATTGAAGAGGGCCCTAGGAATTCATGGTCTTATAAATGGTCTTAAAAATGGTCAACTCATGGCCATTCTCGTCTCATCTCTGCCACCAACTATTGATCAAAGGCTTAGGGCTGTGCTCAGAGTTATGCACTGTCTTGTTCTTGCCATAGCTCTGTGAAGTAGTTACTAATATCTCCATACCACAGATGAAGAGATTGAAACTGGGGGATTTCATTTTCTCAAGATCACTTCCTGAACTAGGACTGGAACTGGGATCAGAATCATGGCTCCAACTAATTCCCTAGTTGCTTTTTCATGGAAGCCCATTGGATGTTGACAGCACCCCAAGAGGCAGGTGGTGAGGGACATGGCTAATGTTCATTCCAATCCACTTCTTATCTGCTTCTTGGTAGGCGGCACTGTTTGTGCATTTAGGCAGGTTCCTGTGGCAATGAAATATAGGCAGGAGTGACACGTGTCATTATTGGGCTGAAGAATTTAATTGCTGGTCCCTCACCCTCCAGGCTTCTCTTTACTTGCTGCAGGGAACTTCGAAGCCTTGCTCTTAGATGACCATTCCAGGTTATAGACTGAGGATCCTTGGGTACCTGGGGTCCTTGAGGAGTGACTACAATAGGAGAGCACAGGTCTTCACCAACCTTCATTGTACACATAATGTAGACAAGAAATACACCTTTGTTGTGGCAAACTACCAACATCTGGGGCTTGTTTGTCACTACAGCATCACCTCGCCTGTCCTGACTGGTCAAGCCAGGTGCTATCAGCTATCAGCTATCAGCCCATATGGAAACTAAGCCCCAGCAGCTTGCCCAATGTCCAACAACAAATGTAGTTTTAGAAATCGGGAAGGAACCCACATCCCGGATCCCTTGTAGAGACTCTCACCTACTGACTTCTGGTGGCATGTGTAGCTCTCTGAAAGGGGCTGACCGGACATGGAGTCCTCATGACACCCCAGCAGGATCCTTTTTCTCAGAGTACCTCTTTCATGCCATGGGTCCTAGGCCTGAAATCCTACATTTTTAAAACACTGTTTCCATTTGTTGTGGAGATGGGTTGTTAGTGTGTGGATGCAGCCTAATTTAGAGACCTCACCAATCTTTGTGGTTTTAGAAGATGTAGCTTTTCTGGCAACGTTTGGGGGAGAACAGGGAGCACGTGTACGGCCCAATGTTTCTGTGCATGGCTTTAGGGAAGAGGTCCAAGTTCAAGTCCCACTTACTCTCTGTGACCTCGGAGAAGCCAATTAATCCCCAGAAGCCTTGATCTTTCTCAGATGTGAAATGAGGCTGGTGAGAAAGAGGTTGTATTAAATTAGTTAAATTGTATACGACACAGTTCATGACTGAAACAGATAATAAAGTCACGACAGACAGGCACTATTTTCAGGGAAAGACTAGAAGTTTTGGTGTCAGGCTGTTGGTTCTGCAGGTGGCTTAAGAGCAACATCGTGTTTCAGGATGATCTGCTGGAGGTCTTGGATGGTGTAGACTGGGGAGGAGGGCAGAGGAAGGGGGCCAGTTGGAAGGCAGTCGAAATAATGGGAGCGGGAGAAGAGGCAGGTTGAGGACAGTGAGTGATTGGAAAGGACACTCGTGAGACTGTGGGGGAAAGGGAGAGCTGGGTAGTTGTGACAATTGCTATGACTCCCCTCAGCATGTACCCAGCCACCTGTACTGACCGATGGGACAGCCCGGGCCCTGCCCTGAGTTCTGCGTATCTATCCGGGGCCTCCAGACCTGCTGCTGGGCTGAGTTGGCGGGGCAGCTCTTTTCAGCGGCCTGAATGCTGACACGTGCAACTTACCAGTCGTTACTTTGCACGTTAACCCTGCCTCAGGCCACCTCCTCTCCCTGAGAACCCAGAAAGGAAAACCCCCCAGGACCATCCCAGATGCCAAGGGCAAAAGGAACGTGCAGGGGCAGCCATGCTGGGAGCTGGCTCTTCGCTTTAAAGCGAGGCCACAGGCTTCAGACTCCCTGGCCCTGGGCATAGCCGGAGCCCCCCTCCTGCTTCCCGGGGAATCAAACCCACTTGGTCTCTTTTTCCAAGTCAGCTGAAAAGTTTTTAATCTCTTTGCAAAGTGTCAAGTATCTTCGAGGGCCTCGAAAGGTGATTTTCTAAAAGCAGATCAAACAGCTCTGACATTTGCTGCCAAGCCATTTTAAGTCCTACTACAGGCTTGCCGCTGGCCTCGGCGGCTCGACCGGCTGCAGATAAAGGTGGAAGCGGGATCTCTCATCACAGACGCGAGGAGCCGGCTTGTGGGAGCCCCACCCTGGAGAGAAACAGATTCCGTAGAAGTTAATCTGCTGCTTTGTCTTGGCCAACAATTTATTCTTTCATGAAAGCCAGGCTCTGGCCCCCTCGGTGAATTCTGCACACACATTTTTTTAATTTGCTGGAATTTGCGAAAACACATCAGCGGCCCTGCTGCTTTCGGGTTTTCATGTTTAGCAAAATAATCCCACGGCACAACCTTCAAAGGGGCTCTCAGCATCCTGTGCTGCCCAGTTCTATTTTGGCTTTCCAAAGAGGGAGCCGATAGGCGTTTGGAGTCCCGTGAGGAGCACGGGACCCTGGGGTCGCCTGTCTGCTGTGCCTCGAGGGGCTGACAGCCAGGACCATCCAGGACGTGCTTGACAACTCAGATCCCTGCCAGGGTCAGGCAGACAAAGGAGAGGGCCATGGGAGCTGGGGGCAGGGCAGACTCACCTTTCCTCTTTAACCTGGGACGTCATCCAACTGAAGGTCCTTGTTGCACAGATGGGGAGACTGAGGTCCATCATTTGGAGAGGTCACTCATCTTTCTTCTCTGCCCGGAGCCTCTCTCTTCTGAGACTTAGAATATTAGTCCCCAGGAGACGAGACTTAAGGGGTGACCTGCGTGTTAAGAGAGGGAGACCACAGCATGTTTACAATTCAGAGAAAAGCCTCTCTTCCATGGTAGGATTTCAGACAAAGGGGCAGGGTGGTGGGGTGAGCACTTTCCAGAAGTCTCTCCAACTCTAGGTGATTTTCCATTCTACCTTGTCCTGGGTGATTCCTGGGTTAGGCCTCCTCCTGGCAATATTTGGCATAGGTTCCTGCTCTCCCATAAACCTGCTGGAGGCACAAGCTGGGGCCCAGGAGAAGCTGGGGCTCACACCTGCAGGCCCAGCATGAAACCCCAAGGTGCCTCTGGCTCTGGCTGGCACGGAAGGCAGAGCCCCCCTCCCCGAGTGCTCAGAAAAATAAACCCGGGCCACCAGTATTCTTCCAGGATCCGCTCGGGGGGCTCAGCCAGAGCAGAAGCTGTTCGCTGCGAGGAAGGGGTGGCCTTCTCACCTCTTTGTCCCGCCAGCACGGTCAGCGAGATGTCTCTCCTGCCCCGCGCTCCTGGCCATGTCCTTGTCCTGCCCCCACACCTCCTCATGTGCAGCCTGGCCCTTTGTGATTTCATTTGGCTTTTATTGGCTCAAGCTGGATGTTGGGGAGGAAGCCAGATGTGGGGCCGTGGGAGCACTTGAAAGACCAGGTAATTAGCAGCATCTGCCTCCAACTTCTTATCTTGACAGGCGGACACACAGGGCGGTGACCCGGGAGCTGGGAGGCAGTTGCCTTCTCCACATTAAACGAGGCGGAGGCCAAAGGGGAGCCTTCGTCAGCCTGGAATGCCGCCATCTGTGTGTGCGCGCGTGTGCGCATGTGTGTGGGCACACGTGAGTGTGCATGCAAACATGCAAACATGTGAATGTGAATGTCTTGAGAATCATCCCCGCCGCCCATTGCTCTCTTGCCTCCAGGTCTGGGAAGAGCCGTCTGCCAGTCTTTAAACAGCTGGGGGTGGAATTCGTATTATTTGTAAGTTGGGGAATAATTTACATACGATGAAAGGTATAGATTTTAAGTACACACTTGGATGGATTTTCACCAATGAGCAAAATTCATGTAATCCGCACCCTAACGAAGATGAAGATGTAAAACTTTCTCATTGCCCCAGAAAGTTCTTTATGCTCCTTTCCAGTGAATCCTCCTCCAACCCGCACATGGGCAACCACAGTTGTGATTTCTATCATCACGGATTTAGTTTTTTCCTGCTCTTACATATCATGTAAATGGCATCATGGAATATAAACGTAGACTTAACAGTTTTTTTAGTATTTGGCTTCTTTTGCTCACCATCAAAGTTTTGAAAGTCATCCACGCTGGGGTATGGACCTGTGGCTCATTCTTTTCTAATGCTGAGTATGATTCCAACTGGGTGAGTGTAGCACAATCTGTTTGTTCATTCTCAAGTTGAGAGATATTTGGCCAGTTTCTGGCTTTTGGCTACTATGACCAAAGAAGCATCGTAAGTTGCCGTAAATTGAATGGCTTAAAATGACGCAGATCTATTATCTCACAGTTTCTGTGCATCAGGTGTCCAGGCATGGGCTGGGGGCCCCTCTGCTCAGGATCTCACCAGGCTGAAAGCAAGGTGTCTGCCAGGGCTAGGTCTCCTATGAATCCGGGGGTCCTCTACTGAGTTTATAGAATTGTTGGTGGTTGTAGGACTGAAGTCCTCAGCTCCGAGTGCACCTGCTTTCCCTGCCATGTGGCCTTGTCCACAATACAGCACTTTGCTTCTTCAAGGCCAACAGGGATATGCCTACTGCTGCTTCAAATCTCTCTGACGTCTTCCATCTCCAGCCTCTTGGCCTTCTTTCAAAGGGCTCACCTGAATAGTCAATCTAGGTTAATCTCCTAGGATATTTTAGGATAATCTCCCCTTTGATTAATTTAAAGTCAGCCGAATAGGGAGGGACACCTGAAAAACACCTTCACCCTTGCCACATCAGGTAACCTAATCACAGGAGTGATATCCCATTGTATTCACCCCCAGGGCATGTATACGAGGGCAATGAGACTCTTGGAGGCCATCTTGGAATTGTGTCTACCACCGGAAACTAGGAACATTCTGGAGTTTTTTTTGTTACTCAAGTGTGCGTCTTTAAAAGATGAGGGCATTTTCTATTGATCTAAAATAACAATATCCTGCTTAATGAAGTAAATCATTATTTCTAAGTATCACCTGATACCTGGTCCATATTTAGTGAGGAAATCCATTGTCTTAGCGATGTGTCGTAGCAGAAGATCATACAAGCAGAAGATCATCCAGGACCTTAAAGGGTGTGGGGGCACCTGTCCCTTGGCTTGCCTTCCATCTAGCACAGTGACCTTTGTCATGACTGGCTGATGGGGGTGGCTCACTCATCTGGCGGATGATTCGTAGGGTTCTTCCTTTTGTCACCATTCAGCTTGTTTCTTAATTCCTTTTCCATCCTGTGAACTGGAAGTCCAGTCTGCACTTTCATGGATCCTGTAAACATCTTCTGGTTGGACCAGGCCCATGGGATAGCTGAGAGCCTCAAATGGTATCTCCAGGCAGACATAAGATTGCTGGTCATCCCACTGTTTCTTTTTTTTTTTTCCCCCACTATTTCTCATGCAAGACTGACTCTGGGGTTGGGGTGGGGACAACCTCACCCCCCTGGTTCCATTTTTTTTTTTTTTTTTTTTGTTCCTGGACTTGAGGGAAGTCTGTAGGGTCTTATTTTGTACATTCTGAAATGTCCAGTTATGCATTGACAATTCACCTAATGGTTTTAACTTGTCAACTGATAATCCTTACCTCAATCTGTGACAACATTAGGGGCTAAGGGTGGACTTTGGACCCAGCACTTGCACTCTGCAAAGCTAGGGTTCGGTTTGAAATCAGCGAGGTCCCCATGGAGGTCCCCATCTCATGTACACCTTTGTGGGGACTTGGGGCAGAGGTGGCCTGAGATGGGAGGGGTCAGGAGACCCTGTCCTGTGGCAGCCTGCACGCAAGTCAGGCTCAAGCCTCGCTTCACTGAAAACGCCAGGAGGCCAGACAGTGTCACTGCTGAGTCCCAGGTCCTGGGGCATGCAGCGGAGCTCCCAAAGGATTCTGGACAAATGAATGTATGAATGCATGGTAAGTGCATGATTGAATGTTCATCTAGCCCAAACACGGGGCTCCTGAACTTCCTGAAATCTGCCCTTGGCTTTGGTTCTCCAGTCATTTCTCAGAGCAGAGGCCATTCAGAAGTCCCGGCCATGCACCAGGAGACCTCTTAATGGGACTCCAATTGGTACTTCCTCCCACAGGGAATCCAACTTGATGGGCTGATGCCCCTCTTCCACCCACCGTCCCAGCGAGCTTGGGCTTTGTTGGGAGTTATAGCTCTCTGATGCAGAACTCTGCCTGCCTCCTGGATTGGATTTTCCCACAGCCTATCTGGTTCCCTGAACCCCATCACCAGGAGCCAGTCAGGCTAAGCTACAGCTGGAGATATGGCCAGACGACCCTGGCAGCATCACACACCTGTAAGGTGCCCATCAGATAACAAACACAAGGAGCACTCAGGCAAGGTTGGGTGGGGGTGCACATCCTCCCCAGACACTCCTCCCTCCACCCTGACCTCCCTCCTGGAAAATGGCTCAGCATCTGGGCTCCGGCTCCAGGCCAGCTGCCCCTCCTGCAGAGAAATCTGCCTTTAATTTAGAAGTTCTATTTCTTTTTTCGTGGAAAAGTCTTTGTGGTACCAATTAAGGAACTCTTTTATCCCCTCCCGTTTGAGGAGTGAGGAATTTGGGGACTATCTAGGAAGGGCTCCTTTCCATGCTAATTCCCAAGGCAGAGTGACTTTCCCTGGGGAAGGACACCTGGCAGGGGGCTCTGGGAGAGTCCTCCCTGGAGACTTGGCTACTGATGGGTACGGGAAGCCTGCTCTGGGCTGGGCACTGGCCAGGCTACACGGGCTGCCTCGCCATGTCTTTCCATCCACAGGAAGGCCTGTTGTCATCTACAGTTTACAGAGGAGGGAACAGAGGCTCAGAAAGGTGACTGTCTTGCTCAGGACCAGTCTGGTAGTTGATGGTGGAGCCCAGATTGTCCTGATTCCAGGGTCATGGCCCAAAGTGGTTCATTATGTTGACAGCATAAGTTATTTGATGTTTTTATTAGAGGACATCGGATCCAGAAAAATGGACACCTGAGTCACATTTTGTATGATTTAGAAGTTGTTTTTCTTTGTGGAGTCTCCAGTGTGTCTGCGAAGTCCCCCAGATCAGGGTGACAGCTCCTAGAAAGAACCAAGGGGTGTGTATGTGTGTGTGTGTGTGTGTGTGTGTGTGTGTGTGTGTGTGATCTCCTTTCAGGTTTCCCAGCCTCCTATACCACTGTTTTACCCAGACCTTTTATTCTTTCCACACCAGATGGCCTTGCTGCTTTGGTCTTGAAACATTCGCCAGGCTTGGATGCTCCTGGGTCTAGGATGCTGTCCCTAGGATTCCACCAGAAGGATTCCTTCTCTCCTGATCCCTCAGTGAACACGGCACGCCTTCATGCTTTTCAGAATGCTGATCATACCATATCACGTTTTTAAAAAGATTTAGTTATTTATTTGTGAGTGAGGACAGAGAGAGAGAGGGAGAATCTCAAGCAGACTCCCCACTGAGTGCAAAGCCTGATGCAGGGCTTGATCTCACAACCATGAGATCATGATCTGAGCTGAAACCAAGAGTTGGGCACTTAGCTGACTGAGTCACCCAGGTACCCCCATTTGCATGTTTTAAAGCTTGGCAAAAGTTTAATACAGAAAGCTATAGTAGATCACGCAACATGGATGCTCACCACCCAGTACTAACATTTGACAAAATTTTGTCATCTCTGCTTCAAATTAAAAAAAAAAAACTAAACTAAAAGATAAAATATATCAGTTAAAACATTAAAGTCCTTTCTGAAGCCTTTTCATTCAATTTCTTCCTCTCCTCCACACAAGCTGCCACTATGATAAGTTTGGAGAACCAAATTTGTGTTTTACTATCTTTCCGGCAGTTTGGTCCAGCCATAAATAGCATATAATATTGTTTCTTCTGGATAACTTTTTTACATGTTCCTATCCTTCAGTTTCATATTTGTTTTCCACACAAGGTCCTATTTGAAGCATCATTGTTGCTCTATCTTATGCTAGTTCATTCCTTTTAAAAGCTGTATGGAATTTCATTTATGAATGAATCAGAGAGCATAAATTTTCCTCATGGAATCCTTTTGGCTTGGTTTTGCGGGAAGCGGACTTGGAGACAGAGATCTGTGAGCAGCAAGTGTGCTGGGAAGTGTTGTCAGGAAGACCATGTGTAGGGAGCGAGGGAAGCAGAACTGGGCAGAGAGAGAGGTGGGAGCTGTGATATGGTTGATATGGAGCCCTCAGCTGATCCCCACAGGGAGCGCTGGAATGGGGTGAGGCTTTCAGAGTTGTCCTCCTTCAAGACAAGTTTCCAGGCATTTGTGTCTCCTTGTTGTCCAGTCACTGGATGAAGGTTGCCTCCAGGAAAGAACCATGGCATTGGGTAAGACAGCTCTGTTGAGAGAAGACTCATGTGGGGACCATCTGCAGCCAACACTTCTGGTAG
Source organism: Mustela lutreola (assembly GCF_030435805.1). Classification (NCBI taxonomy): domain Eukaryota; kingdom Metazoa; phylum Chordata; class Mammalia; order Carnivora; family Mustelidae; genus Mustela; species Mustela lutreola. The sequence goes on along the minus strand of NC_081305.1, from coordinate 32,376,633 downwards.
CTGAGGAAAGGAGGGGTGCCTCTGTCCTCAGGGGGAATCTGGGCAGCTCACCCCAGCATCCGGCATAGTCCGGCGCTTGTGGGCTTAGACCCACCTGCTTCATGCAGTAAATTCACCGCCTCCGGGAGCAGGTCCTCCAGGATTCTGGCTGGTGTCTTTTCCCATGATAATGATAAAAGGGAAGTTAGTGGGACAAACTGTAGTCCCTGCCACCATGGCTGGTATGGAGGCTATATCAGGATTGCAGCCTCTCCCATTTCTGTCCATCTGTGCTTATTTCATATCCATTCTATGTTCGTCTCATCCTCTGTTAGCACCTCTGCTAACAGAGGTGGGTGGCTTTCCCGCTGGTGTGACCCTGTCTCTCATCATTGAGGGTCTCTACCCTTGGTCATCCTATTCTTCCCAGGCCATAATTATTGTCTGTGTCTATCTGCTGTCTGAATTGGGAAATATTAAGGGACACTCTGTTGATTACATGTTTTCCTAATGTATCTTTCTCTGCTCTCATTATATAATGGCAACCCTACATTCTTCTGCTAATAGTGAAATTATACTTGCCAATACAGTGAATTATCTCCTTGACTGTTGGCTTCTTGGCATGAGGAAACCAAAGTAACCAGGTGATGGCTATAATTTTAAGTTCAATGGGATCTTTACTGTGTCCCCTGGTGAGAGCATGCTCCCTCTGGAATCAGAACTTCTATGTCCACAAGGTCTAAAGTTGAGGACATGAGAAACTAAAATTCCCCAGTTAGGTTATGGTAAATGATGGTAATTGGACAGCTCCTTCTTCTTTCTGGGGTTCCTGGACTCACCTACTTTATTAAAAATGCCATGCACAGTGACCATCACTTTGGAGTTTATTTCCATTCTGAAGGGTGTACCTTTCTCTCCAAGCCAGCATGTTGGCTACACCTTTCAGGCCATTGGTTTCTGAGTGCTGTGGTTTGTGACAGGAATCCTGTGGTCATTTGCCCACCACTGTACCTCCTTTGCTGTTAAGTGGGTTTCTTGATCTGAGGCATTGTCAACCCAGATCCCATGTAGTAGATCAGACCACTCTGCAGGTCCTAGGACAGTGGTGTTGACTGGACCCTGCAAGCAGGAAAAGCAAATCCTTATGCAGAATATGTGTTGATTTCAGCCCAGAAGATCTGCTGTCTCTTTCAGGAGGTGGGGGTCCAGCGTAGGCAACTTGTCACCAAGTGACTGGTTGTTCTCTTTAAGCAATAGGGTCATACTGAGGGCTCAGTGTGGATCTCTGTTATTGCCTGAATGGACATTTGCAGTGGCAATAGCTAGATCCGCTTTGGTGAATGGCAGCTCATGATTTTGGCTCATAAGTAGCCTCTGTTCCTGCCCCTATGGCTACTTCATTCATGGGCCTATCTGACCACCATTGAGGTGGCCAACTACAGGGACTGGTTAACATTGGCTGGCCAAGCTGTTCTGTCTTCTTGGTCGTTTAGTGCCTTCTCGAAGGTGGTTACTCTCCGAAGGGACTTAACACAAGCCACATGGATCTTTATAGTTCACACTCTCACATATCTATCATGTTCCTCTTCCCCAGACCTCCTTGACACCAATCTTCTGCTTTTTCTCCTTCCAGGCCTCTGACCAAACAGCTGAGACACTAGGGACCTAGGTAGAGTCTAACCTTGGGCTACTTCTTTTCCAGCACGAATGGAATGATCAGGCATGTCCCCCTGTCAAAGCTCTGCCTTTGGGAAGACTTTTACTCCCCATTTCCAAGATGGTGGAATAACAACAGATCATCTTTGGCTTGGACCACATATAGAAATGACCTGTCTGTGAATCAAACTTCGGCTTTTTCCTTCTCTATCAGCTGGGCAAAAGTTTTCTCCCAACCCAGAGGCCATTGGTGTGAGCTGAAAGAGAGGAACCAGTGGTGGATGACATGGCAGTGTGGGCTCCCTAATCATGCAGCTTCCTTATACCTTCAGGACTTGCTTTTCCTGATCTGAGATATCCTCCTTCCATTGTACGGTCAACTGCTATTGGGCCCAGGCAACATATTGACTTAACAGGTCTGATGGAACTCAGCTGTGTAGTAATTTGAGGTTCAAGGTCAGATGGTTTGTCTCTCACCAAGCTCAGTAGCACTTTGGGGCTATTTTATAAAAGGTGTATTTAAAAAAAAAAGATTTTTATTTATTTATTTGACAGAGATCACAAGTAGGCAGAGAGGCAGGCAGAGAGAGAGAGAGGAGGAAGCAGGCTCCCTGCTGAGCAGAGAACCTGATGCGGGGCTCGATCCCAGGACCCTGGGATCATGACCTGAGCTGAAGGCAAAAGGCTTAACCCACTGAACCACCCAGGTGCCCCAAAAGGTGTATATATATATATATATTTTTTTAAAAGGTATGTATTTTATAAAAGGTGTATACTTTTCTGGAGCAATGGTACATTTTTGTTCTTCTGTTGAGGCTTGCCATGAACTCTACATGGCATCTTTTTTCCATCACAAATACTTCTAACACCATAGGGTCTGCTGGGTCATATGACCCAAGTAACTGAGTTGCTTACACGATAGTCTAGATCTGCTGCAAAGCATTTTCCTGCTCTAAGTCTCACTTGAGACAGCAGCCTTACATATCATGTAGTGTGTGGATTGGAAGAATATTTCTAGGTATGGTGTATTCTGCCTCCAGAACCTAAAAAGTCCTATCAGACATTATCCTTTGTGTTTGGAGGTACAGGTTGAAATAATTTGCATTTTTCTTTAAACTTTGGAGGGGATATCCCAGACCACTGGACTCAAAAATGTCCCTGATATGGCAGCATCCTGAATTTACCGTAGGGTTTGTTCCTTACTCTCATACATATATCTTACAAAAGCCTCCAAGATAGTTGCCACTGCTTGCTCATCCAATTAACATGATGTCGTGGATATAGTAGATTATTGTGATTTCCTGCGGGATGTCCAGCCAGTCTCTTTGGACTGTATTATGATAGACAGCAGGAGAGTTAACTTAGCCCTGGGAAGGCTGAAAATGCATATGATTGCTCTTCTTCCATGAGTGGGAAATCTTTCTGATCCTTTTCCTGAAAGGAATGGAAAAGAATGCATTTGCCAGATCAAAGGCTGCACGCTATGCACTTGGGGCTGCATTTAGCAAAAATGGTGCACCATTGGGCAGCTGCAAGTAAGGCCACTACTTGCTTGAGTTTACAAGTGCTCACTGTCACCTTCCAGGACCTGTTATTTAGGAGCTAGATGAGTGAATTAGATGGGAATAGGATGGAGACCTACATCCTTTCTATTTTAAGGGTGGCACTGATCTCTGCCATTCTTTCTGGGATGCGATATTGTTTTTTACTTACTATCCTTGGCTAGAATGGGAAGGTGGTATCAGGGGTTTCTCACTTGGCCTCTACCATGGTGATAGTCCCTATTATAGACCAAGGAGCCCACTGGAGGTTGTAGCAACAACCATGTATGTCTCTTCCTATCATACATTTGGTGCTGGAAGAATGACATTGGTTGGGTCTAGGGTCTCCGTGAACCCACTGTGAATCAGATGTGAATCAAGACAGGATATCACTTATTTCCTGGTCTCTACATGTCCTTCTTTAAAGGTCGGGGGCATGATACTACTTCAGTTCCTTGAGTATCAACGTCAGTTCAGATCCTATATTTGAAAGTCACGGCAATGTAAGAGGATTTTTCTTTCTCAAGTATAGGGTTGTCTATGTCAATGACTGTAGATGCCTTTGGAGAAAAGCTGGGGGGATTATGACCATATATACCTGCCGTGGTATGGCAGGACTCTTTCTCACGGTAACCTGGCTTCTTCTTCAGTCAGCAGTTTCTGGCTTTGAGAACTGGTTCACCTCCAGAAATTGGTTGAGGAACAGTGACTTTATCAGGCTACAACATGTCTACTCTTGGCCTTCTGATAATCTATCCTTGATTTCTTTTGGTTGTGCCGATTGTGCATTAGCCTGTTAGTTGCTCATCTATCTTCCCCCTGGGAATGTCTTATTCTATTAATAATTTCCTTAACTTTCTTTGGATCATGCTCTCCCGGTTGCCCCTGCAGTTTGGCTTTTCATTACAATGATTGCACCATTCTGCTTCTGATGGTGAAGCATCTATTCAAGACCTTATCCATCCCCATTATGAGCAGGGAGTCATTTCTATAACAACATCTCCTACCCCTGCCTGGTCTTCATAGATGTGTCACTGGTGAGTATTTAGTGATGCTGGGGCCACCACACTACATTATTCCTTATTTTGTTGGTAAATGCAGCGCCCTCTGGGCTCTCCATGGTGGGTATTTCGCCTTTTCGTGGTGTATCCACTCAAGCATGACAGCGTCTACAAGTGTTCCTTCCTCTAGCATTTGCTGCAATAGCTCTGGCATATCTCCCTCACTTTGTACTGTCCACAACTTCCTCCAAGCTTATAAGATCCATTCTAGTAAGACATTAGTGCCATCTCCCAAGGTTCCTTGCCTGGGTGTTCAATCTGATCACGGAAGAGCACTCTCATATCAGTATACTCTCCTTTATCTAACTTTATAGTCCAACCTCCTCCATTCAAAAACCTCAGGATCTAGTTCCATGAGGTTCTCCTGGCTCCTGCCAGTGTGATAGGCAAGACCCTGCAGCACCTTCAGGGTACAGTCCTTTCCTCTCCTCAGTACACCTAGCACCCAGGCCCAGCTGTGACTTGACCCTAGTTTTTGGTGATGGCCATGGGGAGGGGAGGGGTCAATCCTACCTTACAAGATCAGGGCCTCTGCACCATCTTTAAGCAAAGGGAAGCATCCTTAAAAGGGAGGAGGGGCAACGTCTGTGGGGCCAGAGGGTTCAGGAAGATCTAGGGTTTCAAGATTCTTGAGCACCCTAACCCCACTGTAAGCACCAAGGTCCCACTCCTCACCAACTGAGTTGCTAATTTTGGCATAAGCAAATTTGTCAGAGTCAGTTGGGGAGTTCACTTTCCTTGGAGTGCAGTTATGTTTATGAGTAAGTCCTGGGATTGATCCTGGGTTTTTCATGCCCTCTTGCTGCTGGAGTTGAGAGCTGTACACCTCACCATAAACCAGTAATTAATTCCCTTCAGCCTTTCACTATCTTTCTCTGGTGCATTGATTGCACTCAGCGAGAGACATTGAATCTCCCTCAAATGCCTGAGAGGTTGCAGCAACCTATGTATTCCCGTCTGCCAGTTTCCTACCCTGACTCACCCTCTGTGAGAATGTTAACACTTCCCCACGTCAGGTGCATGTGTACTCCAACTGTCCCTAGTGATGGGTCCTCATTGCCATCTGGCCAAGTAGGGTGATCCAGCTCCAAAATCCCAATTTGGAGTGCCTGTTCTTGGGCCACCTCTGTTACAAGTAGGTTTCCAGAGAAACAGACTCTGAGATGGGAGATTTGCATGCATGTGGCTCATGGGGAGTACTCTCAGGACTGGTAAGTGTGGGAGGCAGGCTGGGGTGGAAGAGAAGGTGGGCTGCAGTACAGATGCATCACAAGCCCCAAAGGACCATAAAGGGAGGGCTGGCTGGAGCTGGGGAAACCCTACGGATTTGTGCTGAGCTGAGACAATGGGGCTGGGTGTCTACACTCCTGCATGGATCTGTCATTGGAGGTAGGCTTCCGCAGGGAGGGCATATAAGCTTGGGCAAGGCAGCTCCCTTAGACTGAAACCCATTCTCAGAGAAGAACTCAGCTATGAGCCATTAGAACCCAACCCTCCCAGGAAATGGGACAGCTAGTGTCTCCTTATGGAAGGGGGTCCAGGCAGCACACCACAGCACTCGCTACGGAGAAGTATGGTTTCTATTTCCCCCTATTACGACAGTGCTGTAATGACCATCTCTGCCGTCTCTGTCCCGTGCATGGGCATGAGAAACACTTCTCTGCCTGTTTCACCTCATTCAGCATGAACAGAGTGTGATAATGTGCCCATGATGTCGGAGTAAACAAGACAGAGTTGAGAGCTCTGGAGTAGCCTGATTTTGCTGCCGTGGGCAGGGGACTCAGACTGCCTCAGTTAGCTTCTCCCCTGTGATTGCCCCCAGACCGGAAAGGATCAACATTTCCACCCTACAGGAAAGGGCTGGAACTCTCTGTCTGGTACATATATACCTGGGTGGGGACCCACTTGGGGGTCGGGTATGTACATCGCCAAACTTTCTACATTTTGGCATTTGGTTTACAAAACTTGAAAGAGAGGCCATTTTCCCGCATTTGGACTTCAACATTGTGCTTAAGCTGATGGATATTGAAAGAGCGTCTCATCGCCACATTCCCTCCCCCGCTCACCAGCGCGGCTGTGTATCTCTTCACCCATTGCTTGGCCATTTGCTTCCCTCTGTTGTGACTTGCCCACTCATGTCCATCGCCCCTGGTCCTGCTGGATCTTTGGTCTTTTCTTTATGGATGTGGGCGGCAGGGAGGTCACTGCTTCATTCCCTGGCTGACTCTCATCACAGCCCCCTAACCAAGAAAGTCTCTGATGTGCTGCATCTTTACATCTGGGGAGGGACATCTGGTTGCCTGAGAGAGAGTTCAAGTCACATGCTTACCCCTTCATAGCCGGGGAGTCTAAGAAAGCCAGCCCCTGACATTTCTAGCTGCTGCTTCTGCAGTTGAAGGTGGGCTCAGCTTGTCACCGAGTCCCTGGAGGTGGGGTGTTCCTCAGAAAGGCATCATATTTGGGAAGCCCTCCTTCAAGAACGACAGAAACCTTTCCCAGTGTAGCAGGTCTGTACCGCAAGGTTATGGAGACTTATGGAAAAGTGCGCAGCAGGTGCTCATCAGCTGCTGTGGGTATGCCAAATAAAGTGCATTTGCATCATGTGGCATGTAACTCCTGCAAATGCTCCACTCCTTCTCAGCTTCGTGTTCCTTGTTTGCAGGAGAGAAAGCTAACTGTTCATCTGGAGCAGGTGGGTTTGTTCCCCCAGCAATGCTCCCAGGGGGAGAACAGGAAGATGTGGGGCTTTGTGTCTGCTGTTCCTTTTGTGGAGCTCAGTGCCTCTCCCACTGCCCTGAAGGCTTTTAAAGATAGGCATTTTGATACACCCCAGACTCCGGACCGCATTCGAGCCCATCATCTGATGCTCAGCCAACGGTACAGTGATCTATGGCCAAGTTGGAGGGAAAAACCCATCCGGGCTGGATACATTAATAGTCTGAGCTATCCTGTACTTTGAGATTTAGAAGATTTTCTTTCCTTTTCTCTTCCTTTCCTTTCTTTTCTCTCTCTCTCTCTTTCTTTCTCTCTCTCTTTTCTTTTTTCCTTTCTCTCTTTCTTTTCTCCCTTCCTTCCTTTGACTCTCTCTCTCTCTTTTTAGAGAAAGAGTGAGAGGGAGGAGGGGAAGAGGGGCAGAAGGAGAGAGAGAATTTCAAGCAGACTCCGAACCTGGTGCAGAGCCCAATTTAGGGCTTGATCTCACAACCCTGAGACCATGGCCTGAGCAGAAATCAAGAGTTGGGATGCGTCCCCGACTGAGCCACCCAGGCGTCTCTAGGCAATTTTCAAGGTTGATCATTGACACTCTGGAATTTACCTCTTGCCTGAAGACTTCGGAATCGACTTGCTTTCAAAAGACAATCCCTGAAAACAAGTGGAGGTCTCATCTCAGGTGCTGCGTGGGATGGACGGATGACCACAGTCTGGAAGACTGCAAGCAAGCCATGTCTGCCGGGAGGGCCCGAGTGGGGAGTGGTCGGCAGGGGCTGGGGGATCTCTGAGAAGCCCGAAGACTGTGTGCTTTTCCGCCTATAGAATCTTTTCCCTATTCCCTTCAGCAGCACCCAGCTCTGCCCCTCAGGGTTGAGGGGCAAGGAGACCCTCTGTTAGCCCAAAGGTTATGTCAGTCGGTATTTTGGAACGTAAATGTGTCCTGTCTCCTGTGGTGTGGGTTGGAGGAGGTAGGAGTTTCCAGAGCTTGGAGACTCAGAGGGTGAGTGATGCAATTGGGGTGGGGTCCTGCTAGGCTGAAAGATGACCACCAGCCTGAAGAGTTCCCTGGGTCAGCCTGCCCTTGGGGACCGGTCGCTGCCAGTCTCTTGCTGTGGGTCTGCTTGGCGCCCTAGGGCATCTCTGCTGCCAAGGCCTACAGAGAACGTCAAGCTCTCTCTTTGTTCAAGTGTGCCAACCTGGGGCCTGGCAAGGGTGGAGGAGCCTGGAACCTGGATCTCCTGACCCCAGGCAGACCCCAGCACACCTTCTCAGCAGCGTGTTGCACTCTTGGGTCCCTCTCCTACCCGGCTCCCAGGGCAGAGACTCCCCTGGACCCAGGACCGTACTCCAGGACTTCCTGCTTGGGGCTCCCTCTGCAGCCGGCTGGATAAGCAAGGGGGTGAGCAGTCCTGATCGTTCTGGGGACAGACCTTGGGTTAGGAGTTCCTGGATTCCAGTCCCCGCTCAGTCTGACAGGGAGAGAAGAGGGCATTTTTGACTGGTACATTCGTACATACGTGCTGTGCACGTGCGCGCACACACACTCGCACACACACACTCACACACTTCTGTTTGGCCTGGGTGTGGGGTATTTGGTAGGAAGAGGGAGCCAGGAAAGACGGGAAGATTAGCTGCAAAAATGACTGTTTCTTTGGGTTCTCTTGAGCTCTGTATTTCGGGGGGAGCTAGATGTGGAGGGGAGCAAGCGGATGAGGCCACTAAGGGGGATTTCATGAGACTGGGTGCTCCCCTAAGGCTTCAGGCCCACAGGACTCAGGGTGTCACCAGGCTGAGGAGAAGGGGCTCCCCGACCTCTGCTCAGAGCCCCGCCCCAATGGGGGATCGGGAGGAGATTAAGGGGGCATCCTGGGCTTCCTTCTCGCAGTAGGCAGCTCCAGTGGCTTGGCGGGCCTGCGCTGGAGGGCGCGATGGGCGGGGCCGCACAGCCTGTGGCTGACGTGCCACATGTTTATGGGGGGGGGAGGGACCGCACCCGTATCAGCGGGTCAGGAACAGAGTTGGCGAAGTGGTAGCGGCGCACCACAGGCTCTGCTGACTGCCTCCTGGGGACACAGGGGACAGCTGTGCCCGCAGGAGGGGTTCCTTTTGTGGGGCATGGTGTCACAGATGCCGTTCATCACGGGCTGCGGGGCGGGTGGATCGGGCTCTGGGCAAGGAGCGGGGTTTACTCACAGGCCCCAGCTGTGAGCTCCCTCGGGAGCCATCTCCTGGCTTCTTGCTTCTGAGCAAGGGGGTGCTACCAGACCCCGGTCACCCCCGGCGGGCTTTGCTCTGGGGCTTCCTGCGGGGCTGGTAGAGCTCTCGTGAGGCGGGACTGGGGTCCTGCGTCCCCCTCCCGCCTTTCCATCCGCAGTGTGTCCTCCTAACGAAGCTTTTTGGGTAAGTTCTATTCAAATGCAGTTTGCAGACCATACAGTTTACAGCATGCGACTCACTGGGTTATAGTATGTTTACCGAGTTGTGCCATGGTCACTATGGTTAATTTTAGAACATTTTCATTGCTCCCAAAAGAAATCCCACACTCATGAACAGAAAGGACGCATGTACTTCCTCTCTGTAGATTTGCCTATTCTGGGCATTTCATGGCTTCTTCCACTTAACCTTTCTGAGGTTCATCCTTGTTGAAGCCTGTATGAGTCCTTCATCACTTTCTCTGGCCAAGTAATATTCCATCACAAGGCTCTGCCATACTATTTTAAAAAAATTATTTTATTTATTCCTTTGACAGAGAGAGACAGAGTAAGAGAGCACAAGCAGGGGGAGCAGCAGAGGGAGAGGGAGAAACAGGCTCCCCACTGAGCTGAGCAGAGAGCCCGATGCGGGACTCGATCCCAGGACTCTAGAATCATGACCGGAGCTGAAAGCAGATGCTTAAAATGACTGAGCCACCCTGGCGCCCCTCTGCCACACTTTCTCTATCCGTTCACCAGTCTCTGGACATTTATATCATTCTGCCTTTTTTTTTTTTTTTCAGTTTTGAAGAACATGACACACAGGTACAAGTTTTATTTCTCAAAGAGGAGGATTACTAGCTAGTATGGTAACTCTTAACTTTTTGAGACCCCCCTCCCCACAACCAGACTCTTTTCCATCCAACGCATCTTCTGTTTCCACTGGCCGTGCAGGAGGGTTCCAATTCCTGTACCTGCTCGCCGACACGTGTTACTATTTGTCTTCTGCGTTCTGGCCTCTTCCTGGGTGACATGTGGTATCTCACTTGTCACTCGTGGTTCAGATTTGCATCTCCCTGAAAGTTAATAATGTTGAGCATATTTTCATGGGCTTCCTGACCCGAAGAAAATTCTGTGTTCCTAACCTCATCTCAGCCCTACTTGCCAGAGAACCCAGCTCGCTCACAACAGGAGGGGGAGCATATCGGGTGGGTTGTGGAGGAGGAGCCCGTGTCCCTCCCTCCCTCTGTTCCTCTGTGTTTCTCGGTATGTCATCACTCCCTTCTTTTTGACCACTGTTTCTGGAACACGCTGGTCATGCCCAGAGTGTTTGCAATTATTTTTTCCAATTAGAAGCACAAAAATATCAGCAGGACAGCTCCCCAGGGCAACTACCCCATAACAGGATACGTTTTCTTTCCATGGGGCTTTCCGGAGACCGTCCAGCTTAGTTGGACCTGCAGACCTCAGTTGACCCATGATTATCTTCTGGCCCTCAGAGACTCTGCATTATCCCCGCCTTCTATCTTCCTTTTGGTTTTCTTCTCCCCTCTCCTAATGATCTCCTCTGTGCCAGTCTTGTCTCTCCAACCAAGAAGTGTGATCTCAGAGAGGGCAGGGACGATGGCCCTCTCTTGTTCTTCCCTCTACACCAGCGCCGGCTGGAACTTGGCAGAGACTTGCCAGTGACAAGAAAGTTTGTGGTAGTGGGAGCTAGGACCAAGTCTGATGGCCTGTGAGCTGTAGGAGGCTGGGGTCCCCTCCGGCTTGCTCCCCGAGTGCCCAGATGGTGATGTGCATATGACAGCCTATGGTGTAATAAAAAACGTATCTGGTCTTTTGTTCTGGGCACAGAGCTCCTAAAACCCTTGTTATTCCCTGAGTGACTGGAGTGTCTTTTCCTAATGAGCCCCCCCCCGTTTTTTTTTTTTTTAAAGATTTTATTTATTTATTTGACAGACGGAGATCACAAGCAGGCAGAGAGAGAGAGGAGGAAAGCAGGCTCCCTGCTGAGCAGAGAGCCCAATGCGGGGCTCGATCCCAGGATGCTGGGATCACGACCTGAGCCGAAGGCAGAGGCTTTAACCCACTGAGTCACCCAGGCACCCCCCTAATGAGCCCTTTTGACCACATCTGAGTTTATGCTAATGAGGTGACCCAGGTGGGGCCTCTAAGAGGTTATGGATGGGGGCTGGTCTCCAAAAACACCAGAGAGTGATTAGAGTTGGGAACTTTTAATCCTACCCTGGTCCTCTGAGGAGAGAGCTTCAGGTTGGTTTGTAAAAACTCTTGTACTAGGACATTCAAAGGGCTTTGGGGCTGGGGGACACATTGAACTGCTGGGAGGGTGAGTGTGCCCCAGCCAAGGGCTGGGGGGAGTGCCTGGAAGTTCTGTGCCTGCCTCCCCTCCCACACCTTGCCCTGTACATCTCTTGCATTTGGCTGTTTCTGAGTTGCATCCTTTAAAATAAGCCAGTGACTAAGGGGCACCTGGGTGGTGCATTGGGTTGAGTGACTCTTGGTTTTGGCTCAGGTCGTGATCTCAGGGTTGTGAGATCCAGCCCCGCGCCAGGCCCAGTGCTTGGCGTGGAGTCCGCTTGAGATTCTCTCTCCCTCTGTCCCTCCAGCTCGTGCTCTCTCTCTCTCTTTCTAAATATATAAATAAATCTTAAATAAAATAAAATAAACCAGTGATCCAAAGTCAAGCCCTCTCCTGAGTTCTAAGAATTCTGGAACCCAAGGAAGGGGTTGTGGGAACTGCTGACTTTTAGTGGCTGGAGCAGAAATGTGGGTCACCAGGGGGACATCTGAAGGGAGGGCAGTCCTGTGGGACTAAGCCGTTAACCTGTTGAGTCTGGTGCTAAGCCCGGGTCATTAGAGTACGAATGAAATGGGATTGTTGGACACCCGCTTAGTGTCAGAGAATTGGTGTCAGAGAAAACCACATACAAGCCCTCAATGAAAATTTGTTGAATGGACAGAGAGTAATGGCCAACATAATTTAAGCACTATATCCCGGGTCTTTGGCTGAATGCTTTACATTCGCTCATTCAAGAAAACACTTTGAAGTGCTCCTGCTATGTGCTTAGCTTGGTATTTGGGGACAGCTGTGAATAATTAAGTCAATTCAACAAATATTTTTTTTAGCACCTACCACTTGCCGTATATGGTGCTGGGTGCTGGGAATAGAGCTCTGAGTGATTCAGGTCTACACAGCCCATAGCTACCGAGTCCCTATCAGGTGTCAGGTGCTCCTCCAGGCCCAGAGGATACAGCAGTGACCAAACAGTCAAAATTCTTACCCTGGGTGTATTTCGCAGAAGCCCTAGGAGGTAAGACCTCTGATTGTGTTCATTTCACACTTGAGGAAATAGAGGCTCAGAGAGGTTGATTGTCTTTTAAAAGGTCACACAGCCGGGGCAGTGAGGCTAGACCCAAGCCCCAGCCCATCTGACAATAAGCTTAGCTTCTCACTGGCTGAGACTGAATGTTAATGCTGCGGAGAGTCCTGGGGCCCACCTTGCCAAGTGCTTTGGGGCTCCCACATCCTCCTCGAAAGTGTCCCCTTCTGAGCCCCCGGCCCTGCTCCCACCTCTCCGACACACAGAATTCCAACCACGGCTGGCGGGGTTCCTGAGTGACACCCCTAAGTGCCGTAATGTGTTTTTGTGCACAAAACCTCGTGTTCAGCAAATTGCTGTGACCAAGACCCTATCCAGTTACCTGCTGCATCAGAGGTATTCTCTGTGGTGATGCCAAACAAAGCAGAGAATAAAACCTCGAAGAATTTTAACCATTAGCTAGAAAAAGCATGACCGTGGCAGACCCTGGCGGGTGCTGCCGACCAAAAACCAGATACAAAGCAAACAAGAAGGGCTCGTCCCACGTGTGGGCTGAGGCCTTTCCCGGTGGGTTGGTGGCCCCCGCCCTGCTGTCATGTTGTCAGAGCCATCGGCCACCTGCCTCGGGTTGCTGGCTGGCTGGAGGCAGGTGGTGCCAGGGTTTCTGGGCACTGGTGAGGTCAGCCTCTCGGGGATCGGTGGGCTCCGCTGGGATGACGGCTGAGCACGACAGCTCCCCAGGGTGGCTTTCAAGCTATACCCCACCAATTCTGTCCCCCGCCTTGGCTACTTGTGAGTGACAGATTTGCTGAGCTGCACTGGGGAAGGTAATGCCCATTTCACTTGTGAGGATGACGGCAGGTTATGCAAGCAAAGAGAACGGGGTGTGGCCCCCTGGGCTCTGGCTGTCACCTACAAGTCAGACATCTACCCCCACACTTCTTTGGGAGCACCTGCTAGGCCTTGCCAGGTGTACACTGATGATGAGGTGGGCAAATGGGGGTTCCTGCCATGATGAAGCTTACGGTCCAGCAGGGGGGCTGGGAGGCATGGTCACAGGTGACATTCACACTAGGTCTATGACAGAAGGTTGCCACTGAGTGGGAAGTCAGAAAAAGTCACGCTGAGAGATTTTGGGGGTGCCTGAGCTGAGACCTGGACAATAAGGAAGTTATGAGGGTGAAGAGGGGAGGGACAAGCTTTCTAGGTAGAGGGAACAGCACTTCGGAAGGCCTAGTGGCAGGAGGAAACCCGATGATCCCAAGAACCTGAGATAAGCGCTAGGAGGCAGGAATGTGGAGTGACAGGGAACTGGAAGATAGGGCTGGAGAGCTGGGCAGGGACCAGGTCCTAGAGTGCTTTGGAGGTCAAGTGAAAGGGGTTTTTCTTCTCATGTAAGAGAAACAGGAAGCATTACTGTGCTGCAGTCAGTGGTGACTTGATGGGATTGACATCCTGACAAAGCTCGCTTGGTGGCGAGGTGGAACCTGGGGCTCGGGCAAAGGGCAGGATGAGAGGCCAGAAGGCTGGCCAGGGGGTCTTCCTGGTGGTCCAGATGAGACAGGATGGTGGTCTGGGCTAGGACGGTCCACTCTCCAGGTGCCAGGTGGGGTCATGCGAAGTCTCCCACAGACAGACCTGCTGCTGTTCCTGCCTGGATACTGTGGGGACCTGGGGTCTGACCCTCTCTCCCCTGCACTCACAGCTGGCCTCTCCCTGCCAGAAACCAGTGTACTTGGTAGTTTGGTATAGTAGCTTTAGACTTGATTTTGGAGTCAGACAGACCTAGGTTTGGGGCCAGATTACAACTCGCACCTGGGGCCAGTTACTCACCTCTCTGTACCTGCTTCCTCATCACTGGAATGTAGGGGGCACCTAACTCTCAGGTCATAGCAAGGATTCCAGTGAGTTATCCCCATACAGCCCACAGCAGGTGCTCAGTAAGTATTGGGTCTTATTATTATTACTAGCTGTAAATTGGGAATAATGATCACAGGGCTACTGAGAAGACTGTGCCCGTTGCAGTGCCTGGCACATGGTTCATGCTCAGAAGGTCAATGTCATTGACACTTACACCGGCACTAAATCAGAAACGGCTTTGACCTCTGCTACTGTGATCTCTTCTGTCAGCTCTGGATACACATACCACAGGGTGAGAGGCAGCCATTGAAAAGGATGCTGTAGGAGAACAAGGTGGGGACTTGGTTATCCTGTAATGTTAAGTTTGTGTGGGGGGGAGAAACAACCGGGATTAAAACTTGCTGTGGTCCAAATCCCTAGAAAAATTCAATGTTGAAATCCTAGCCCCCAGAGGTGATGGTGTTGAGGGAGGTGCTTGGGTCATGAGGGTGGAGGCCCCATGAATGGGATTAGTGCCCTCATAAAAGGGACCCTAGAGACATCCTGTGTCCCTTCCATCCTGTGAGGTCTTGGGGAGGTCTCAGCTGACTCATCCCAGGAACCAGGAAGCAAGCCGTCATCAAATCACGGCAGTGCAGGCTCCTGGAGCTTAGACTTCCCAGCCTCCAGAGCCGTGAGCAATACATTCCTGTTGTTTATAAGTTATCCTCGTGTTCCTAAGTGGTGTTTTGTTGTAGCAGCTCAAGCTGACTAAGACAGAACTGCTCAGGGGGTAGCTGAGAGAGTGGTGACTTTTATTTCTTGTTTTGACTTCCCATCATCAAAAAAAAATTTCAATTATGAACATGTGTTTATTTGTGAGCCCAAGAAACTATGATGATAGGAGGCTTACAAAGAGTTTTCAATGACAAGAGAACATACTTGTCATCCACTGTGAAATTTAAAAAAGAAATTAGATCACAAAATTGTTTGTACTGTTTTGGCTCACCTGCAGAAAGCGAAAGACCCAGAAGGGAATAAATCTGCCATGACATCATTGTTTGGGATCTTGGAGTGAGGGTGTGGGGATTTTATTTTATTTTTAATGATTTTATTTATCTATTTGAGAGAGAGAGAGAAGGACCAGCAGAAGGGGAAGAGGGAGAGGGAGAAAGAGACTCTCTGCTGAGCAGGGAGACCGACATGGGGCTCCATCCCAGGACTCTGGGATCATGACCTTAACCCAAGACAGATGCTTAACTGACTGAGCCACCCATGCGCCCTGAGTGTAGTTATTTTAAAACAAAGTCTTGGATCCTTTGACCTTCTTCCCACTGAGAATTAGAGCTTATGGCACACTCTCCCTTGAATCTGGGTAGGTTTCGGGCTGCTGTGGCCACTAGAATATGGCATAACTGATCCTATGTAACTTCTTTATTTAAAGTAATCTCTACACCCAATTCCAGGCTTGAACTCACCACCTTGAGATCAAGAGTTGCATGCTCTATACCAACTGAGTCAGTCAGGTGCCCCTTACTTTGTAATTTCTAAGACCAGGTCATAAAAGGCCATGGAGCAGGGAGCCTGGGTGGCTCATTTGGTTGAGTATCTGACTCTTGATTTTGGCTCAGGTCATGATCTTGGGGTCCTGGGATCAAGCCTCATGTTGGGCTCCCCACTCAGTGGAGACTCTGCTTGTCTCCTTCTCCCTCTGCCCTCCCCCTGCTCTCTCTCTCAAATAAATAAATAAATCTTAAAAAATAAAAAAAAGGCCATGGAGCTTCCTTCACTTACTAGAACGTTCTGTCTTGGAGCCCTGGGCCTTTAGATAAGAAGTCCAACTCCTCTGAGGCCCCCATATTGTGGGGAAGCCTAAGCCACATGATGAAGCCATGAGCAGGCACTGAGGTCAACAGTCTCAGCTGATTCATCCCATCTCAGGAGACAGACCTGTGAATGAAGAAGCTTCTAGATGGTTCTAGCCCCTAGCTGATTGAGTCTTCCTCGCTGAGGCTTCACACATCACGGAGCAGAGACAGGCCATCCCCGCTGTGCCCTGTTCAGTGTCTGCGAGCCCGATTACGTGGTCGTTCTCTGCCGGTCAATTTGGGTGGATTGTTATATAGTGATACGTAATCGTGATACGTCATCGGAACAGGGGGAGTATGGGAAATTTTTATCCTTTTAACTCTACTTTTCTAGAACCTTGATGTTTTTATTGTGAGCATATGTTTTTATTATTAAGGAAATAAAAGGCATTTTTTGTTGAGTGAATAAAGGGAACATATAAGGAAACAAAATGAATTAAAGGAAAGGGCAGAGAGAAAGAGGCAGGGACTGTTTTTGTGGGAAGGCCCTGACTCCATCCCTCTCAGGAATCATGGAGCTCCTATAAACTTCCCTCGAAGGACCATTCCTTGAACTACTCTGTCCTTGGACCATGACTGAAGGACACAGTGGTAAATGGCTCAGAGTCAGACAGCTTGGCTGTGTGTCTCTGTGCAATTCACTCAACCTCTCTGAGCCACATTTCCTCCCCTGCTTCATGGGGTATTCTTGGACACAGCTGGAATGTGAAAAGAGCAGGATTTAAATCCGGGGCTGTCTGACACCTGCCAGGGCAATTCTCTTCTTTCATTAAGGGGGTCCAGAAAAAGGCCTTGGGGGACAATTAGGAGGAGAAAGCTGTTCCCAGCCAGCCCCTTCTTGGGAACCCTCTGTGCAGGCTGGGGCCAGGGTATGAGGTACAGAGCGGGGGGACTGGGGGCCCAGGCAGAGGCCAAGGTTGCTCCAGTCCCTTCAGGAAGCTAAGCGATCCCTCCCATAAACCTTTCACCCCTGCATGCTCTGAATAGAGCCATTCAGAGGAGGAAACCTGACCGGCTGATGTTTTATGCATGGTCCAGCCCTGCCAGCAGCAGCAGGCCCCCTGGGAGGTATTATTTTTAGCCAGAGCATGTGAATGAGCGGGGGTCTTGAAAGAAGCAGGCTGGTCCCACCTGTCCAGCTCCCTCACCCAAGGACCCCTTCTCTTGCTGGGTGGCCCAAAGCAATGTTAACACAGTCTGTGCCCAGCACCGGGGAGCGCCGGCCCCCGAGTCAGGCAGCTGCTGGGGGTGTGGGAGCCTCATCCTTCCAGGCAGTCCGTTGTGT
The DNA here is from genome assembly GCF_030435805.1 of Mustela lutreola. NCBI lineage: Eukaryota > Metazoa > Chordata > Mammalia > Carnivora > Mustelidae > Mustela > Mustela lutreola. The sequence continues at coordinate 32,359,159 of NC_081305.1, read as the reverse complement.
AGTCAAGTAAAGCCGCTGGCCACCTCCGACACCTGTGTGGCCACTTCCCCCCGGGGAGCTCCCCTTCCAGGTACTGGCTCTGAGGAAGGCTGATCCCAGGGCAGGAGGTCAAGCTGGTTTCTGAGGCTCCGTGGGAGAGGATATAATCTTTGTCAGCCTTTTGAAATTCTTCTGTTACTGCAAAACCTCATCAGGCTGCTGGGGGTGTCAACTTCCATCACTCCCAACCCCCTCCGGGGTAGCATCCCCAGCAGGCAGGTGTCTGCTGCAGGGTAGGTGGGCGTCCGATCCTAGGTCATTAACATCTTCTTCTGTTGGGTGTCTGCCAGGTTCCCTACCCCTCCTGCCTTGCTTCTAACTGAGCTTTCAGCAGCAGGGTGGCTAACGTTTACTGAGTGCTTACTCTGTGCCTGGTGCTTTCTGGTCCATCACTACTTTTTCCTCTTCTTCAACTCTCCTTCTCCTCTTCCTGCTCCTCCTTCTTCTTTCTCTTTCTTTCTTTCTTTCTTTCTTTCTTTCTTTCTTTCTTTCTTTCTTTCTTTCTTTCTCTCCTTCTCCTTCTTCGATGTTTATTTATTTTAGAGAGAGAGAGGCGTTGACTAGATAAGACCCGTCAGAGCTGAGCGGTCCAACAGAGCAAGGTGAGATGGCCAGGAGCTTCAAACAGCTAGAAGCTTCTACCACCCCAGAACCGGAGTCGGAAAGATGAGCTGACCTTGCCAAGAGCCCAGGAGCTGAGGGCGGGGGCTAGAATCTAGGCGGGGGCTATCTGGTGGGAGTAGGACCATAGACCCGACAACCGGAGGGTTTTTGTTGGAAACACTACAAGAAACATCGAGATGGGGGTCGGGGGTGGGGCTAGAAATCCCTCGGCTTTTCCCTCCTCTCACTCTCTGCCATGCCTCCCATTGGGCAAACCAAACTAGAAGTCTGGCGGCAAAGGAGTCTGGGAAATGTAGTTCCTGGATTACGGGGGCAGAGCAGGAGAAGGGCGGGGATAGGCTCTGGGATCAACAGGTAGTGAGCCCCGGGCCAAGCTTGTTAATATGATTGAGGACAGGATTAAGGCTGTCACAGCAACCACTGGCTAAGCAGTTCTGCGCTCACCAGCTGCTCCACGTGCGGTAACAGCTTTCCCCTGGGGTAACCCTTTTTACAGATGAGGACCCTGAGGCCCAAAGTAATGAAGTGTCTCAGCCGGGAAGTGGGAAGAAGTGGGAAGTGCTGGGTGGGACTCTGCCATCCTCCTGGCAGCAGACGCCCCCAGGGCTGGTCTCCTGCTGGGCTTGGGAACATGCGCCCTGGGCTCAGGGCCCCCTGCGTCAATACAGGCAGACCTGCGTCAATACAGGCAGACCCTGGGGCACTGAGCTGTTCCTTGGTGGTAGTTCCACCCCATCCCACTGGCTTCAGAGCGCATGCCCTTCGAACACAGGGAGCCCTGCCCCTGTCCAAGGTGCTCCCTGGAATTTCTTCTCGAGGCCGCTGCTGGGATCCCCGTGGCCCTCTCTAGCTCATTAACTGTGCCCGGATGGCCGGGCTGGCCTGGCTCAGGCATGACCCGCACGCCTAATTAGAGGAATTCAAAACGCCGTTTATTTATCAATGACTTAAGCTCATTTGATCATGAAGGATGGAGTCCAAACTGTTCTCCGAAGCCCCTGCCGTCCCTCAGCTGTGTCAAATCCGCCTTTGATCTGCTAATCCTGAGTTTATAAGGTTAGGAGATAAGTGGGCAGAACGAAATTCTTTTCTCTTTTGGTCCATCTAAGAGGCATGAAACCCCCAAACATCATAGACCTCCTGGGCCCCAACCTTGTCCCTGGGATCACTCAGATGGATGTGTGAATAGGGAGCTGGTGTCCTGGGGCACAGGAGGTATTGGGGGCAGCAGGCACTCCCCCACTGGATCTGCGGCTTCTTCCTCTTCCTCCCCCTCTTCCTCCTCCATCCCCCCTTCCCCTTCCTTCTTCTGCCCCTCCTTCTGCACTGCCCTCTTCACACTGACCTGGGGCTTGGAAAACCCAGGAAACCAATCCAGCCAGTGACCTCACCAAATTGCTGGGACCTGCTCCTCCTTGTCCCCTTTTCCTTTTATACACAAATCTGCCCTTCCGTCTGGAGCCCTCCGGCCTGGTACTGACCCTGGGGAGGTGACAGAGACCTTGTCCCTAGGAGAAGGATAAGACTTCAGGTCAAGTGAGCCCAAGCCAGATTTATGGTGCTCTCGCAGGAGAGCACCCACAGGGGGTGTTTATAATTCAGTGCATGGGAGAGCATGAGAGATTTGTAGTCAGGCGGTTGTGGTGGAAATCCTAGCTCTGGCCAGTTATGTGACCTTTGGACAACCAACCGGTTAACCTTTCTGAGTCTCTGTTTCTTTATTCATAAAATGGATAATGATGGTATACACCAACATTTTTGAGGTCCTCTGTAATAACTTGGACAGCCTGCACCTGGGTAGGATTTCCCACTCATGCATTTGGTGCTGGGTCTGTGGCTGCTATCCACCCCCACAGACCCTAGAGCTGGATTTTGTGGCACTTGCTGGGGGAGACATCCCAGGAAGCAGGACGGAGATCAACATGGCCAGTGCTCTGAGGAAGATGGGGACAGTGGGCAGGGACTCTTGTGAGCAGCTACAGCTGTGACTCAAGCCACAGACTGATGAGGGCCACATGAGAGGGGTCGGCTGGTCAGAAGAGGTCACTTTGAGATAAGCAGAGGCAGAAGTTTTGGGAGTCACCGAGAGGCTTGGAATGCAGACATCCTGATCTATTTCATGTCCTTGAGACACAAAAAGCCTTCAAGGCAAGGACTGATCCTAGACAGGGGACGGGAAAGGCTGAGGCAGACCAGCCTGCTTTTCTAACACTGGGGAGCCAGAGAGAAGCAGGCGAGGGCACGGCCGCTGCTTTGGCAGTCTGGAGGCTATATTCTCGCCTTCCTACCAGCTCTGAGTCCTGAGCCGAGCCCCCGCGTGGGGAGGACATCTCCAGGCCTCTTGCCCGCCTCTCCACTTTTAAATTGCACACTGGGAGCTCCCGAGCTGAAGCTCTTCATTATATACCTTCCAATCACCCGCCTGTCAGCGGAGGGCACTCTCTATCACAGGAACGCAACCTGGATCAGATCCTGTGCTCACATCTTGGAGCCGGAGGGGATGGGCAACCCAGCTCTCCTGAGATTTCTGCAAGTTGTAGGTGCCAACAGTTCCATGATCACTACCTGTTATGACTCCCCGCCTCCCACCTTCCCTCTCCTCCATGACTGTGTCCTTTCTTGCCCCGGGACCGGCCCCGGAGTGGACCCAAACTCTTTCCCCGTGTCCCCCGCAAACACTACTCACACCGGTCATTCCGTGCCACAGCAGACTCAGCTAGTATGAGGAGGAAGGTGACATTATAGACACTGACCCTTTCAAATCCTTATTAGTCATCCTTACTTGGAAAAGCCCCTGAGTTCTTGCCTCCATAGAAGTTTTTCACTGGATAGCATTCTACGTGAGTTCCCGCCACGGCCCTATTTTTCTGCAGCTCACCCTTCATCCCTGTTAAACCCATATGTCCGGCGAATTCAGTTTATTGTTGTCTTCCCAGCAAAGCTTTGCCTCCACACACAAAGTGCCCCAGCAAGGTGTTTTCCTAAACACATTTTTCCTCTTTAAAGGAGACTTTGGAACGAACTGTTATATAACTCCCCCCATCCCTCAATGAACTTGCCTGCCGGGGCGTCCCCTCTCTGGGTCCGTCTTCCCTCCTTTGCCCATGGGGATCCCCGTATCTATCTTTACCTCCCGCGCCCCCATGGTTTTGGATCAAGACAGAATAATGCACCAGGAAACAAAAGGGCCACACACAGGTTAGAATCCTCCTTGGAACAATGATTCCATGATGATAAAAAATCGTGCTATAAAAACTTAGGGAGAACCCTGATCTCTTTGATTTGGATTGCCAAGTGGGAGGTTTTTGACCTTGCTAACAAAATAGCTCTTTGCTCTCCCACCACTGAGATTTCCCAAATGCTGGAAGGATGGTGTGGCCACTCTGGGGTTCCCTGTTCGAGAAGAGAAAAGATGTTCGTCTCCTCTCATTTGGTCCCTCTGTGGGGAGAGGGTCTGAAGGTCTGTTTTGTTCTCTCACTCTCTTTCTTTCTTTTTCTTTTTTTTTTTTTTTAACCGTATGCAAATCTTCCTCCTGGCTTCCCTCACAGCTTGATAAGTGATTGGTTCTTGCTTTCAACATCAATAGCAAAGGCATATATTTTTTTTTACTTATGTGCGATTCTGCGTCGGAGTTCTTGGGCACTCAGAGAAAACAATATGGCTGTCCTGCAGGAGGTAGACTGTGTAAATAAATATTAGTTTGGGGAGAAGGAATGAGGAATGATAAAATATTCAGAAAGCGGTCTGTTCTTGAGGGATGTTATTCTGCACAGCCAGGGAGCAGATTAACGACACTGTTTGTGAGGAAGAGAGACCAGCCCCATAAAATATGTATTAGTGGGGATAGTGATGGGATGGGTGGAGGTGTTTGGGGTTGGACATGCAGGCACCGGCCTCAGAAGCTGATGACCAGCCTTGGTCTCCCTCATCCCAGCTCCCAGCAGCAGGTTCCAGGGCCGTAGAGGGCGAAAGCTGCCATGTGGGGCAGGAGGTGGGGGTGAAGTGGTGGTGGGGTGGGGGTGGGGAGATGGGTGCTGGCCCTACCCAGGTACCAAAGGGGACCAGATGGGGTCCTGTGGTAGGAGGACTAGGTGAAGACTTGAGAGGCCTGACCTGCAGTGTGGCCTCAGGCAAGTCACTTAATGTCTCTGAGTCTTTGTTCCTTCTACAATCAAATAAAGACTAGAGGATTCTGAATAGGGCTTCAGTGGCAAGAGAGTGGGTGGGGGGAAGTTGTAGTTGCTCTAAGGCTCACCGTCAGGACTGTACTGTACAGGACTTGAAGAAATTCTCTGATAAGCCAGTTGGGAATGGGGGGGCAAGACCTCTAAGGACCCCACTTGAGTAACGAGGGATGGCCCCCAAAATGCCTTCTGAAGTGGACAGTGCTGGGGTGTCTGGGGGGGCTCAGTCAGTTGAGCGTCTGCCTATGGCTCAGGTCATGATCGCAGGGTCCTGGGATCAAGCCCTCAGTGGGGACCCGTGCTGACTGGGGGTGAGGGTGGTGTCTGCTTCTCACTCTTCTCTGCCCCTCCCCCGTGTTCTGTCTCATGCATGTTCTCTCTCTCACATGTGCACTCTCTCTCTCAAATAAATAGATAAATAAGTAAAATCTTGAAAAAAAAATGAAGTGGACAATGTTGTTAATGTTAGGGTTTTGTTTGGCTGAACAGGAGCGCGTCTTTGGGGCCAGAGCGGAATTGCTTGGAGGGATGGCAGAGGAGGGAGAGGCTGAGGAGGGCTGACACTGGGTCTGTCCTCAAAGTCATGAGTGGATAAACATTCACACTCTGTCGGTCTGCCTGTGGAGCCTGTGTGTCCGGGACCAGGGCTGATCCCTTGGGTTGCTTCTACCTCAGACACGGCAGGTTCCTTTGTCCCATTTCTACCCCACCCCAGTTCAAGTCCTTCCCTAAGCTGAGTTCTCCTGGATTTAGCATTTGTTACAAGGGGCGGCCTCTTGTTACTCTCTGGGACTTCCCATAGCATTAGTAAAAAGTTTGTACAACCTATCCCGTGTGCTAGGCATTATGTTATAAGTATGATCTCATTTCTTCCTAGAACAATACTATTATCATCCCATTTTACAGATGAGGAGGCTGAGGCTTCGAGAGGTCAAGGAAACTAGTCCAAGGTACCACAGCAGTAAGTCTGATCCAGAAGCCAAGGCTTCAACCACTGTGCTATATTGCCATACGGCCCTATCTCCTGTCTCCCAGTTACACTGAAGCTTCTCAGGGGAGGGTTATGGTCCCACTGGCCACGGTGGGGCAGAGCCCAGCGAGGCTGCAGGGGGCTTGGAAGACCCCAGTAACTGATTGATTTCCGTGCACCCCACCCCCCAGCCTTCCCAGCCTCTCTTTGGTAGATTTTTGTCAAGTCCCAGGTCTGGGCAAATCTCATGGGACATCTGCTTAGGTCTATGGAGGCTCTGATGTCTCAGGGTTACAGGATTACCCCGGTGTGTTTGTCAGCAAGGACCCACTTCTGACTGGCTTTCATCGGAGCTCCCCATGCTGCCTCATCGGTGGTTCCAGCAGCACACGGATGAACCGGGAGACTGACTTGTGAGCCTCTGGATCAGTGACGGGACTCCTAGCTCAACCCCCATGGGACAGCTGAGGAACCGCTCAGACTTGAACTGAGTCACAACAAATGGCCACCTAGGGGACAAAAGACATCATGGATAAAACCGGGAGTAAATATTTATATGCATGTAATTGAAAAATGGTCCCACCTGGCCCATCCAAACCACCTACCAAATACAAGAAAGAAGGCAACCAACCTAATAGACAGTGGGCAAAGGGCAGGGACAGACAGTTCCCAGGACAGGTGACTTACAGGGCTGATGAAGCAGGGCGTGATGCAAAATACTTATGTGTGGGTATCTGGCTGGGTACCAGCGTGTGGTTAAGGTATCAGAAGACGTTCGAACCACTTGTGATCTGGGGATGCACGGCACAGGAACAGGGTGGTAGAGCTCTGAGAGGCCCTCCCTGGCCCTCCATCAGACCTGGCCTCCATCCCGGGGTTCCTGCCTCCCCAGATTCCCCAGAGAATCTTCAGCTTGCCCGGTTATGTTTTTCTCAGGAGCCAAGGCTGAAAGCTGTGAGATGGTCTTCCGGTTCTGAGAATACGTCCCCTGCAGATCCTTCCTTCTTGCTCGAGACCACAAGAGGAGCTGCCCTCTCCCCGTTGTCCCCTCTTCTGGGAGCTGGCTGTGGGAAGTCACAGCAAGCCGGAGGTCCAGTCTCCTGCCACTCTAGTCTGACTCGGTACAGTTGTCAGAGCAGGGATGGATGAGATGAGTTATTTGACATCATCCGGGGTGTTTGGCAGGACAGGCAGGAGCTTTCTCCCAGACCTCCTTCTCCCCCGCAGTGACCTTGGAAGGGGGATTGATGTCTCCATCTCGTGCTGTTAGAGGAAGCCCAAAGTGCTTAGCGTGTGCCATGGGCTTCTGGCTTTTCAAGCAGCCAGGTGACAGCCTGAGAGAAGGGCTCATTTTAGCACTCAGAGGAGGATGAGGTTGGACATCAGTCCTGTTGAGCAGGATGGAGAGGGCCCCACCTTCCACTTCATGAAGAGCTGGGGAGCATGAAGAAGCTGCCACCTGCATGGAAAATTTCCCTTGGATTTTGCTTTAGGGGGCCCTGGCAGCGGTCATAGAGCTGGGTGAACTTGTGGAGGCATGAACCCTGTTCCTTCTCCCCACAGATGTAACAAGCGCAGTCCGTGCTCCTTCCAAGCTGCCCCACGCCGTACCTGTTCAGGTTGACCCTATGGCTTCCCACTGCACCATCTGTGGCTCTCTCTGGAAGCTTCTCTGCCTGCTGGGACTTGTGCAGTAGAAGTGCAGGGAAGTTGATATCCCTGGGATCACACTATAACCCAAAACCGACAGCTTTCTCACCCTGCTGTTGCGACACCTGAGGTGTGCTCTACACAGTCCATGTAGTAGTGAGCCTGCACTGCCCACAGATTACCTGCTATTTAACACCCCCTAACTGGCTTCTGTGCCTCCCATCCCCATTTGCCTGTAGGTGCCTTCTAGGACCATCCCCTAAATGAACACTCCCTGTTTCAAATCCTGGTTTCAGGATCTGCTTCTGAAAAGCTTCATGGAAGACAACAGTTGTAGCAGAACTAAAAAATAATAATAATAATAATAATAAATAAATAAAAATTATGGGTTGGGGGTTTAATCCACAGAAGCTCTTCACAGATGTTCCCAAAGCGAGAGCTTCATTGTGGTCATCGTATGCCCTCACCCAGGGACACTAGCGAATCCAGCCAGCCTCTCCTGGTCACGAAGCTTCTTTTTATTTAAATAAAGAAATGTGGTTTCCCCTGTTGATAAGCCACTTGTAATTTTCCCACCATCAAACATAGAACTATGGCTTGGGTTTCACAATTTACTACCTGGTGCCCCAGGCCTTGGACAGTTCTCGTGCGTTTTTGACTCTGTAATATCTATATCGGGAAGCGGGGGCACCCTCTGAAGTTGTATTTGCCCATGCTCTCCCCCAAGTCCATATCAAGCTGTCTCCACGGGGAGCCCCTGGCACCTCTTCCCACCCCAAGCCCAAAGGCGGGCTGTGGCCTCATCTGCGGAGAGGGGCTGTCTCAGGTTTGGGCCAGCATGAGCTGACTAAGGGTCTGAGGTGATGAAGGGGTTGGTCTCCCAGATGGACCGTTGGCAAGTCTAGGGCTTTGCACATGAATTGGGTGCTGTCTCACAACAGAGTGGAGAATCTCATGGGAAAGAGGTGGGACAAGCCTATAGATGCTCCATAGGGGTCCAGAGTGGGAGGAGAGGAAGGAGCTATGGCCAGATTTGACCCCTGGGTCTCTAGTAGAAGTTATAGGATAGTTGTGCAGGTTGCTGGGCTGGAGAGCGAGGGGTCGCCACCCAGAGGGCTAAGTCATGTGACCTTCTCTAGGAGAGCTGGGAGTGGGTCTGAGAAGATGTGCACGCAGCAGGGCTACGAAGGTCCCCCAGGCCCTTCTGATACGGACTGTGCTCACCTCCCCCAACCAAGCACCTGTGTCCACACCAGGCTCCTAGGATGAGGAATGAGTTTAGCAGGGTGGCACCTGTGGATGCTTGCTGGCAACCTTCTTGCAATAATGACAGATTACGCGATACTGTGTAAGTTGGTTGCTAGTAGCTTATCTGGAAGACAATCCCAGGATACCCCAGCGAAGGGGCAGGAGAAGGGAAGGGGAGGGCAGCAATGTGACAAAGGGACAGGCATGCTCACAAGTGAGGTAGGACTGGGGACCCTGCTCGGGGGACCGTGGGGGCCAGTGCAGAACACACACTTTGGGTTATCCCAGCTCCCGAGCAAGAGGGAGCCGGGGTATTCACACACCACTTCCCCTCTGACACAGGCCGAGAGCTGCTCTGGGGCACTGGGGGTTTTCCAGCACGGCTGGCCTGTGGTTGGGGTGGACACGTGGCACTCTGGCCGTCAGAGAAATCCCTCAGGCAGAGCAACGTGGAGGCTGACAGTAGGAAAGACCCAGAGGTTATGGGCAGGGAAGCAATGGCCTTCACTACACTCTGGCCCTGAACCTCTCCACTGCTTCGACACAAGCAAGCCCTGAGCTTCTAGGCTCTGGCCACCTCGCCAGGCTCATTCTGATGCCGCAGCCCCTGGTCACAGCCACGCCGTCTGTCATTTCTGCTCTCACCCATCACGTCTCCTCTCCATCCCCCCACTTCCCTTTCTCCTCCAGCCAACAGCTCAGCCCTTAGTGGCCCCAGAGGCCTCTGGGAGCCATGAGCATCTGCGGCACTCACTTTGTCCCCAGCCCGGTGGGACCGGGGTGTCCTCATTCCCAGCTTGGGTTTGTTGGTAGAACCTCTTTCCTCAAAGAGACGGCACACTTTGGTCTTGGGCAGCTCTGTGTCACAGTGCCCAGAGCAGCTTCGGACACGTAGTAGGTACTCAGAAAGTGGGTATGGTTTTTGCTGATGACGTGGGGAGGACAGTGGGGAAGACAGTGGTGAAGATGATGGGGCCGCCAATGAGCAGCTCATGGGTCTCCCTTTGGAGCTAACTTGCTCTGTTTCTTCTTTTTTTTTTTTTTTTTTTTTTATTTTTTATAAACATATATTTTTTATATACATATATTTTTATCCCCAGGTCTGTGAATCACCAGGTTTACACACTTCACAGCACTCACCAAATCACATACCCTCCCCAATGTCCATAATCCCACCCCCTTCTCCCCAACCCCCTCCCCCCGGCAACCCTCAGTTTGTTTTGTGAGATTAAGAGTCACTTATGGTTTGTCTCCCTCCCAATCCCATCTTGTTTCATTTATTCTTCTACCCACTTAAGCCTCCATGTTGCATCACCACTTCCTCATATCAGGGAGATCATATGATAGTTGTCTTTCTCTGCTTGACTTATTTCGCTAAGCATGATACGCTCTAGTTCCATCCATGTTGTTGCAAATGGCAAGATTTCATTTCTTTTGATGGCTGCATAGTATTCCATTGTGTATATATACCACATCTTCTTGATCCATTCATCTGTTGATGGACATCTAGGTTCTTTCCATAGTTTGGCTATTGTGGACATTGCTGCTATAAACATTCGGGTGCATGTGTCCCTTTGGATCACTACATTTGTATCTTTAGGGTAAATACCCAATAGTGCAATTGCTGGGTCATAGGGCAGTTCTATTTTCAACATTTTGAGGAACCTCCATGCTGTTTTCCAGAGTGGCTGCACCAGCTTGCATTCCCACCAACAGTGTAGGAGGGTTCCCCTTTCTCCGCATCCTCGCCAGCATCTGTCATTTCCTGACTTGTTGATTTTAGCCATTCTGACTGGTGTGAGGTGATATCTCATTGTGGTTTTGATTTGTATTTCCCTGATGCCAAGTGATATGGAGCACTTTTTCATGTGTCTGTTGGCCATCTGGATGTCTTCTTTGCAGAAATGTCTGTTCATGTCTTCTGCCCATTTCTTGATTGGATTATTTGTTCTTTGGGTGTTGAGTTTGCTAAGTTCTTTATAGATTCTGGACACTAGTCCTTTATCTGATATGTCGTTTGCAAATATCTTCTCCCATTCTGTCAGTTGTCTTTTGATTTTGTTAACTGTTTCCTTTGCTGTGCAAAAGCTTTTGATCTTGATGAAATCCCAGTAGTTCATTTTTTCCCTTGCTTCCCTTGCCTTTTGCGTTGTTCCTAGGAAGATGTTGCTGCGGCAGAGGTCGAAGAGGTTGCTGCCCGTGTTCTCCTCAAGGATTTTGATGGATTCCTTTCGTACATTGAGGTCCTTCATCCATTTTGAGTCTATTTTTGTGTGTGGTGTAAGGAAATGGTCCAATTTCATTTTTCTGCATGTGGCTGTCCAATTTTCCCAGCACCATTTATTGAAAAGGCTGTCTTTTTTCCATTGGACATTCTTTCCTGCTTTGTCGAAGATTAGTTGACCATAGAGTTGAGGGTCTATTTCTGGGCTCTCTATTCTGTTCCATTGATCTATGTGTCTGTTTTTGTGCCAGTACCATGCTGTCTTGATGATGACAGCTTTGTAATATGCTCTGTTTCTTCTGACCCGTCACATCATCGCTCTGAATCTGTTCTGTAACAGACCCTGCTGCTTGTCGTTTTCAGTGGTTGCCTTTTCCCCCGGGAACTCAGCAGACCCCACCCAACCTCCCCTGTAGCCTTGGGGCTCAAGATGAGCTGCGGGACCAAGCAATGAAATAGGGCGGAAGGGACGCTCCCACCTCTGGGCTTGTGCTATAAACTCATCCAGGCTTCATCCTTCACTGACTTTCTCCATCTTCCACCAGAGATTGGAGGAGGGTGGCCATGGGCACTGCTGAGGAAGAGCTACCCAGGGGCACCCCACTGACAGACACCCGCATGGGGCTACCATGTGGGTAGGAAATCAAGTGTTACTGTGGCAAGCCACTGACATTTAAGGATAATTACATCAGTCTGTCTAACTCTAGAAATGAGAATAATATCAATATCAACGGGCTGTTGCCAACTCGAAGGCTAGAACCTGGTTAGAAGATGATATGTTAGTTCCCCGGGGCTGCCATTACAAAGGACCACAGGCTGGATGGCTTCAGTGGCAGAAATCTCTTCTTAGTTCTAGAGGATGGAAGTCGGAGATGAGGGTCTGGTAGGGGTTGGTTTCTTCTGAGGTCTCTCTCCTCGGCTTGTGGATGTCTGCCTTCTCCCTCTGTCTTCATCCTATCTCCGCGCCCCCCCCCCCTGGGGTCTGCGTTCAAATTCCCCCTCTTATAAAGACACTGTCATTTGGATAAGGGCCCACCCTCATAACCTCATTTTAACTTGCCAGTTTATTTTATTTTATTTTATTTTTTAAAAAGATTTTATTTATTTATTTGACAGAGAGAGATCACAAGCAGGCAGAGAGGCAGGCAGAGAGAGAGAGAGAGAGAGGAAGCAGGCTTCCCGCTGAGCAGAGAGTCCGATGCGGGACTCGATCCCAGGACCCTGAGATCATGACCTGAGCCGAAGGCAGCGGCTTAACCCACTGAGCCACCCAGGCGCTCCTTAACTTGCCAGTTTAAAGACCCCATCTCCAAGTAGGGTTACCTCCTGTGGTCCCGAGGGTGAGGACTTCAGACTATGAAATTGGAGCACACAATCTGGTCCATCACAGAAGCTCAGGAAATGCTCTTTCCCTTCATCTCCAGGAAAGTCTCAGACATTCCAGCGATGAAGAATGATGCCTACAGCACATCCACCTTGCTCTGAAATGTTGGTGTCCAGGAATACCGCACTGGCCCTTCATCCAGAGTCCAGTTGTCTGATGGAGCTGGATGGAAGACCCCATGACCGTAAGATGAAATACGAAGTGAGGCCGCTCTGGGAGCAGGTGCCCAAGCCAGACTTGGGCAGGGGAGGAGGGCAGCAAGACGGACCATGCAGCAGCAGACTTGGCTTTGACTGTCTGCACTTGACTTCATCTGGACTTCAGCTGGGCGTTAAGTCACAAGAATGACATCCACCGCCAACAATTTCTTGAGCACTTCTAGAGTGCCAGCCACTTGGCTAAGCACTCCTGTGACTCACATCCCTGGGTCTAGTTATCTCCATGTAGAGAGAGGCCCTGAGCCGGGGCAGCTTGCTCAAGTTCACAAGACCCAGGAGAGGCAAGAATGGTGGGCGGGGCCAGTGGCTGTGGGTTGCCAGGAGACCATGTTTGATGAAAGATGCAGATGTTGCTTCTTTAATTAGGTGCCAGCCACACCGACCTGCTGGCCCCTGACACCCCCCCCCCCCCAACCCGTGGGGACAAGAGAGCCTTCAGGACCAGAAAGCCCCCTCCAGCCTCCTTCAGCGTCATCCTGCTGCCTGGCTGTCCTGCCTGTCCCTGTGCCAGCGGCTGGAGCTTTCATTCAAGTGGAATTGAGCTGGGGACTTCTGTAGCACTTCATTTACATGGATGCCAACAAGCTGAAATGTGCGGCAACCTTGGAACACTTTCAAAGGCAGGAATAATTCCTCTGAAATAGGTCTTCTGCGAGCTTTATCTTGTCCTTTCTTTTTTGGTTAATCTTGGAGCCCCTTAGCATGTCAAAGCAATTTCTCTAATGTCACATCTCCTCGACATTAGCATGAAAGGGCTTTAAGAGATGATTTGAGAAAGAATAAATGTTGAATGAGCATTTATTACAGAGTCGTCGCTTATGCGACATTTACATTTTGACTCCGTTTCTGCCGCGTGGGCTGGAGGAGCAGCCTGATTTGAAAGTCAATGGTGTCGAAAGAGGCGCAGCTACAACTCTGTTTACACTCCGCTGTTTCCTCTGCGCATTAATTTGCCCAAAGAGAAGATTTCATGAGGCCGATTTGTCTCAGGGAATGAGATTAGGCTGCGCGTGCGTGCGCCTCCCACGGAGGTGGGATTCCCGGCAGGAGCTGACCCTGTCATCAAGAGGCATCGGTACAAAGCGAAGGGAAGCCTATCCTCAGGGCTGATGGCTTTCTGCACACCTCTTAGTAAATTAATCAGTGGTGACCTGTCCTTCCTGCAGGAAGCTGGCCTGGCCCAGAGGGCAGAGGGCAGCAGTGAGAGCAGGGTCTGTGAACTAGTCCCCGAGGGTGTGACTGCACTGTCACTCCCTGGGACCCAGGACTACGATCTTAATCTGCTTCCTCTTCTGAACCACCTCTGCTCTGTCTGTCGGCACCTCACAGGGCTCGTAGGAGAGCCGAATTGGAAAGTGTCTCCTGCAGTGCTTGGGCACCCAGGATGGGCTCCCTCAACCTTGACTGGTTTTAACATTTGTATTTTTTTTTTCTTCCTTTCTTCTTCTTCTTTTATTTATTTATTTATTTTTTTTTTTTGTCTGTAGGACTTGGTCAGAATACCAGGCAAATGACCCCGGTTTGTGCCAAGTATGGATTTTTCCACCTCTGCATCTGGAAAAGTTCATTATGTGGGTTCCATGCACGGGCAGGTCGGTGGGTGTGAGTGCGTCCTGGGGCCAATGGGTGTTATGAAGATTGCTTCAGGCCGTGTGTGTGTGTGTGTGTGTGTGTGTGTGTGTGATTAGGAGAGAAGGAGAGAGGTCCGCTCAATACACCTTGATGCTCCCCCAAGCTTGAACACCGGCCTCAGCTCTTCCCAGCCCTGGGTCAGCTTCTGTCACTGCACTTCCCACGTTTCTCTCTGCATTTGTGCCCCACCAGACTGTAAGCTCCTTGAGGGCCGGAAATAGCTCTTACTTCATTTTCGTCCGAATCTGGCCTTCGCTGAATGCACCAAGACTCAAGACTGCACAAAGTCTGTGGCAGTTTTCCAAGCTTGGACTCTCAAAGTCGCCTCACCCGTATTCCAAGGCAGCCTTAATTGGCGGTCCGATCCGTGCCGGCCCAGAGGGCAGTGCTGGCACCAGCTGGGCGTGGGGGATTGCAGCCCTGTCCCCTGGGCGGGCTTGCCCCTGGCCCTAGCCTCTTTGGGACACAGGAGCAAGCTGGCTCCCACAACCAGCTCCAAATGAGCTCATTCCTTTCATTTCACAGGTGGGAGAAGCTGAGCCTTAGAGAGAGGGCTTCTCTTGCCCCTTGGTCATGTGAGCCAGCTGGCTGAGCTCGGCCCAGCATCCAGGACCAGTGAAGCTGGCCCAGCGCCCCTGGCAGCGTGCCAGGCCTCCCCTCTCCCCTGTGGGGCAGGATTCTTTCTGGAATAGTCTCTAAAGCCAGCCAGAGGCCAGGTGGCTCAGCTGTGCTCTTGCTCTCATCCCGCATTCCCTCTGCTACCCAGCACCCTGTCTCTGAGTCCTGCCCTCCATCTGGAGCACCCCACCAACTGTTCCCCTGGCCCCACAGGGCTGACTCTTAAATAGATCTCTCACTCCCCTGTCCCCGTTTTCTTGATTTTTACAAAAGCAGTGATAGCTACATTGCTTCTTGAGTGTCTACTGTGTGCTGGGTGCTGGCTGAGACCCCATTCCTGCAAGGGGGACATTTTTCTATTGCTCCCATCTTGCAGAAGAATGCACAAGGGTCACAGCTTGGCAACAGAGGCAGGATTTGAACCCAGGCTCCGGGGCCTGGTCGAATCTAGGGACTCCCTAGTTGTCAGACGGCTAGGCTGCTTCCACACAAGTGTCTCCTACATTCCCCCTGATCCCCGAGGCTTCTGAGGGTGGGCTCTGCCCTACTTGCTCTCCTTCCCAGGGCCTCCTGAGCTCAAGATTAAGGATGTCACAAAGCACCTCCAATCGGACCCACCGGCTTGAGTTGAGAGGTGATTATCCCCCCTCCCCTCATCTCCCGAAGGACCTGATCCCAGCCCGGAGACACTATACGTTTGTGCTTGGGAGGAGAACCCAGGACCACAGGACAAACGCCACTCAGTGCCTCATGGAGTCTGGCAGAGCAGGGACAACCGTGTCACTAACCAGCTGTATGACTCTGGTCAAGTTACTTAACTTTTCTGAGCCTCCGTTTCCTCCTTCAAATGGGGGGTCATAATAAATAAGTGGCTCCTCCTCTCTGGGTCTCCATTTCCTGTTCTAGAAAACTGAGGTTGGATGGGCTGTTTCTAAATTCCTGTTCAGCTGAGCGCGTCTCAGACCCCCTGATGCCAGGGGTTGCCAGAGTGGGATTTGCCCTGCTTTTCGTGTCTCCTAAGAAGGGAAAAACAGTCGGTCCCAGCAGGGCTGCCACCCTGCCAGAAAGCCCCAGCAGTCCTCGAGCAGGTCTGCACCCTGGGGTGAAACCTTCTTGTTCTGTAGGAAAAGAGGCAAAGGTTGCCAATCAGAGGCTGCTTGAGAATGTAATCATAAATTTTGGCTTTGGAGGAGAGATTGGGGTGGGGGTGGTGGAGAGGAAGGGAGAGAGAGAGAGAGGAAAAGAGAGAGAGAGAAGCTTGAGAGAGAGAGAGAGAGAGAGAGACAGGGGAGAAGAAAGCCCACTTCAAGGCCAGTTCCCCTCCCCTGGGTGGAAACCTGTGTGTGTGCAAGGATGAAGGGAACAGAGCAGAGGCAAAGGCTGGCCTTCTGATGGAGCATGTGGTGCCCACTTTGAACGGTGGCCTTTGTGCCTGCCTATTCAGGGCGGCCTCAGGACAATGGGGGGCAGACACGCAGGGGAGGACAATGACAGGGACATCGCTGCCTGTCGCTTTGCATTCCCTTTGAAGTGGCTCTGCCCTGGGCCCCCGCGGGCTCCAAAAAGAATGCTTTTGTTGCCCGCTCCAAAGATGCTGTAAGATGCTGAGCAAAAGTAACCGGAGGGGATCTGCTCGATTAAAAAAAAAATTAAAGATAAGAAACAAATCAAGCTGGCCACGTGGGGGCTGGCGGCAGCTTTGAACCCTGAGAAGAGACGGGACATCGTGATCCAATCCTATCTCCCCTCCGGGGAAGTGACAGACTTCTGGGGGTCATTCTCAATGGAAACTGGGGGCCAGGGTGGGGAGCCCTAGCTTGCTGGGGTCTTATAGAAGTTCCCCAGAGCTGGGACTCTGAAAGCCCAATCCGATGCTGGTGCTCGGGTGGAAAAATGCAGGAGGCCAAACCACAGGAACCGTAGTGTTTACTGAATTTGGTACGTGCCAGGCATGGGGCTAAGTGCTTGCTTTATTGCCTGTGTGACTACCTCAAAAATGCTTCATTATTGATCATGTGATAGATGTGTGCCTGCAAGGTAACTCTACATCCCGGAGGTGGGGGTCGGCATCAGAACTACCTGAATCAGGAAACTACATTGTTGGGTTCAGAGCTGTGGGGCATAGGCAGAGCTGGTTGAGAACTGCAAAATCCCAGGGGGAGCCATTCATACCGTTGTCATGGTACCTCCATGACAGTTGTGCAGTGTACAACTTGTACATCTGCACGTGTGTCCCTACCAGGGATGGCAAAATGATACAGGAAGGGTCCTCCTCAGGAATCCACACCTGCAACTATTGTTAATCATAACATCAAGAACTCGTGTATTAGCGTAAGGATTGTTAGAAGCGGTTTTCTTGGTGGCAAGAATGGAGTTCAACCTAGGGGGTTGGTTGGTAAGGTTGGATAGGCCCCACTGCCTGTGAAAATGGAGATGTCAGCCCTGGGAAGATCAGCAGTCCAGCACTGGCTCAGGGCAGGGGCTGGCTCATTGTAAGTGCTCAGTAATTATAATTACCCCATTCTACTGTGGGGGAGGGAGGTCGAGGCTCAGAGAGGTGACACACCTTGTCCAAGCACACACAGCAGGCTGTGGTGGTGTGGAATGTTGAGGCCGTCTTGCGCCCTCCAGCCATGGCCTTGCCTGACTCCGAGAGGGTGCCCTCTTTCAAGGGGTAGACCAGGGCTTTGCGAACGGTCCCCTTGGGCCCCATGTGCCAAGACCCCCTGCTCGACAGTATCAAGTGCCTTGACCTCGAGCCCCAGGTCCATCAGACCTTTTGGACCTGCCCTGAACATCCAGGGAATGCTTCATGCCTGCGCTTTTTCCAGAAAGCACTCAAAGGGCAAAACTGAAGAAGATTTTGGACTGGTGGACAGTCACTTGGGTCCCTTTCTATCATTTGTGGGCACCCAGTCCTGCTTCTGTGCTGGCTCCTTTTTGGAGGACTCCTTGGGGTGGCTGCTCTCTTTGTCTACACCCGGGAGAGTCTGAGTGCCTGGGCATTTGTTCCCCGCTAGTGCGCCTGTGTGAAAGCTCCCTTGCCTGGCCGCTTCAGAGTCTCCTGTGGGGTCAGGTTGAAGCTGTCCCCTTTGGGCTGTGCTGGAAAGCACACCTTCCTTTCCTGCCCTTCCCCAGCCTGCTTCCCCCATTCCCATGCCAGTCTTCCGGCTTTCCCGGAGGGACCTCCCCAACATGCTGCATAGGCCGCTGGAATCTTCACCTCGGCATCAGCTCCCGGAGGTGCTGTCCCCCACGGAAAGCCCACCAGGCAGGAGAAGGACCAGAGTGCAACTTTGCTCCATCTTGCTTGGGAACCAATCTACCAAAGGGAGGATTTCCCTTGACAGAATCCCACGTGACCATCCAACTGTGCGGGAGCCTGGGGCCGTTGGCCTGAGGACTTGCTGCCCTCACCCCTTCCCTGATGCTCTCAGGGAGGTCCACTAGTCCTCCAGCTAGAGAGTGGCTGAATTCGGACCCGAACCCAGGTGTTTTGTCATAAGTCTGTGGCTTAAAAACAAACATTACTCCTTCTCCCCCAACCCCCCGCAAAGGCCCACAGCACTTTTACGGTCTGCGGGTCCTGTGCCTGGGTGACCTTTCTGACTACCCCCTTTTCCCAAGTTCCTTCCCAGTGCCCTGCAGGTGAGCAGTAGGCCAAAGGAGACACAGAGACGGTGAGCTGGCAGGGAGCAGAGGGCCTGAGAGCCCAAGGAGGGCCATGAGAATCCCCGGGGGTCAGTGCTTTTTCTGTCTGTCTGTCTGCCTGCCAGCCAGTGTCTCTGGGTAACCAGTCCCTTTCAGATTCCCTGGAAACCTTGGCTGTCTTGGCTTGCTGGCTTCTTAGGCATCCCGCCTCCATCCCCGTGGCTGTCTCTTTAGACTTCCCCAGGGTTCCAAGAAGTTTTCAGTGGCTCTCAAAGTCAAAGGTCTGGTTACCCTTAGCTTCTGGGCACTTAGCAGGCCACAGGCGAGAATGGGCGGGTGGCCTATGATTCCTCATCACCCATCCCCCACGCGGCCCAGGCTTGTGGCCAGTGAAGCTCCTACTTCAGGCAGCTCCTGGCACTCCCAGGGACTCTAGCCCAGGACCTGAGTGGCCTATCTACTAGCCTGAGCTCCCTCCTAGGGAGCAAGAGCTGAAGAGGGACCCTCACTGACTGAATCCGGTGTGTGCAACAAGCTAAGCAATGTGCCAGGCACTGAAGGGGAAGAAAAGATGCACAGTGCCGCCTCCCTGCTCTCTGGACCCCGGGGTTCAGCGTACTGGCCTGGCAGGCTCCAAGCAGCCAGGAGCAACTGGATGCCGGTAGCCAATGGGGCTGAGTCAGACAGGCAAGATCTCAGCAGAAGGAGAGGAAGCCTGTTCTCAGAAGGTAGGTCAGGAGGGCTTCCTGGAGGAGGGAGCATGAACTGAGTTTTGCTTCCTGGAGCCACAGGGCTGTAGAGAGAATCAGGTCACTCTTCCTACCTTTTTGCAGGCTGTTGCCCAGGCCTGGCCTTGAGTTTGACTGGTTTTATTTCCCATAACCGTGTGAAGGGGATCTTGTCCTTTCTTGATTCTAGAGGACAAGACTGAGGCACAGAGAGGTTATAGAGCCACACAGCTGGTTCCTGGTAGGGCCCAGTTTGGAGCTGTCTGTCTTGGGGGCACACAGATCCTGCAAAGGAATAAATCACTGTCATTCAAAGCCATATGTTCTCTAGTAGGAGGGAGGCACCCTAGGCGTATAGAATGGGGAGGAAACTGTAAAAAAAAAACAACTGGGCTTTTGCAGGATGAGCAGGAGTTCGTTCCAGGCAGAGGAGGGCATTCTAGGCAGAGAGAACAGGTGCTAAATCCTGAAGGAGAGAGAGAGCCAATAAGGAAGAGCTTGCAAGTGGCCCAGGGAGGTGAGCCTGGGGACAGCATTTGGCACAGAGTGGACACTCGAAAATTGTTTATCAGATGGATGAATGCATTCATGCATGAGTTGTATCCCCATAGTAGGAGTTCAATAATTTGTTAAATGAAGGAAGGAATGAAAGAATGAATGAATGAATGAATGAATGAACTATCGAACGACCTGAATTTCCTCTGCCTCTCTCGCACCAGGCACGCAATAGGCATTTGCTGAGTTGACCCCTGAGTGAGCGAAGCGGTGATGTCACGGAGCTCGCATGCGGCGCTGACTGCCGCCCGCCGCTCGGTCGGCGCGCCGCTGGGCCTGGGGTCCCCGCCCCCACCGGTGCGCGCTCTAACGCGGAGCAGATGGCGGGCGGCGGGAGGGGCGAGGCGGGAGGGGCGGAGGGGCGGGGCGTCCGCGAGGCGGCAGCCGGGCCTGATTAGGGCCCCTCCCGCTGGCGGCCGCGGGCCCTTTGAAGTGAGCCGCTGCGGGGCTGCTCCGGCCGCCCGGCCGTCCCTGCCGCCAGGCCGTCGGTCCGGGGCCGGCGGCGGGGCTGGCGGCGCGTGTTTATCCAGGTGCGGGCTGGGGGGCTGGGCGCGGGGATCCTCTTTCCTCCCGGCCCATCTGGGACTTCAAAGCGCGGCGCTGGGCTCAAAGGCGGCCTCGGGGTGGGGGTGGGGGCGGGGCGGGCGCGCGGGCTTCCTGCGCTCAGCCGGGCCCCCGGCCAGCGCGGGGGGGGGGGGGGTGGGGGGTTTGGAGGCGGCGGGGAGGGACGGATCGCTCTGCGGCCCCACACCCCACTCTACCCCCCACCCCACCCCCATCCCCCCATCCCGGAAAGCGCTTTCTGGAGCGCCTACTGAGTGCCAGGCGTGTGCTAGTGCTTCCTCGGCCCACGGCACGCGGCGAGGTGGGCGTGGCCGTTTCCCCTCACTTCAGAGAGGTCGAGAGACTTGCCCAGAGCCACACAGCTAATGAGTGCCAGAAGTAAGATTTGAACCTAAGGCCCGTCGGCTCCAAAGTTCTCCCTCTTTCCATCAAATTCTACCCTGCTGCCTCCAAGGAGCCCTCCCCTCTAGCCGCAGCTTAGGGCTCTTTCCCTCAGCAGAACAGCCAATAGAAGTTAGCTGTCTACACCCTCCATCCGGCTCATCTTTCATGGCGCTGCTCAGGCGCCAGCAGCAGCAGCAATGGCATCATCAGAATCTCGTTAGAAATTCAGAATCTCAGGCCCCTCCCCAGGCCTGTGGAATGGAATCTGTATTTTAAAAGATCCCTGGTGAATTGGATATGCATTAAAGTTTGGGGAGATTTTGGCTGAAAGTCTGCTGTTGTCACTGTGTGGGAACACGCTGTCTTTGGGAAGCTGTACCTCCCTTATTGGACTGGGAGGACCTCCAGACAAGAGCTGAGCCTTCTTCATCAGCCCTGCATGCTTCCAGAGCAGCAGCTGTGCCTCCCCCAACAGACTAGGACAGGCATCTGCCCTCCCCAACCAACCTGGGAATTTAGCAGAAGCAGAGATGGTTCCCGGTCCCAGGCCAGGGGCTCGCTGGAAGCTTGTGGTGCTCCCCCCCCATCTGACTGGGAGTCTCCCCTAGGAAACTTGGCTCTTTTCAGGGTTGGGAGCCACCTGCAAAGAGAGGTAGCTTGTGTCCCTGTTTTCCAAGAGGATGGAGAAGCCCAGGGTGGAGGCGTGCCTTCCTTCCAGGATCCTCCTGACTCCCTTTCTGGCCCAGGGTGTGCCTGCTAGAGGGTTCTGGAGGAGTGGGGGCAGGGGAGAGGACAGATGCCACCATGGGACCATGTGTGCCTCCTGCACTTGGCCTCTCTGGGCAAACATTTGTCCTTGTGTGTCACCAAGGGACCATTCAGGCAGCAGGAAGCCCACAGGAGGGTGCAGAGGTAAGCTTGCTGGTGGTGGGAGGGTATTTTTAGAGTTTTGATTGACGGCCCTTTCTTAAGCTGCCGCTGCCTCTGCCCTGGCCCCCAGCCCCTTTTGGCCTGGACAGAAAAGAAAGCACAGTGTCATTTTGTGAAGAAGGGGTCCTGGCGGCCCTTCTGGGGTCCCTCACCAACTGGACAGGTTATTTCTCGCCGTGTCTGGGGTCCATGCTCTCCCGCTGTACTCCCAGCAGGCCCCCACAGCCTGACCCTTCACACATCTGGCAGTGATAAATGGCTTCGGCATCGCTGCCATCACCTTGCACCCTCTGATCCCGCTCACTTTGTTCTCCCTTTAAAGCCAGTGGGCGGGTGGCAGGCGGAGGAGTGCAGGGCGGGGGGGGGGGCTCTCTCTCTTCTTCCCCTTCTCCTGGATACTTGCAGGCCTGTGCTCTGATACCACTTGAAAGGGACCGCGACAGTCAGTTATCTGGTCTGGGAAGTCCGTCCGTGAGTTGTCTTTGCTGACTCGTGGAGTACGTGGGGTGGGAGTGCAAGCCTAGTATGGAATGGATGTAGGCGTGCACAGGAGTCCTGCGTGCAGGCCTGTGTATGCTTGCGTGTGTGTGTGTGTGTGTGTGTGTGTGTGTGTGTATAGAATTGAGGATTTGCTAGTCTATGTTCCTTTTAATTGCTGTTGCTTTCTAATGTACTTTGATCTCCAGTAGGTCAAGACCACCCCATCCCCACCCCTGACACCAACATCCTCTGCTCATTTGCATATTTTTCTTGATGACCCACTCGTTCCAACCTTAGGAATGTGTCCAGTAAGTTTGTGCATAAATGTGGATCAACAGACGAGGACCAGAATACTTCTCGTGAGATCTCCAAGCTGGAAACTTACGCAGATGCTTGTAAAGAGTAAAATGCATAAATACATGGTGAGAGAGTCGTACATTGGGACAGTACCCAGTCAGGAGAACAAAGATCGGCAACTCAGGTAACAATAGGGATGAACTATGCAATCGGGACATTGAGTGGAAGAACCAGACACAGAAAGGTACATGCAATGTGATACTATGTATAGGAAGTTGAAAACCAGGCAAATTTTGTTGATTACAACAGAGGCCAGGAGACTAGGGTATCCTTAAAGCTGGTAGTGATTGCAAGGAAGTAGAAGGGCAGTTTCTGGAGCACTATTCTGTTTCTTGATCAGGATTTTGGTGACCGTGACCCAGGTATGTTCATTTTGTAAAACCTCGTTGAGCTGTATACTTCTAATCTGTGGACTTGTTCCAATATACGCTTGTTGTCTTATATTGTCAATATATATTATTGTCTTCCATAGGAATTTTAGAATCAGCTTAGTGAGTTCAATGAAAAATGCTGTGGAGATTTTGGTTGGAACTGCATTATATTATAGATGAATTTGGGAAGATTTGTCCTCTTTAGTACATCTTTTCCTCCATGAACATGGTATATCTCCACTTATTTGGATCAATTTTTACATCTCCCCAATAAAGTTTTATGGTTTTCTCCAGAGTTCTGTGAATTTCTGGTTGGGTTTATTCCAAGGTGCCTTGTGTGTTGTTGTTATTGTGAAGAGGGTATTGTTTTTTTCTTTTATGTTTTCAAGTCTTTTTTAAAAAATTGTGGTAAAATATGCATAACATAACCTTTACCATATAACCTTTTAAAACCTACAGCTCAGTGAGATACGTGCATTCACATTGCTGTACAATCATCCCCACATCCATCTCCAGAACATTTTCATCTTCCCAGACCGAAACTCTGTGCTCTTTAAACATGATCCCCATTCCCCTCTCCCCCAGCCCCTGGAAGCCCCTACTCTATTTTCTGTCTTTATAAGTTTGCCTATTACATGTACCTCATATAAGTGAAATCAGATAATATTTGTCCTTTTGTGACTGACTTACTTCACTTAGCATAACGTCTTCAAGATTGACTTGTGTTGGGGCACCTGGGTGGCTTAGTTGGTTAAGCAGCTGCCTTCAGCTCGGGTCATGATCCTGGGGTCCTGGAATTGAGCCCCCTATGGGGCTCTCTGCTCAGTGGGGAGTCCATTTCTCCCTCTCCTTCTGCCCCTAACCCCGCTCATGCTCTCTCTCTCTCTCTTTCTCTTGAATAAATAAACAAAAATCTTTTAAAAAAAGATTGATTCATGTTATACCAGGTATTCTTTTTAAGGCTGAATAATTTTATTGTATGGATATACCACAGTTTGTTTATCCATTCATCTCCTGATGGGCATTTGGGTAATTTCCACCTTTTGGCTGTTGTGAAGAACGCTGCTCTAAATGTTCGTGTGCAAATATCCATTTGAGTCCCTGCTTTCAACTCTTTTGGGTATATACCCAGATTTACTGGATCATATGGTAATGCTATGCTTAATTTCTTTCCTTCTTTTTTTTTTTAATTTTTTTTAAAGATTTTTTTAAAAAATTTATTTATTTGAGAGAGAACATGAGCGAGGAGAAGGTCAGAGGGAGAAGCAGACTCCCCATGGAGCTGGGAACCTGATGTGGGACTCGATCCTGGGACTCCAGGATCATGACCTGAGCCGAAGGCAGTCGTCCAACCAACTGAGCCACCCAGGCGCCCCTCTTTCCTTCTTTTTAAAAAGATTTTATGTATTTATTTGAGAGAAAGAAAGAATGAGTGGGGGGGGGGGAACAGAGGGAGAGGGAGAAGCAGACTTCACGCTGAGTGGTGAGCCTGCCATGGGGCTCGATATCAGGACTCTGAGATCATGACCTGAGCCAAAATCAAAGTTGGACCTTTAACCAACTGAGTCACTCAGACACCCCTCTATGTTTAAATTATTGAGCCTACTGTTTTCCACAGTGGTTGTGCTATTCTATTTTTAAGTTCGTTTTGCTGGTGTGTGGAACAGCGGTGGGGTTTTTGAAAATTGACCTTGCAGTTTGGGGCACATACTTGAGTGTGTGCATACATAGAATGTGTGTGTAGCAGTTACACTCACAAGAGCCTGACCTTTAGATAAATTAGAATGCTCTGTTGCATAGCACAGAAACCCCCCCTCAAGCTGGCTTCAAGATCCAGGAGCTTTACCGTTTCACCCACCCAGAAGTCTAGAACCAGGATGAGCTCTGCCCACGATAACCGGCTGTTCAATGATATCATTCATCTGTCTTTCTACCCTACCTCCCTCAAAGCCAGATGACTGCCAGTGACAGGGGGACCACAGGCTTCTTTGCCCATGTCCAGGAGGACAGAGCAGGCTCCCCGCTAAGCATGGACTATGGCTCCCTTCCTTTAACAAGCATGTGACTCCAGGAGCCTGAAGGCGGGCCTCTGAAGGAAGTTACAGTTGTGTGCCAGGCGGTCTAGGAGGCTATCCCCATTGTCCCTAGAGTCATGTTGATAAACCCAGAATCCACTTCTCTGTCCGCATGCTCACCTGCACAAGATGGCAGGCGCAGGTCCTGGATCCCTTCCAAAGGTGATGCTTTCTGGCCCATGAAAGGGGCTGTCTCTTCCTGAACATCTCATCAGTGAGGGGACTTTTCACAAAAACCCTAGACTTCTTGCCTCATGCCTCATTGGCCACAGGTGTATCACATGGCCATCCTGAAAACAGAGAAATGAGCCCACCATGGCTGGTTTGACTAATCTCACAGATCTGGAGAGGACACCTTCTGGGGGCGTTGTGGGCACACAGAGAGGGTGGAGACAGAGGTGGGAAGAAAGGAGCTGAGATTCTGAAACTTTCCTTCCCATTGTTCTGTCCCGACCTCTAAGAACATCAGTTACTCTTTGGTGAAGAGAGAGAGAGAGAGAGGGAGAGAGTGTACAGTCAGGGAAGACTTCCTGTAGGAAGGGGAACTCAGCATTACTGGAGGAAGAGAAGGAGTACATTCCTGGACTGAGGGGAGATGTGGGGAAAGGGGCTATCAATGAGCAGAGGTACTCTCCGCGTCTGGCAGAGAAAATGCTGGTTACGCCGATGTGTCTTTCATCTGTACATTTCTTGAATTAGAGGAACGGGCTTTTAAATGAAGCTCAGTGCTGAATCTGATGATTCTTTCATCCGAAAATGCATTTTGAGGATCTATGCTATGCCAGTCTTATGCCAAGCACAGGTGACCCAGCAATAAGCAAAGCCAAGCCTGTGCCCTCGGGGCACTCCACTAAAGAGGACAAGGTCACCCACTTGACCTTCTGCTGTGGCACGTGTCTTGAGCTGCCTGGCTCAGATGGTCAGGCTCTGTCTCCCACCCTGCTGATGGTCCTTGACGGCACAGGACCTCAGCTGGGTGACTCTGGACCTCAGTGATCGGCACCAAAGCCATGTCATTTCAAAGTGGATCTGTCAGCCTTTTCCCGCCCCACCCCCAACAGCCCAGAATCTCCCAATGGGGGCACAGGATTTTCAAGGTGTCTCCTTGCCAGGCAGCAAGTCACAGAGTAAACAAGATAGCAAATCTGACTTTACAAATAGTCACCCCTTGTCTTGTTGGATGGCGAGTAGATTAAAAAACATAGGGTGTCGTGGATGTCGCGCTGTGCTGCCCAGAGTGCCGGCAGGCAGGATGGTGGCTCATTTGTTCCCCTTGATGGGGGAGCATCCGTGCTCCTATTTATCTATTTATGCTCCCTTGCTGGGGCTGGTCCAAACACACAGTGGGGAGTCCAGGCGCAGCACAAAGGCCAGATCCTTCCTATGTCTGGGACAGCTCTGAAGGGTCTTTGGGATGGCAAAGCCCCCCTTGGGGTTGGCAGAAGCCTCTGTTCAGGTGCCTGGCAGCCCCGCTTCTCCCTCTGCCCAACCCCAACCCTGTCAGCCTCTGGGTGGGGGTTCTGGGATGATTCCTGACAGCACCCCATTCATGGATCTCCGTTTCACAGCGTGGTTCCTGGGAACCCATCTAAGAGAGGCTACTAAGTTTACATGAAAGAAGTATTTTAGGATTTTCAAATTTCCCATTTTGTATGCACATACATGCCTATGCATGTATGAACACATGCACATCTGGGGAGGGTTTGAAATATTGCAGAGCGAGGAGGAGGTATTATTAATTTAGATGATGACAGATCAAACTCGGTGTCTTCAGTTTCTTTCTCAACATTAGGCAGGCAAACGCACAGCTCCCATTTAAAAACATTGCAGCAGCTCCTGGGTGGTTCAGTTGGTTAAGTCTGTGCCTTTGACTCAGGTCATGATCTCAGGGTCCTGGGATCCAGCCCTGTGTCGGGCTCCCTGCTCAGCCAGGAGCCTGCTTCTCCCTCTCTCCTCTCTTTGCCCCTCCCCCCACCCCGCTTGTTCTTGCTTTCTCTCTCACATTCTCTGTCTCTCTCAAATAAATAAATAAAATATATTAAAAAAATAATAAAAACACAGCAGTTTTAGAGTCTATGGCATTTACCAAGCATTGGCTCTCTGCCAGGGGCTCTGCTAAAGCACTTTGCGCGTATTTGCTCATCTTCTCCTCACGATAATCATCGGAGGTTGTAGTGGTATCACTGACATTTTAAGACAAGAGAAGGGAGGTTCAGAGAGGTTAAGTAACCTGTGGAAGATCACACAGGATGTGTCAGGGTCTGATCAGGGAAGCAGAAACCTTACAAGTGATACAGAAAATGGATTTATTCCTGGCATTGGACCGAGAGCGTCATGCAGGCTTGTTGCCTCTGAGTCTGGGGCAGAACCCAGTGTTTCCGTGAGCCTCCCAGGAAGGAACGCTGAATGTGGAGGCCAGCAAGGACCAAGGGGAGGCAGCATCTGTCTCTCGCCTTCAACCTGGGCGCCATGGGTGGCCTCTAGGTGAAGCTGGTGAGCCCCACCACGGAGTTGTGCACCAGCCGGTCCCACGCTGGGAGATGCTGAAGGAGGTCTGGAAGTTGCTGGAAAAGCTGGTGAGACCCCAGCCAATGAAGTGAGGCCGCGGATCGGGAGCAGCCCTGCACTGGCCTCCGGAGCAGGAGAAACGCGGCTGCTGCTTGACTTCCTCCTCCCACGTCTCATACAGAAGGTCCGTTTTGGTCAACGCTAACACAGAACCATTTGGAAATTCTGGGACCACCCACTTCCACCTTCGCTGAACTGACACGGTGCCCAGGCATCGCAGATGCTAAGAAGGTCAGAGAGCCAGAGTCTGGACTCGCCTGCCTTGTGCCAAACCCAGGGAACGTGGTTTTCACTTTGTTCAGTCAGAGTGGGTGGGGAAGAGGTCGTACCCGATGGAGGGGCGGGGTCCCACCCATGCATGTGAGTGAGTTCGGGCGGGTGGGTTCATATGAGTGGGAGAAGTGATGTGGGACAGCGACAGGGAATGGTGGAGACTGTGGCAAACTGAAAAGTGCACGCTCCGTCCTTGGGGGGGGCGACAGGGGGCAGTCCCCAGGGGCTCCAGTTTCTGGGTGTCATTTAAGAATGGGGGCATGGTATGGCTAGATAATCTGATTTTTCCCACTACAAGCTGGAGATACTAAATTTGGATTGTGTGTGTGTGTGTGTGTGTGTGTGTGTGTGTGAGAGAGAGAGAGAGAGAGAGAGAGAAATCTGTCAATTCAAAAGCACTGGCAATCAATTTGAATTCTTCATTGGCTCTGGGCTCCCAGTTTGCGACCTTTGACCCTAGGCACTTCTAAGGTCCTTTTGATTCCAGAAGATTCTCCCCAACATGCTGGCTGAGCTCTTAAGCTGCTCACTCCAAGACTCCCCATTTTCTCAGAAGACTGGGAGGCAGCCCGCACCTTCTGGCTCCAGCTCCCACACGAGGAAGTTTCCTCGAGTCTGGATGCTTTCCTCTCTCCTTGTTTTCAGCCGCATCTCAACGGGGAAGCTGTTCTGACCAGACTCTGCCAGACGGGAGGGTGTGAGTGGATTTGAAGCAAGGACTCCACTCTTGGGGCCTGTAGCCCTTTTGCCCTGCATCCGTCAGATGTATGAGCACTTTACTTTCCCTCTTGCACGAAAAAGAGGATAGGTTGTACTCTTTAACATGGAAACATTTTTATGTTGACATCTGCCATTCATAACTGCAAAAGTGTTCTCATGTAAACTGGTGATGCGCGTTTCCTATTTTATTGTCTGGCCTCTTCTACTCCCCGCCCCCAGCTCATACGTGTGAGCCTAGAAGTAGCTTTCCATGCGTCTCTCTGTTCTCAGAGAGCCATCTGTACAGCACACGCACGTGCATAGTACGCTGTCCCAGGAGATGGTTTACTTGATCGTTGTTTAGATTATGCAAATGAGGTATTATGTAGGCTTGTCTGCATGTCACTTTTCTCTTTCCATGCCATGGAGTTCCCTGGGTCTAGCTCAAATTGATCCTTCGTGCGAGCTGAGCCGAGGGTGTGCTGTGCCATCATTCTGTCCGTGCGTGACTATGGATGGACACTCAGCCCGCGTGTTAAAGGGCGCTAGGCTTTGACACATGGAAGTCCAGACACTGCAGCGCTTGCCCCCCACCAGGGTCTCTTGCTCGTTCTGTCCCGGGGCAGTGTGGCCGGGCAGCCCCGGGGTGAGGCTGGGGGCGGGAGGGTATTCTCCAAACAGGGACTCGGGGATCGGGCTCCTTCCGTGGCTAGCCGTGAAGTCTCAGCAGTCAAGAGCAGAAGCAGGGAGACCGAGCAGGGAATCAGGCTTTATGGCCACCCATCCCTTTCCCCCTCAGTCCGTCAGCCAGGACGCTGTCACGTGGTCCCACCCAAAATGCCAGAGAGGCTGGAGAACAAGGTCTTCCCTGTGTACAAGTCTCTGCCATGCTTTGTTTTGAGGTTTTTTTTCCCATTATGAATAATAATTCAATGAACATTTGTTGTCATTTGTCCTTAGGATATGTCTTCATTTCTATCAGATTTTTAGGGTAAGGATTGCTGGGTCAAAGGACATAGATATCGCTTTTTGAATGTAACATTTTTTAAAAAAGATTTTATTTATTTATTTGACAGAGAGAGAAATCACAAGTAGGCAGAGAGGCAGGGGGCAACAGGCTCCCTGCTGGGCAGAGAGCCTGATGTGGGGCTCAATCTCAGGACCCTGAGATCATGGCCTGAGCCGAAGGCAGAGACTTAACCCACTGAGCCACCCAGGTGCCCCTGAATGCAACACTTTAATGTAACTTGGGAAGTTTTAATTTTTGGAGCCAACTCTCTTCCTAAAAGGACTGTAACGATTTACATTTTCAGTAACAACGTATGAACATCACTTTTCCCCAGATCCCTGCCAGCGATTGTGTTATTGTTCTTTTAAATTTGCCTCTGTGATATCTCCTTGTTAGCTTAATTTGTATCCCCCACCCCCCCAACCACTAATGAGTGCGAGCATCTTTTCATTTGTCTGTGGCCATTTGGTGCCATTCCTTTGTGAATTGCCTATTCATGTCCTTTGCCATAATTTCTTTTGGGTTGTTTGCCCTTTTCTCTTCAATTTGTAAGAACTCTTTGTATATTATAGCTGGTGACCCTTTGTCCTCTGCATCTCAAATATTTTCCCAAATTTATTGTTTGTCTATTAACTTTGCTTATGGTATCTTTTGCCTTGCAAGAGATTAATCTTTTCATGTTGTCACACGTGTCTGTTTTTTAAATTTCTATATTCTGGATTTGCATTCTTGGAAGGTCTCTCCTTACTTGAGTCCTTTCAGATGCTGCTCACCCTTCATGGGCTGCGAACTGGAAGAAGCTTCCCTCCTCCCCTCTCCTGGGGATTTGTAACCACCCTTGCTACTTTTGGCCATGTGAGCACACCAAGAGCCCAGACTCGATTCCTGCAAAACTTTTCAGACCTTTGGTAGCTGAGCAATCTGGGTCACACAGATTCAGGTCAGGGAGGGGCCCTGGGCTTGGAATCTGAAGGCCTGGCTACCGGAACAGGTTTTGAGCTGTCAGTGTGGCTGAATCACTGGGTCTCCTGGACCCTCAGTCGCCCCACCTGTGACATGGGGCATACCCTTTGCCCTGCTGACTTCCTGGGGTGCTGTGACTCTCCAATGATAAAATGGAGCTGAGGACTCTATAGGCTTTGAAACACAGATGCTGAATTGCAACGATCATGTTGATGTGGGGAACAAAGGCAAAAGAAAAAATTAAATTTCCTTACAACTTAGAGCTCATTGACAAGTCCTTGAGACAGGCAGAGTGACGTTCCTCTAGGAACTCAACTGCCTCAGTGTCAATACTTTGCTAAGGGCAAAAGGCAACCTTAGCATGAACTTGACCTCGGGACCCTCTAAGTCTCCTTTAACATATAAAAATTCCTTTGGAAACTTCCTTTATCTCTACCCCCCAAGATATGTGTCAGCAATCATTCTCCAAGCAGACGGCCCACTGATACACACCGAAAGGGTCTCATGACTAAGGTTTTACCGAACAGTAGTAAATGACCTTATCCTAACAGTAGCTAGACCCTCAAGGTCCTGGAAATCTTGCTTCCAAATTCCTTCCTTCCTTTCTTTCTTTCTTTCCTTCCTTTTTTTTTTTTTTTTTTTTTTTAAGATTTTATTTATTTATTTGACAGACAGATCACAAGTAGACAGAGCAGCAGGCAGAGAGAGAAGGGGATGTAGGCTCCCTGCTGAGCAGAGAGACCAACGCGGGGCTCCATACCAGGACCCTGGGATCATGACCTGAGCTGAAGGCAGAGGCTTAACCCACTGAGCCACCCAGGCACCCAAAGATTTTATTGATTTACTTGAGAGAGACAGCGCACACATGAGCCCAAGTACTGGGGAGGCAGAGAGAGAAGCAGACTTCCTGCTAACCAGGGAGCCTGACGTGCAGCTCGATCCCAGGACTCTGAGATCCCTACATGAGCCAAAGGCAGATGTTTGACCAATTGAGCCACCCAAGTGTCCCTTGCTTCCAGATTTCTTAGGGACTTACCCTGTCCCTACCCCTCCCAACTTGAGAGTATGTAATCAACAACTCCTTATGACCCCAGTGCAGCTCTTTCTACCCAAGTGTCCTGCCTTATGTGGGTGGGGAGGGGCAGAGGGAGAGGGAGAGAGGAAGAGAATCTTAAGCAGCCTTTTCACCCAGCATGGAACTCAATGTGGGGCTCGATCCTGTAACCCTGAGACTGAGACTGATCTTGTAACCCTTAGCTGAAATCAAGAGTCAGATGCTTAACTAACTGAGCTACCCAGGTGCCCTAATAACACCACTTTTTTGCACCAAAAAGTTTCAAGAATTCTTTCTTGACCATTTGCTCCCAAACCCCAACATCCCACATCAACGTGACAACTGCTCATTTCTGAGACTTGACACTGAGGGACTTCACATACACTGCCTCGTTCAATCCCCATGAATCCTAAAACAGGTATCATAACCCTCTTTTTAGAAATAAAGAAACACAGACTCAAAGTGGGTAAGTTACATGTCCAAAAATGCATAATACATAAGTTACAAAGCAGAGATACCAGAATTTGAGTCATTTCTAAACCCGGTGTGTGTTTGTGTATGTATGTGTGTGCATGTGTGCACGTGTGTGGGTGCCTGTGCATGTGTTTGTGTGTCTATCTGTGTGCACGTGTTTGCATATGTATGTTTGTGTGTGTGTGCATGAGCTTGCGTGTGTGTTTGTGTGTGCATGGGCTTGTGCGTGTGTGTGTGTGTGTGTGTGTGATTGGCTGCAAGGAGAACTTGCAGAGCTTAAAGGTTAATGTGAGTAGCACAGAAGATTTTGTAAAACACTCTGGGTGTTTCCTGGGAGGGCCATCTTCCTGACACTCAAAGTTATTAAAACCTGTCAAATTGTCACAGTTATCGAAGCCTGTCAAAGTGTCAAAAAGCATATTGCAACCTATCAAAAATGGGCCTGCGTGGCCACCAAGCAAGACCCGGGCCAGGCATGAGGTCTCTGATATAAAATTGTCGCAGGAGGAAGGGGTCAGGACCAGAGGGCTGGTTGCGTGTTGAGGGCGTGGAGAAGGAGCGCACTGGGAGAGGCACTAAGTCACTGCGGGCCTGGGGCTCACGGGCTGAGGTTGCTCTGAGGGGTCCGAGTGGGGGGTGGGGCTTAGCGGGCTTCACATTGGGCTGCGGCCTAAACATTTGACGAGGGGGGAGCCTGGAGAGTATGGATGCAGCTGCCCGTTCCCACTGAAACAGCCAAGTCTGCGGGGGAGACTGGCTGTCTTCCCAAAGAGGTCAGTCTTGACCAGACCAAGTCCATCCCAATAAAGCCTTTCCCCTGGCTGGGCCTGTTTTGCAATCTGGTCACTGAAGCAGGAGGAGAAGTCACGGGGAGGGGTCCTCTTTGGCTTCTAAAATGTGGTTCAAGGTAAGGATTGTGAAAATGAAGAGAGGAAACCTCTTTGAAAATGGAAATGGAAGGCCAGTAGGGGGAGCTCTCATGCCCTACCATTCAGGCCAATTACAGATCCAAGGGGCCCCAGAAGGACCCTGCAGGTCAGTTCTGTTCTAGCTGCTGCTTTACTCTTCCACCAGGAGGAGGAGAGGTTTCCTCTTACCCTGACAACAGCCCAGCCAATGAGAGACTGTCACAACTTATCCAATGAAAAGCCACTAGACTTTGAACTCCCAGTTTATTCCAATAGACTTTTTGTTTATAATAGCCCTCCCAACTCCCTACTTTGTTCTCCTTTGAGTGAAACTTTCCTTGGTTCTTTGGATTTGTTTATGGTTTTGCTCTGGCTTCCCTGTCCCAAATTGCGATTCTCTGCTACTGCTAAGTAAGCCCCCACCCCCACCTTTTTTTTTTTTTTTCTTTCCTGGGAAAAATAACCAGCAGTTTTATTTTTAAGATTAGCAAGATATCTTCTTTTTCCAACTTTGACTATTATTGTGTGAGGTCAAGATGTTCGGCACAGCTGCAGCCATTCTGTAACCATGAGGAGAAGGACCAGCTCTCTGAGTGTGACAGAGAGGAACAAAAGAAACATGGAGGTTGGGAGTGGTGATACAGAGGAATTGGTGAACAGACCAAACCTGAGAGATCCAACCCCTGGATTCATTGTTTTGGGAGATGGCACATTTTTCTTGTAAGATTTTATGTATTGATTTTAGAGACAGAGAGAGCTTGCATGTGCCAGCAAGGAGGAAGGGGCAGAAGGAGAGAGAGATAATCTCAAGCAGGCTCCCCACTGAGCAAGGAGCCTGATGCTGGGCTCAAGGCAGAGCTCAATCTCATGACCCTGAGATCATGACCTGAACCAACATCAATAGTCAGACGCTTAATGGACTGAGTCACCCAGAAACCCAGTGCTTTGCACTCTTAAATTATCCAGGACTCCAAAGAACGTTTGTTTATGTAACATATAGCTATCCGTATTTACCATATTAGAAATGAAAACCAAGAAAGTTTAAAAAGATTTATTAATTTTTAGAAAGTTCCATCGTAGGTTAACATAAATAACTTTTTTTTTTAAATGAAAAAGAACTAGATTTTCCAAAACAAAAAAGGATTTGGTAAGGAGAATGGCATCGCTGTTGTTTTTGTGGCTCTCCCGATGTCTGGCTTAATAGAAGGCAGCTGGAGTCTCATATCTGCTTCTGGATTCAATTTGTTCTAATATCACATGTCATGAAGCCTCTGGAAAACTCCACTGCACAAATCCTGGGGGAACAAGCGTGAGTGAGCAAAGGCCATCTCAGGTTTGTATCAGTTTTCTGTGGCTGCTATAACAAACAACCACAAACTTGGTGGCTTACAGTAGAAATTTATCCTCACAATTCTGGAGGCCACCAACCAGACATCTAGGGCTTAGCAGGGTCACACTCCTCCCAGTGATTCTGGGGGGAGAATCTGTCCCTGACCTCCTCCAGCTTCTGGTGGCTGACTGTGTTCCAAGGCTTATGGGCTGGATCACTTCAATCTCTGCCTCCATTGTCCTCGTACCTGCTGGGCTGTGTTTGTCTGAAGACGACACTTGTCATTGGATTCAAGACCCACCACATCATCTGGGCTTATCTTCTTATCTCAAAACCCTTAACTTAGTTATATCTGCTAAAGCCCCCCCCCCCCCACCTCAGCCAATACATTCCCATTCACAGTTTTTGGGAATGAGGACATGGGCCTATATTTGGGGGGACCACCACTCAGCCCACTACAGTATTATTATAAAAATAACTCAGCCTGTGGGACCCCGGAAAGAGTCTTGGGGACGCCCGGGATCACACTTTGAAAATAGGGATCTTGTCCCATGGCTTCCATACATGCATAAGTAGGCAAAGGAAGGAAGGAGGACCAGATGCACTCAGCCCAATTATCCAGCGGAAATACATTTTCTAGACGGAGTTCTAGAGGAAGGATTCCAGAAAAGGAGAATGAGAGGGGTCCAGTGTGTGAGAGAGGACTGGGGCCTATGGAACCCCCGAGGTTGGGGAGAAAGATGGCAGGTGTAGCGCTTTGAAGTACAGGAATGCCAAGTTTGGGGTTGTTTGCTATGTGGCACCATGCTGTGCCCACCTCTGTCACCCAGAAACGGATCCAGGCTGATATTCAGCAAGAGCTCTGTGTGGATGATGCTGTCAGAGAGAGGGACAGTCAAGGGAAGCAGCGCTGGGGCTCCTGTCTGAGGCAGGGACAGGACAAGACATGGCAGGCAGGCTGGTGACATGACCTGTCAGTGATGAGGTCAGAGGAGAACATGGAGGGTGCAGGTGATGGAGAAAACCTAAGAGGTCCCCCAGAGGTTGTGAGAGAGAGAGGGGTGTTCCCATCCTAGAGGGGGCACGAGGGAACAGCCTCCCTGGTTGGGAGGTAAAAAGCAGATGAACTTTACAACTCAAAAGGACAAGTGCCCTTAACCAATACCCATCTTATCTGGCTGAGTGGGATCAGCGACCCAGGAAAGAGACCGGTCAGACCCCTTACAGGTGCCACTTCTCCAAGGGGCCCCTGAGGAACCCCAGAACCCCTCAGCCAAGTGGATCACATTTAAAACAGATTAATTTCTCCCTGCCCATTTTACAAGTAGGAAATCCTAAAGAAAATAGTGGATGATCGTCACGTCACACAATTGCCGAAAACAAAACAAAACAAAACAAAACAAAACAAAACCAAACCTCCACAAAAACCCCGCAAACACTTTTTATACCACAAAAAAATCACCTTAAAAATGGAAACGAAAAACCCAAGCTGGAAAATACCTGTGATAAATGTGAAAGGTGAATATCTCTAATATGCAAAAATAAAGCCAGTATCCTCGCAGAAAAAGAGGCAAAGGACATAAACATCAATTTTGAAAAGAAGTACAGATGGTTAATATGAGGCAAGATAGTCAGGCTCACTAAAAAAAAAAAAAAAAAAAAAGAAAGAAATGAACAAATGTCTATAATGAGCTATAATTTTTCACCTGTTTGGCCACAACTGGCAATTAAAATAATTGATAGTATCCAGCGTTGGCAAGTGTAGAAGGAAAATTGACCCTTGGCGCTGCTGGAGGGAGAATTAATTGGTACAGTCGCATGGAGGGCAGCTAGAAAATGCGAATCAAAATGCAAAACGTGCCTGCCCTTTGACCCTGAGGTCTCACTTCTGTAAAATGGGGACAATAAGACTCCCTGTTTCAGTTAATTGTGAAAAGGCTCAAGTGGGCTAAGCCATGAAAAGCATTGAACACAGTGCCTGGCAGAAAGGGTTTGGGAAATGTTAGCTATTATTAGCAATTTATCCTAGGATATAAGCTCCCATGCGCAAATGATGTGTGTATGGGGGATGTTCCCTGTAGCATTGTTTTCAGTAGCCAAGCACTGGAAACAAACGGATGGTGCATCAAGAGAAGGAAGGAGGCTAATTCCAGGAGGGCAGTGCCCTCTGCGATTGCAGGATAAATGGGAAAACAGCTGAAGGTCCTCGGCCAACACTGTTCTTTTGATCTGGACACTGGTCACAGATGTGTTCACTTTGTGAAATTTACGAAGCGGTATCCTTGTGATATGGGCCCTTTTCTGTAGATATGTTCTGTTTCAAGCACTTGCCCGTACTAGGGTATGATCTCATCTAAATAAATACCGACTCATGCATGTATGGAAACAAGGCTAAAGGGATATTACCCCATTATATTCAAAGTTGTTTCTGGATGGGGGCATTATGGGTCATTTTTATTTCCCTTTGTGCGCGTGTATCAGTATTTTCTGCTTGTCTTCAATGAGTAGGTATCAGTTTTGTAATTAGGGAAAAACATAGTCAGTGTTAGTACTCTTTGTTTTAAGAGTCAGAAACCCACCTCAATCTCATATGAAGAAAAATATGTACTTAATTAGCATGTGACTGAAAAATTTGACAGTGGATTTGATTTCAGGCCTGGAACCAGGCTCAAGAGAGGTCATGGGGAAATTGTCCCACCCTGTTTCTCAGCCGTCTTAGAGTTCACTGGTCAACAGGAAAAGTGAGAGCAGGGGTATGTATCCATAGGCTCAAGTGATCAGAGCTGCCATATGGGGCAGAAGAGGCAGAGGCCCAGGGCGTTTCTCAGATGAGGACGCCATGAGGCGAGCCTTGAACAATCACCAGGGTTTTTGTGGGCAGTTAGGGGCAGAAAGAGTTTCTCTGGGGAGCAAAAATCTCTACAAAATGCTGGGTATATTGCAGATTGGGGGTGGCTCCATCAGTTGGGGTATGAAGCTAATTATTACAGACAAGAATGAAAAACGTTGGCTGGGGTTTGATAGAAAGGAGCCTCAGTCCTAGGACATTAGTTAACTTTCTTTAGGTTTATAGTTGCAGAAACACTATTCAAATAGAGCCAATCAGAAGTTTGGATTTCAGGCATAGCTGGTTCTAGGTGCTCAGACTGTATTTGTTATCGGGACAGAGACTCTCTGATTCTCTTTATCTTGTCTCTAGTTTCCTCTCTGTTGCCTGCCTCCCAGCAGCATCTGGCCCACATCCTGCTTAGCAGTTCAAGGGAAAATAGTATCTTTTCCCCACTAATTTCTGCAAAAGCTCCAGGATGGGTGATTGCTAGTTTACCTTGATTCATGTGCTCATTCCTACACCAGTCATTCTGGTTGGGGGGCACAGGGTCTTAAGGATTCAGGCCAGGTTAGGTGGCCACTCTTGGAACCAGGGGCTGGTTGGGACAAGTGACTTCACACCAGTCACAAGGAACCGTAATCAGATGAAGAGGGCCTGCTTTCCGGGTGGGCACAGAGCAGCCATAAATAAAGGCATGACACTCTCCTCCGGAGGCAGCGTTGCAAGCCGCAGCCTTCAGTGTGTGGGGTGCTCTAGAACACCGAATCCAGTCTACCCTTACGTTTCCTCTTCCCAATGAGGGCCGGAAGCTCGCTAAGGTTGGGTGCCCCTGCCTGTCTCTTTGCTCTCACATCCCCGGCCCCCGTGTATTCTCCCCCATGCCCCGTACGCCGCAGATGTATGGTAGAGGTACGTTGATGTAGTGACCTCTGTCTTCACCACCACTTACGTTGCAAGTGACACTCCATTGTTCAAAAGGATGTCATCATGTCTCTCTGTCTCTTGCTCTCTGTCCCCCTCCACCTTTTAAAAATACCTTTTTCAACTTGCCTTATTCTCAGGCAGGCTTTCCAGTGCTTCGGTAAACCCCGAAGGTCCATCCAGGGTCCCATCCTACTGGCTCAACCAGCAAACACCCATTCCCCGTGAATTCTGTCCAGAGTCCTGCAACAGAAGCTTATTGGCCCAGCACTCGGCCCATGACCCACTCTGAGCCAATCATTGTGGCCCGGGGATGTACGCTCTGACTGGCCAGCCTAGATCATCCAGAGCGGCAGGTGGCCCAGGCTGTTCCCTCCAAGAAGATCAAAGTCACAGGTATAATGGTTGTTGTTCAAGCAACCCTAACAGGTAGCCACCTCCACGGACACCACACCTTTGGGTTTCCCTGGCTTTGGG
The DNA here is from genome assembly GCF_030435805.1 of Mustela lutreola. Taxonomy (NCBI): domain Eukaryota; kingdom Metazoa; phylum Chordata; class Mammalia; order Carnivora; family Mustelidae; genus Mustela; species Mustela lutreola. The sequence continues at coordinate 32,320,766 of NC_081305.1, read as the reverse complement.
AGCCAGTAGCTCCGAGCCTGTAATTAACAAACGCCCTTATCAGAAGGACCCTCAGCTCCCACCTCCAGAGACTCACCCAGAGTGGGACCGCGAGGCAAGGAGCAGGGGAAACGGGCCAGCCCTCCCCTCTGGGGCTGCCCTGTGCCGAGTCCCTGGCTGAGCTTCTCTTGTAAGACTGGATCACAAAACTCTGGAAATGGATGTTTCTGATGGAAACGCAGACACACAGCTAATTACAGCGTCCTGCTCGGCGCCACCCTAATTAAGGCAGTTCTCTGGTGGGGGCCAAGATTTAATGCTCTCTCTTTTACGGTGCGTGGTGGCAAGTGGGCGGCCCTGCCCTCTCCCCTCCCTCTGATGCATCCTGTCTGGCTGGCCAGGGGCTGGGTGGAGAGGGCCGCCAGGCTGGCTGGCAGGCAGGCCGGCAAACGAGAAATGCTATTCATGCTCCATTTCAGAGACATAGCTGCCCTCCCAGGACAGAGGACAGGACAAGTAAGGGGGAGGGGCGGTGTGAGGGGCAGAGGTCTTAATCCAAACTCCTGCTGGGAGGTGGTGGTTGGGTGGGGATATCCCACTTCCAAGAAAAGCGTTAGGGCTGTCTTGGCTCTGGGGCCTTCTAGGAAGTGGGAAACAGCTTCCAGAAAGCACTGGAGACCTTGCTGGCTAGGAACTCAAACAGGTCCTGATGTCTGGCTTCATGACCCACCCTACTGCAAATAAAAGGGGGAGGGCAGTTCTACTGCCCCCCCCCCCACAAAAACAAGCAAAACAGAAAACCAAAAAAACAAAAATTAAACACCATAGAATGTTTTTTGGAAATTTATAGAATTTCTCTCTGTTATGTGGTACAGAATTGTCCAGTCTATTATTAGAGAACTCATTGGATTGCAGCACTAGCAGGGACATAACAATCATTTCACATTATAGGGGCAGAAATTGAGGCCAAGATTGAAGTGATCTTCCCAAGAGCAGAGTGCACTAGATTGTCGTAGACGATAGCTGGCGACTAGATCTTACCTCAAGGGCCAGGGCTGAATGATCCGACAGCTGGAGGCTATGATGGTATGATTTCAAGGGCTTTATCTTGCCCAGTGGGGAACAGACCCTTGATCGATTCGTGATGCCTTCCATGGGCACCGGAGGGGGCATAGTGGTCCATGTGGCAAGTTTTTGCCACCCCGGTCTAGATGTCAGAGGGATGCTCTGAACTAAGCCCTGCATGCAGGCCATCTCGGAGGGTTCCAGCTGGATAGAGAAGCTTTAAGTCAGAACAGGTTTGCTGAGAGAGTTATGAACTCCACAAACCTCCCTCCTCAATGATTTGCCATCAAGTTGCTGTGAGGGATTCGTGGACAGAATTGCAAAATGGAAATTTCTCTTTAAGGAATAGTCTGATAAAGCTTGGCTTAGGTCTCTACAGCCCTGCCTGCCTTCCCAGAGCTGTGAGTCTCCTATACCTGTCCCATTCCTTAAGTGGATTTGGGTCAGTGATCCAGGTGGTGGATCTGAAGACCCTTTGAAAGACTGGGTCTTGTGTAGAGAGATGCATCTAGGATACTGGTCACAGAGTTCAGAAGCTTGAATTGAAGGGCCAGTGCTCAAGGCCTGAGGGTAAGGACACCTAGGGTCCACCCCCCCAACACTATCACAGCTATTTCCAGAACAAGGCTCTTTCTCTGCTGAGCCCCAGCTACATATTGAATGAGGGCACAGTGGACTCATGGATACCTTCGAGCTCTCACACTTGACCAAATGGTCTACTTTTTTAACGTGTGTGATAAAATACATATAACATAAAATGTACTATTATGACAATTTTTCAGTGACAGTTGTGGGCTATTCGATACATTCACGTGGTTGGGCCACCATGCCCACCGTCCGTCTCCAGAGCTTGTTCATCTTACCCAACTGCAACTCCATCGGCATTACAAACTAGCTCCCCTTTCTCTCCTCCTGCTCCTGAGCTCCTGGAAAGCGCCTTTCTTTCTCCATAAAACTGACTCTTCTCAGTGTCTCATATGAGTGGAAATCTCAAGATTTTGCCCTTTGGTGACTCACTAATTTCAGCACAGTGTCTGTGTTTTCAAGGTTCATCCGTGTTGTAGCAGGTGTCAGAATTTCCTTTTTAAGGCTGACTGATATTCCATTGTATATGTGCTCTCCATTTTGTGTATCTGTCCACCTGCTGAAGGACACTTGGGTCCCCTCTACATTTTGCTATTGTGAATACTACTGCTACAAACGCAAGGTGTCCAAACGTCTGTCGGAATCTCTGCATTCACTTCTCTTGGGGATACGCCCAGAAGTAGGAGACTGGATAGCAGAGCAACTCTGCGTTTCAGTTCTGAGGAATCTTCAGACCATCGTTCAGTCCAGCCGCGCCATGTTATGTTGCCAACAGCAATGTGCAAGGGTTTCGATTTCACCACATCCCCACCATGCTTGTTTTATTTTTTCGTTTTTGTTTATGTTTTCGGTAATAGCCATCCTAATGATATTGAGCCACATGTTGTTGTGGTTCTGATTTGCTTTTCCCTAATGAGTAGTGATGATCAGCCTCCTTGTGCGTGCTTACTGGCTATTTGTGTATCCTCATCCAAGAAATGTCTATGTAAGCCCTTTACTCATTTTTAAATTGGATTGTTTAAAAAAATATAAACTGGAATGTTTATTTCTAGCTTGGTTTTGATCTCCTCGTAGGGCCCTGAGCGACAGGTACTGAGGAAGGGTCATTTTGTTCAGTGAGGTAATTGACAAAAAAAGTAAGTATTTAAAGTCTACAACAGGATGATTTGATACATTGTGTACATTGTGAAAGGATCCCCACCATCAAGGTAATTAATACAACCATTGCCTCACATGGTTATTTGTGTGTGTATGTGTGTGTGTGTGTGTGCGCGTGCGTGCACATGTATGAGAATGCTTAAGATCTCCTTCCCTAGCAAATTTGCAGTATATTATACATTCGGTCAACTAGAGTCACCATGCCCTACGTTAGATCCTTAGATCTTATATATCTTACAACCAAAAGTTTATACCCTTTTGCCATCATTCACATTTTCTTTATCCATTCATCCATTGACCGACACTTAGGTTGTCTCCATGTCTTGGCTACTATGAATAATGCTTCACTGAACACAGAATGCAGATGGCTCTCCAAGATAGCAATTTCATTTCCTTAGGGGAGGTACCCGGAAGTGGGATTGCTGGGCCATAGGGGAGTTCTATTTGTTCTTGCTTGAGGAACCTCCATACTGTTTCTCATGGTGCCTGCCCCAATTTACATTCCCACCAACAGTGCACAAGGCTGAGGAAGAGTCATTTCTGGTGGAAGAAGGAATGCGGATGAAAAGGCCCAAGGCCGAAACATGTCCCATAGTCTCCCCCCAACCCCCGCCCACCACCCCTGACCTTATCCACAGTTTTGTTTCCTGAGGCTTTCATTACTTGCGGCAGCCATGATCTGGAAGCAGATGACCCTCCTTCTGATGTGTCATCGGAAGGGCCATAGTAACGCAACACTAGGTCACGATGCCTACGTCATTGCCTTTCCTGCATCTCATCAGGAGGCATTTGATCATCTCACATCATCACCAGAAGGGTGAGAATGGCACAGCGCAACAGACGTTTAGAGAGAGACCATAGTCACATAAGTTCTATTACAGCATATTGTTATAATTGTTCTATTTTATCATTATTGTTGTTAATCTCTTACTATGCCTAATGTATAAATGAAACTTTATCACAGATATGCATGTGCAGGAAAAAACACAATACATAAAACTCAGTCCTATCCGTGGTTTCAGGCGTCCATTGGGGGTCTTGGAACATATCCCCCGTGGATAACAGAGGATTCTTTTACTAAGTCTCGCTTCTCTCTTTCTGGTGTCTCTCTCCAGTGGTCTCTTCATGCTCTCTGCTCGTAGTGTTGGCTTCCTCCCTAGGCTTCCAGTGGGCCTCCCCTCTCCCAACCAACTCCAGTTCCTCCAGGCCCTCCTCACGGGTCCCCAGGACAGATGGAGCAGCGAGTCTCTTTCCTGGACCATCCACCTTAATTCTGGGGCCTGGCTCTTGCTGGACTCCTCTAGAGGCAGGGGGTAAGAGACTCAGGAGGCTGTTCTGGCCATAAGGGATGGAGCCCATCACATTACTTCAGTAAAATCCTGTGAGCCTCAAAGAACAGGGACGGTCCCTGGGACACCGAGCACCCTGGGAATGGACGGTGTTCAGAGTGCCAGGTGGCTGTCCCACGGGGCTGTCTCTCTGTCCCCTCAGCGTGGAGCACAGCCTCCTCAGCTTAGAGGAAACACATGCAGATGACTCTTCTGCTGCCAGTTGGTGACCTACTGTGCCTGGCTGGGTTTCTCTCCACTCAACATTTGTTGACTCAGGCCTCTGCTCCCAAGAGCCCTGTGAGTCCTCCTCTCTCACAGCCTCATAGTGTCTGTTCCTGCTCCTCACAGACTTTCCCTCATGCCTCCAAGTCTGGAGGAGGGACTCAGATTGACGTGATGTCCTAGATGTCCACCAGATCCATAGGACCCCATCTGCTCTTGGCCCTCCATCCCTTGCTCAGAGCCCAGCTGGAGTGGTCCCAGCAGTGGCTTGTGTTGCTTCTACATGTGGAAAGACCTGGCTGCCATCTCTGTCATGGCATCTCTTAGTGCTGCCAGCTGTCTCAGTTTCCATAGGTGGGGGAAGGAACAGCTCCAGCCTTTGGGATGGATCCGATGGGGCCTATGGAGGCTCTGGCAGCTGCCCGGAGGGACCACATAACCCATGGAAGAAGAGTAACCACCCTGTGAGGGAGAGCTGGACAGTGAGTCAGGGGGTGGAGTTTCTCATGGTTCTCCTTTAGACAGACTTCTAGATGCAGTGCTCCTGAGTCCTCTGTGGAGGTAGTCACATCTCCACAGAGCTGACCAACCCACTAGAATTCTCCAGAAGCCGGGACTAGCTAGATCATGCTCACATTTGAATTTTGCTTTCCTTCTGTGTCTCTCGATTCCCCAGGAAGCAGTGAATGATATGGAGCTTAGCGCGCCCGAAGTTCACTGGAGTGCTCTCAGGGTCACTGCGTGTGGATGGGCAGGATGGAATCGGCACCATGCAGAGGGAGAAGCGAGTTGTGATGGAGTCCTCAGTCGGAGTCCTGAGGCCAGTGGGGTTTTCAGTGTGGCCCTGAGTTGGGGTGAGTGAGGGATAGGGATAGGGCCCTCTGCCCCTGTGCTATTGGTCATTGATGGGCTCCTTTGGGAAGGGTTGGTCACCTGGGGGTCAGGTGCAATTCCAAAGAGGGCTGGCTGTGGGGGGCCACCTGACAGCAGCACTTCTGGGAGCTGGGGGGATAAATTCTCCACTTCTGAAGGGGGATCCCCTCACCCCTCTTTACCCCCTGCCTCGCTTCCCTTTTCCCCTTATTCTTGCTTCTCTGGGATTGTATTACCTGAATTAGCAGGTAAGCTTTGACCTAGGCTCTGCTTTATGGGGAGTCTGGGTTAAGACACCCACCAAGCTGCCAACATTCCTTCTGGGGAGCTCCTTGTGTTGAAAGGTACCATGGACGATCGGCTAGCCTATGATTTAGCTTTCCTAGGTCAGGGGATTGACTCTCCACCAACTGTCTCTGGTCAGAGGCAGGATGACACAGATGTCAGCCAGCTGGGCTCTAGGGGCAGTCTATCCCCTCTTCCCTCAGCAGGGGACCGTGAGCTCGGCAGTCCCCAGGACTGATGCGTCCGGTACAGCCAGGTGCCTGCTATTTAACGGGCCTTGACTAGGCAGGACACAAGCAGAGCAGGTGACAGACATTGTTTCCATCTAGGGAGCTCAAGGTCCCAAGTGGGGTCACCAGTCTGTTCCTCTCAGAGCTCTTGCAGGGATAACTCCACACAGAGGTGGAGGCAGACGCCCTTGGCTGGCCCGTCAGCCATTCCCACCTACCCTTGCCATCTCAGGGGGTGAACTGTGACTGTTCTAACCCCATTATGGTGGCCCGTGATGGCTGGTTTCAGTCTGGGCCTGGGACTCAGCTTGACCAGTGGGTCTGAAGGGAAGTCTCAGAAGTAAGTTTGGGAAAGGATTTCCTCATCAATGGAAATTCCTCTTATTGCCAAACTGCACCTGATTGCCTGAAAACGCAGTATGATGTGGCCATGGGGGTTGGGGAGACATGGCGGGTGTAGTGAGCGGGCTGCCTCTCTGGTGGCATTGTTGAGCCACAGAACTGACCTGGCTCCACTCTGGGCTGATGTGTTAGCATCCTTATTAACGTGGCAGCCAAGAGCAAGGTCTCTGAAGCCTGACTACCTACCACTCACTAGCTGTGTGACCCTGGGCAGGAGGCTTAACCACTCTTTCCTCAGTTTCTTCATCTGTAAAATGGACATGTAAGAAGACCCCTACCTCATAAAGCTGCTGTGAGGTGTACATGTGTCTATATGTGTGAAGGGATTAGAACAGGGTCTGGCACTCAGGAAATTGTGTATCAGTGTTGACTGCTACTGAGGTCTCCTTTGAAGATGGATCTAAGTTCACAGGTAGACAGAATTGGATCAATCACAAGCCTTGTTTTGTGACATGCCACTGGTGTTCTTGTTAATATCACAGACACCTGTGAACCCATCACTCACTCCAAAACTCAAGAACTAGAATATCACCCATTGTAGTTATTCCCTGGTATGTGTTTCTCTTGAACTGGCCCCCTGATCACCCCACTCCTGAGATCCCAGCTGGATACTGCCCTGAATTTTATGTTTATTATTCCTCTATGTGTGTGTGTGCGTGTGTGTGTGTAGTTTTGTCACATAGAAACATATGCTCAAACAACATGTTATTTTGTTTTGCCTGTTTTTGAGCATTATAAAAAGGGTACATGCTGCGTGGTCTTCTGGGAGTTTTTCTTTCCACAAAGACACTTTTATTTGGGGTTTCTGCTTCTCACAACCAAAGGAATCCAATTCCCAAACACCTACCTAAAGGGAGAAAGAAAAGCCCACTTTCGACAGACAAGAAACAAAAGTTAGATCTTCTCTTCTTTCTTGATTCTTGCACTTAATTTGGCTGTGAAGGTGTACTAGCCCTCCTCGGGGCCCTTCCAGAGATGGCTTTCTTCTGAACTAGTGTGTGTGTGGGAGGGCGGGGGTCTGTCCTGCTGGGCACAGGTTCCAGGTGTGAGGCACCAAGATATGTGACTTCTCCCAGCCCTGGTCCCCGTGGAGAGAGGCTGCGGCCCCCATGGAATTTTTCTGATGCCTTTGAATCTCCACTGGGAATCATTTTTCCTTTTCCATCCCAAATATGGGCTAGGGCCCTGGAAGGCATGGGAGAACTAATTTGAGGCAAGCGTAAACACTTCCATGCCAGTGGAACCCTGGCCAGCAGGAATTCCAAGCCATCGGAGAAGTCTGCCCCCCTCTCATTGGACTTTGGCTGGGACCCTCTGCTGTAGCTACTTTTAGCTGGGAACATTTTTTCCCAGATTTTAGAAGGCCACACTTGAAGGATCATGATTTACTCAACCAAGACCCCAAACTGACCAGGGGTACTTCTACATTGAGTTGGCCACTTACAGGCCTGTCTCCCCAATTTCCCCCTTCTGGGTGGTAGAGCCCACTCGTTAAGACCCAGAGCTCAGGAGGCAAATAAACCTGGGTTCTACCCCTAAATTACCTCTTCTTGATTTGGGGCCAATGACCTAACATGTCTGACTTTGTCTGTCTCCTCATCTGGAATATAGAGATAATATAATCCCCACCTTAAGAGTGGTGAGGATTAAGAGAGGTAACAATGTATCTGAATGTAAGCCCACAGGATAGTGTTTGTACCAGTCAGTCTAGGTGATGTTATGCTGTAGTAACAAACATCCCCCAAAGCTCAGTAGCTTTATGCAATAGAAGTTAGTTTTTCACTCTCTCTCTCTTTTATTTTTTTAGATATTTTATTTATTTATTTGAGAGAGAGAGAGAGAGCATTCTTGTGCACAAGTGGTGGGAAGGGTAGAGGGAGAAACAGACTCCCAGGACCCTGGGATCATGACAGAAGGCAGATGCTTAACCAACTGAGACACCAACGTGCCCCTATTTTTCACTCTTATGAAGTTTGCTGTGGGCCACTCCCCAGGACAGCTCCCCACCCCCACTCCACTGTGTGTGTTACATGATCTAGATCAAATTCTGGTTCCACCATTTCAGCAAGAAGTCCCCATGTTCACCGTGGCAGAGGAAGAGATTCACTAAAGAATTGGGAAGATCACTTTTGTTCTCAATTAATTGGACAGAGCTAGTCACATGGCTTCATCTAGCAGCAAGGGCCTTGGGATATGTGGTTTTCTATATCAGGGAGGAAACATGAGCCAGGTATTGGGGAGAACTTAATGTCTCCCGCAGCCTCCATTAGTTTCCTGATTTTATTATCTACCCTCAAAGAGGTTAGAACATGTTCAAGGTGACAAGGCATAGTTAGATGAAAAGATAAACATATTTTCTTAGTTCCTTAGAAGCATGCAATCCTTTGCATTTTGTAGAAGGCGGGTCAGCCTCATTTCCATAGTCTCCCAGGGAGGATTTTTCCTGCCGGTGCATGAGAAGGAAGACGGGGAATGGAGTGTGGGGGACCTATGCAGGAACTGGATGGGTGAGCGTCGGAACTGTCTGGCTTTGTACAGGAAATCCAACTGTACCACGCCTCCCAGGAGGACAGAATGGAAAGCTTGTAACTCAGTAGTTCTTTGTGGATAGAAAGAAGGATAGACCATGTGCCAGGCATCAAAAAGATGCACCCCAACTTTACAGATAAGGAAACTGAGGCTCAGGGAGGCGAGCTCTCCTGCCAAAGGCACGCAGCAATGGCATGAAGAAAGTGGGGGCGGGGGCAGTGGTCAGGACCATCTCTGGCTTGAGGAGGGCATCAGGGATGCCTGGATCTTCCCTCGTTCCTTCTGCTCATGCCGTGACGGAACAGGCAAGACAGAAGGAGTTGTTTGCAAAATACAAAATAAATGGGAAAACAAAGAGGCTCTTGGCAAAAATCCAAGGTGCTCACGGGAATTTTTCACAAATAAGAAATAAGATAGAACTTGTCAGTGAGGAACAGCCAGCTGCTCCTTTTGGATAGAAGGGACTTGGGGAGGGAGGAGGATTCTGCAGAGGGAGGGGAGGGCATTCTTTTCCATGCTGGGGTCTCAGGCTGGCTGAGATCAGAATCAAGGTGGCATTCCCTTGTAATATGGGGAAACTGATGGGGCACCTGGGTGGCTCAGTGGGTTAAGCCTCTGCCTTTGGCTTAAGTCATGATCTCAAGGTCCTGGAATCGAGCCCTGCATTGGGCTCTCTGCTTGGCAGGGAGTCTGTTTCCCTTCCTCTCTCTGCCTGCCTCTCTGCCTACTTGTGGTCTCTCTCTCTCTCTGTCAAATAAATAAATTAAAAAAAAAAAAAAAAAAGATGGAGAAACTGAGACCCACAGCGGAAAAGAGTTCGTTCAGGGTCACACAGCCAGGACATGGCAGAGGCACGGAAGGACTGGGGTCTCCTGATGTCTCTCCTTCCCATCACCCAGCCTACAGCTGTCTTGAGGCAGAGGGACGTGGAGGCCGGAGACAACAATGTCAGCACCAAGCCCTGTGTGCAGGCAGTGCTCATGCACAGGCCCTCTCCTACAGGCCTGGTCCATCCCTGCAAGCCCAGAGCATCACAGACAGGAAGGGAGCAGGGAAGGGACATCCCCATCACACTTCATTCCCCTCGAGGATCCCATTTTCCATAAGCAGGATCCACAATCTGTCGTCATGACAATTTTTAGGATTCTGATAAGACGGCCAAAAAATCAAGATCAGAAGGCATAAGGAGAAGGTAATCAAATGGGGGGGGGGAATCCCCTTTTTTTCTGTGTTTACCAATGAGACAGGCCTTCTAACCTGCTGTGCCCTGGTTCTCCCCAAGCTCCCCCTCCGGATGTGACACTACAGCCTACTCCCTCCTATGTGTGTGACCTGCTCCCCAAACCCACAGCTCGGTTTCGCCAGCAACTGAGGTTTGGAATGTTCAAACCTGGGCAGGCTGCTTAGAGGTGGGGGCCGGGGCGAGCTTCCATGCTCTGGGTGAGCCCAAGTGGAGGTCCATACAGGGGTGACATGCTGCAGGGGGGTGTCCCATGATTGGGATGTCCCTCCAGATGCCGTCCTGTGCTTTGTCTTTCCATCTGTGTCTCCCCTTGGCTTTGGCTTGTGTTTGGCTAATGGGAGGTCCCCCCATGGGGTCATCAGTCAGGCTGTTCATTCATTCCCTGCTTCTCTCCCTGCTACACAGCTTCTTCCCGCGCCCCCATTCTGGGTTCTGGCACCTGCTCCATGTCCTAGTCCTCTTAGGTCCTAGTGGGGGTAAGCGTTCCTTCATCTCAGGCTGCCTTGACACCCCTCACTATTCCCCTTCCCATGCGGATGGCTCCATTTGACCCCCCCCACCACCCCAGTCCTTTGGAAGATGCCATCTGTTTCCTGCCCCGACCAGACTGATACAAACAGAAAGGATGGGACATCAACCCCTTGGACCTGGTGCTTCCCAGAGGCCGGCCATCCCAGGTCCCGCTGCCAGTCCCGCGGCCCCAGCCTTTCCGACAAGCCCGGCCTCTCCGCGTGCCAGGCCTGTGCGAGCTCCCGCCAGCCTTATTTATTTATCGAACAACATGCAAGCACAGTTTCCTTTTGTGTTTCATGTGTCAGCGTTTCAGTGGATTCTGACTTCAAGGCTTGGATTTTGTTGACAATAATGAGATCACCCAGACAATTATTGTTTGATTTTTCAGTTTGCCAGAGAGAGGAAGATTAAAGAAAAGTTAAGAAGCTTTGGCTGTTTCCTGTTACCCGTTTGCTGGGAGGGGTGGGGGTGGGGCCAAGGGTCGGGAAGAAGAGAAAATCTGACTGCTTCAAAATGTCCACACCGGGAGACACGCGGCTCTTACACCCGGCAGGCTTCGCACGGAGGCGGCACCCACGTGGGAGGATCTGAGGGGCACTGGAAACTCCTCTGTCCCCAGGTCCTGGCTCCCCTCGGACCACAGGATCTGCAGGGCTTTCCGCTCCCACATCTGTTCCTGCCGCTCCAGTGCTGGAGTGAGACACGGGACACTGGAACTCAATGAACATTCATAATTGTTATTACTAGGATGGGTAGGATTGTCTTGGTTCAGCAACTAACTTGTGGATGCAGCATTGGCTTTACTTCTCTGGCCTCCGTTTCCCCTCTGGGCAGTGAGGAATGAATGAGACCATCCAAACCCGCCTTGACCCTGACTTCCACAGCCCATCCCTCTCCACCACCACCCCGTTATCTGTGTGCCCAGATTTTTCAAATGAGGAGCCCCCAGGAAGAGGGTGCATGGGTCCTAAAGGGAGAGGAGGATGCTGAAGGCACCAGTAGGTACTAGAATTTTCTTTGCTCCCATCATGCATTCCTAATGAGACCTCAACCCCAGGAGGAGAGCATGGTCCATGGGGTCCCCGGAGGGGCAACAGCGTGGGGAGGGCAGGGCAGGCTGGAGAGTCTGCTCCCTCCTTCCATTCTCCATGTGGGGGGTTCCTAGTGGGACCCGTCCTGTGAACTAACCTTGCTGACAGGATATGACTTCTGTGCTCAGAAAGACCATCTAAAAAATTACTCCACCTCTGGGAATAGTCTCATGGCTCCTGCTACACCTTACACCCTTTCCTGGAACAGCACCAAGACCCTCCCCGCCAATGGGTTCTGCCTTTCCTTCTACCTATCACCTTCCCTCTCTCTCCCTTCCAGCCCTGCCTGCCCCTGCGGCATTGCCTCCCTGCCCCTTTCTGTGCATGAATCCATTACCCTCCACGTCTGTCGGGTTGTCACTTCCGGTCTCCAGCAACCTGCTAGGTATGGAATGTTGGAAGGTGATCACCAGGACAAAGCAGGACAAAGCAGTTAAAAAATAAAAAAATAAAATAAAATTAAATAAATAAGGAGAGAAATAATAGGTTGGTGAAGGGGAGCCAAGAAATTTAAGCAAAAAGAATACTAGACAAATGCGGAAACAGGGGCCCAGAGTGAGAATGGAACTCGTGTCTCCCAGCCTGGCTCAGGACCGAGGCCCTTCATCTAGGGCTTACATCCCCCACCTCAAGATCAAACAAGCAAAGGTGGTTTAGTGAGTTTTTCATAAAGCTTTTTCTTCTGAGAGTTAGTCTTTCCTATTTTTGGTGTTCTAATGTCCATCCTTTTTTTTTTCCTTTCCTTTTAAGTAGGCTTTGTGCCCAGCATGGAGCCCAATGTGGGGCTTGAACTCATGACCCTGAGATCAAGACCTGAGCTGAGATCAAAAGTCGGACGCTTAGCTGCCTGAGCCACCCAGGCGCCCCTAAACGTCCATTCTTTTATAAAATGTTGGTAATGGCTAATTACTGATTTCCTTTTTATTTTTATTTTATTCATTTATTTATTTTTACTTACTTTTTTCCCTGATTTCCTTCTTAAAGATCTTTGTTTGGCATAAGACATGGTTTTTAAAATTGGCAATATCAAATTGATAAGCCAAGTTTCAGTGAGATTTTACTGTTGTTTGATAGCCAGTGTTTGGGAACATGGGCCCTCCAGCACACTCAGAAGGAGGCACAGACCAGCATTTGTTGAACTCCTCTCCTGGTGGGGAGCTCTCTACCTCCCTTGGAATGTGGTTCCAAGGAACACAGGCTTAGGGAAGTCAAGGTTCACAGCCCCCCACCCCCCAATCCCCGGGCCCAGGCCTGAGCCCCACTGTGGGAGGGAGTTCACAGTTAGGACCCCCCCCCACCACCACCACATTGGTCCCTAAGGCCTTCCATTGCTGTGGCTCAGAAAAAGTAAGATGAGATTTCTCCTGGCCAATCCATGATTACGGGTCGTGTTTCACTTTCTTTATTGTTTTTGCTATTGTCTGAATTTTTACAGCAAGCAGAGTAACTTTTATAGTCACCTCCAATAAATCATCCCTGCAATGAAAAATTAGAAGCCAGCAAACCTTTGTCCTCCGATTTGATTGCTCTTGGTGCTAAGTTGGAACACACGGGGAAGGATGATGACACTGTCTGCCTCCCCGGGGAAAGTGATGGCCAGCATCTGGGGTCTTTCCTCTCCAACCTTAGGACCACAGAGAAATGGAGGACACGGTCGCCTCTTCTATGGAAGGCCCTAGAGCACAGATATCAAATGCCTTTGCATTGGGAACTAAGTCTGCTCCTTCTTGGGGTTCCTCTCTCTCCTGCACAACCCAACCTATCCATCCCCTCGAACCTCCCCAGACGCCGATGCCAGCCCAGTAGGAGCTCCCCTGATAGATGTTTGTGGAGCTGAAGGAAAGGCAGCAAGCAGGGCAAAGCCAGCCCCTGAGAGGGAGCCCGCCACTCCCTGGCCCCCGGGAGAGCTCTGTCTGATGCACTTTGACAGAAAGGGGTTTGTTTCTTCTTGTTGTTTAGCTCAAAACAGAGTTAAGACTCCTAATCATCTCAAATGACCTGAAATGGTTTCCCAAGCAACCTGGGCAGACCCTGGGGGGTCCGGAGGGCATGCAGGGGCCCTGGGCCTCTGGGGCTGGAGGCCTGCCTGCCCCTGCTCTGCCTGACACGAATTCCAGAAGGACAGCAGATGCCTGATGCCGAAGGCACTGGGGAGATTGAGTGTGTGTGTGTGTGTGTGTGTGCCCGGGTGTGGAGTGGGGGGGCTGGGCGGGGATCAGGGGTCTAGCTTGGGCCCGGGGCATTGTCTGCAGGGGCAGGGAGGAGGAAGTGGCCTGGGGTAGCTGGGGACAGCCATGAGTGAGAAGAATGGGGTCATTCTTCCAGAAAGCTGAGCACTCAGAGCTGGGGTAACTCTCGGGGGAAGGGGGCCCGGCCACTGTTTGCCCAGGGCAGGGCAGTCTGGGGAAAGTATGCCAAAGTATGCCTCGGGTGAGGGGATTCCCTGTGGGGGTGGCCAGTCCCAAAGTGGAGGGAGAGCTGGTGCTGGTCCCCCCCATGCTGTTCTGGGGTCTGGGGCATTAGGATGGGGAAGGCCTTCCAGTCATCAACAGTGTGGGGAAACCAAGTCCCAGAGAAGAGCAGGGACTCTTCTGAGTTCCCTGAATGAGTTGGTGGCAGAGCTGGGACCTTAATTCCGATGACTTTGGGGACTGGGGTTTGAGCCCCAGATTGGCTGCTTTGTAGGTGCGTGTGTGAGTCCTGGGGCCTCAGCTTCTCCATCTGAACAATGGAGATAAGTATAGACCCCCCATGGAGCTGGTGCAGGGCCAGGGCTAACGTGTGCAAGGACACTTTGTAGTCGCTATTTACAATGGACTCTTTCTGAAATCAAGTTTCCGTGCTCCTGCTGGACCCTCAAGGCCCCTCCCGATCTCCCCTCTTCCTGGCTTCTCCATTCAGCTACTTGGGGGACACTCGCTCCTTCTCCGTTCTCCATGCTCGGTCCCCTGGTTCCCAAGGGAGGATGAGCCCCTGCATTCCTTGTGGCTTTCCGTTCAGGACAGAGGACTGGGACGAAGGCCTTTCTTCCTGGTCTGGGCATGGACAATCGGCTGCGGACAGATGGAGCACAACTTCCAGGAATCCGGGTGATGTGTCACCTGGGTTAGTGGCCACAGAGAATGGGGGTGATCCCTGCAAGGAGACCAGAGTCTCTGTGTGCCGACCAAGTGCCCGATATGGGGTAGTTGTTCGAGGCCCACAAAGGGCCTGTGATGTTCATGTTATTTATCACCATCTCACAGAGGAGGATGTGGAAATCTAATGTGCTGGAACTGCTTTTCTTGGGATGGTCTGCATCCAAGGTAATTAAATTAATTTTAATTAAAAAACTAAAAAATTTTTTAATTTGTATTTTTTACTTAAATTTAATTAATTAACATTTAGTGTATTATTGGTTTCAGAGGTAAAGGTCAGTGATTCATCAGTCTTATGTAACACCCAGGGCTCATTCATGCACTGATCCTTCCCCCTAAAGGGACAGGTTCCAACTGAGCGAGGCACACAGAGGGGCACGAAGCCAGAGGCCTTAGGCCCTGGGGATTTGTCAGGCCAGGCCAAGTCCACAAACGGCTTGAAGTCCGGCTCAGCTGGGCACCCACAGCAGCCTGTCATCTGCTGCAGGCTGCCACTTGGCTCTCTTGGACCTCTCTCTGGGGGGTCATGGAGATGCTGTCAGGTTTAAGGCACAGAGATCCCAACAAGTAGTGATTTCGACCACTAGGCCATATGTTATCTCACATAAGAGAAGCCCAGGGACACGGCAGCTCCCTGTTGATTCTAGAGTCTCTTGGGCATTCACTTCTGTCCCTTTGTCCCCTCCACTGTTCTTAGTGTCAGCTTGACCTCTTAGCTTGGCCATCCTCATGACCTCAAAATGGCTGCAGGATAGCATGCTCATGCCGGCACCATCCCTTTGGGAAGAGATGGCTGGCTCTCTCTCACGTGTCTCTCTTTAAGGGCAACAGACTCTCTTCTGGGAGCATCCCCAGCTCACCCCTTGCCTCTCACTGGCCAGAACTGATACTATGCTTGTTCTTCTCCAGGGATTGATGAGACTAGTTTTGACCAGTTCTGACCAGAGTCAGGATTCATCCTGGGGATGGAGTCCAGACTCCCTCGAAAACCTACTACCGTGGACCAGAGCAAAATATAAATGAGGTGGCAGAGGAGATGCTGGGAACAGGCCATCAGACACACCTCCCTTAATCTCTCCACGTAAATATGTGTTTGTATATATACACAGAAAGTTCCCTGGGGCCTCTTTACCCCACAGCCAGCTCTTAGTATTAGCCCATCTGAGAAAAGAGAGACAGTCCCTCCCTGCTGTTTTCACTGGCCTTTCCCTGGGTACCCCTGAGGGTGAGCCTCCTTTGGAATGCTGATTACCCCTCAGTGTTCCCTACCCTGTGATTCCTTCCCCATACTCTTTTTTTTTTTTTTAATTTATATTTTTTACTTAAATTCAATTAGTTAGCATTTAGTGTATTATTGGTCTCCGAGGTAGAGGTCAGTGATTCATCAGTCTTATGTCACACGCAGTGCTCATTATGTCACGTGCCCTTCTCAGTCCATCACCCAGTTACTCCATCCCCCCAACCTCCTTCCTTCTGGCAACCTTCAGTTTGTTTTTTATAATTAAGAATCTCTTATGGTATGTCTCCCTCTCTGATCTCCTCTTGTTTTATTTTTTCCTCTCTGCTTCTCTGTTTTGTTTCTTAAATTCCACACATGAGTGAAATCTTATGTTTATAGCAGCGATGTCCACAAAAGCCCAATTATGGAAAGAGCCCAGATGTCCACTGACAGAAGAAAATGTGAGCTATATGTATATTGCTCTGTGGCCCAGACAAAGCAGCAGTTCGTGATATATACATCATGGAATATTATGCAGCCATCAAAAACGAAGTCTTGGGGCGCCTGGGTGGCTCAGTGGGTTGAGCCGCTGCCTTCGGCTCAAATCATGGTCTCAGGGTCCTGGGATCGAGCCCCGCATTGGGCTCTCTGCTCAGCAAGGAGCCTGCTTCCCCCCCACCCCCTGCTGCCTGCCTCTCCGTCTACTTGTGATCTCTCTCTGTCAAATAAATAAATAAAATCTTAAAAAAAAAATGAAGTCTTGCTATTTACAACAATGTGGCTGGAACTGGAGGGTATTATGCTAAGTGAAATGAATCAATCAGAGAAAAATAATTACCCTGTGATTACCTTCCTCAACTCTCACCCATCTCGCCCCTCACAGAGCCAGTGTCTGTTCATAAACCCATCTCATGGTGTCTCCCAGAGGCCTCGGGGGACAGATAGCAAGGAGGGGTCCATTTCCCATTTTGGACACATGGACGTCAAGCGCCAGGGAGGACTCTGGGTCATCGAGGGAACAAGAGGCGTCTGTGATGTGAGCTCACACAGGGGTCTTTATACTTAGATCCACCTCTGTTTTCAGGACACTGATAGTTCCCCAAAAATTTCAGGCAAGGGAGTCCTTCTTGGCATCTCACACATAACCCCAGGTCTAGAAGATGGTGAGGAGACCCGTCACTGAGGAGAATGGTGTAAGGTATCCCCTCCACAGCTCTGTTCCCTGAGGGCCCAGGCTGGGTCTTCCAAATCTCCAGGCTGGGTTTCGTGGATTCCTCTTGTACTGTAGCTTTGTCTGATCCCCAGAGTGATTTTTATTCTATTTTTCATGTTTTATTAAGGTATGCTTTTTTAGAAGGTACAATTTTATTGTACAACTGACATATAATAAAACTCATCTTTTTTTGGTATTCAGTCCTATGAATTTTGACAAGCCATCACCACAAGCAACATACAGGTGATCTCCATCATTCCCCCAAATACCCCAAACATCCTTCCTAGTCTGTGCCTGCCAGCATTCCCAACCACTGGCAACCACTGATCTGTTTTCTGTCACTATGGTTTTGCCTTTTCCAGAATGTCATAGAAATGGAATCCTACACTAAGGTGTCTTTTGATTCAGAGCTCTGTAATTTAGGGGAATGCCTATGAGATTTAGCAATTTTGTTGCACGTGTAGGTGGTTTATGCCTTTTAGTGCTGATCGGCATTCCATTACGTGGATATACCACAATTTGTTTATCCATTACCCAGTTGAGGAACACTTGGATTATGTCCAGCTTTGAAGCTGCCACAAACATACACTTACAGACTTTGGTGTGAACGTAAATTTTTACTTCTCCTGGATAATTCCAAGGAGTGGGGTTGCTGGGCTGGATAGGGAGTGTATGTTTAACTTTATAATAAATTGCCAAACTGTTCCCAGTGTAGCAGTCCCATTTTTCATTCCCGCTGGCAATGCAAGAGTGTTCTAGTTGTTCTGCATATTTGTCAGCACTTGGTATTATCAGGTTTTTTTAAAAAATGAATTTAGTCATTCTAATAGGTGCATAGTGTTATCTTAGTGTGGTTTTAATTTGCATTTCCCTAAGGACTAATGATGTTGAACATCTTTTCATGTGCTTATTTACCACCTGTATACCTTCTTTTTTTTTTTTTTTTTCCCATCTGTATACCTTCTTTGGTGATGTGTCCAAATCTTTTGTTTAGTTTGTTTTTAATTAGGTTTCAAGAGTCATTTCTGTGTTCTGGATACAATATAAAGTGGTTTTAAAAATCAGAATCTGTTTATAATATTTAAAGATGCCAAGAGATTTCATATACAAGTTGGGTTTCTGGTTAAAAAAAAAAGGGGAAGATCTGGCAAGGTTGAGCCTAGTATCCCACATGGCAACAGTGGCTGAAGCTGGGTATCCCCTGCCTCTTTATGTCGGTCCCCTTCTCCAGCCCCTTGCCGGTTTATACACCAGCCTCACTCCTGCAGGCATTGGAGTTTGAGACCTTCTGAATAATATGTTTAATGTTTGCCCTGTGATGTGGGTTGTCCACATAGACAGCGCCCCCTAGGGCTGAGTTCAGGTTTTGCACCGTTTTTCTTCCCATCTTCCCAGGGACCCCTTGTCTGGGACTGAATCCCCAAAACTCACTTTTTCAAAAGACCACAAGACCCCTCTGTATGGTCCTTGGTTCCTTGATGTTCCCCCACTGGCCACCACGTGGTGCCATTCATGTGGTGGTATATGTGGTTGGTGCCCCCCAGAGTTGTGCAGTGCACAACCCACATGGCCATACATGCTAGGGGAGACCTTTGTCCCTCCCTAGCCCAGGGCTTGGGTGTTTATTGTTTCCTCACCAGGTGAGAGGATGCTATGCAGCACAGACCAGAACCTGAAGTTGTCTCGACACCTTACATTCTTGGCCTTTGTTTTTAAACTTATAAATTCACTTGAGGATTATACGGGACTGGTCTTCCAAATTTGGCATGTACTAGAATCACTTGGAAGGCTTGATAAAACATGGATTGCCAAGCTCCACTCAGAGCATTTGATTACTAGGTCTTATGGCAAAGGGCTCAAGAATTTGCATTTTCTAACAAATTACCAGGTGATGCAGATGCCATTGGTCCAGGAACCTGATTTGGGAAACACAGTTCTAGATCGTTTCAGAAGGAAAGAGAGAGAGAAGAGAGAAGATTGATTCTGAGGAGGAGAGGTTGATTTAGGGAGAGGAGGTAATGAGAAGAAAATGAAATTCCCTGAGAGGAAAAGGGTATGTGGGATTTTTGGGTCCCAGGAGACAGAACTGGGAAGTGGGGGATGACAGCCCTTCTGAGGGGAATGGCTACACCTGGGGTGGGTGGATGGAGACCCCAGGCCTTCGCAAAGGTCCCAGGCCCAAGTGAGGCTGGAGGCCTCAGAGCTGCAGCCTCGGAGGGACCGGGGGTCCTGTGTCATTGTCCAGCTCTGCCTTGGGGTGGAGAGGAGCACATTCTTAGCCAGGCTGCTGGGAGAGTGCTTGGAGTCTTGTTTAATTTGATTTTAGAAAAACAAAATAAGGACTTTATTTTACACTTCTAGTTCACATAGTAAAATTCATACCCCCATCCATGATTTTTGTTGTTAGTGCCTCACAGTTGCAGGGGTTTTAGCCAAAGATAAAATAATTCTGTGTTTCCTAAACATGTAGAAACCGATGAAAAAAAAATCCGTGGATGATGAAAATCAGTTTGTAAATAATCTGCAAAGTGGAAAAAAAGTCAAGAGGTGGTTAAAATGACTGCTTGCTCTCCCTATCACTAAAGCTGTTTAATAACAATAACAACAATAATAATAATAATAGCTACAGGGGTGATAAAAACACACAGCCAGGGGCAAAGACAGGATTAGAACCCAGATCTGTTTTACTATTTACGTGGTAGATCATATGACTGTAAGAACAGATAATCTTTCAAATCATCATAAACTAACATGGTGAGCCACAGGAAGGATACAGGTGACAGCAGAGGGCAAAGGCTGGGGGCAGACTGGACCTTAGAAGCCTTCTCCTCTGGCTCCCTGGGACCATCTGGCCTGTGTGTCTATTTCTCTCTGCACATCAGTTTCATCCTTCTTTCCTTTGGCACGCTTCATCATCGGGCTTGCCTATGGTCCCGTTCTGGTCATTCCCCAACACAATTTAACAGACTGGATTCCACTCCCCAGCAGGAAGGATCTCGTGGGCCCAGCTTGGGGCAGGTGTCCTCCACTGGTCCAACTGGCTGTTTCAAGGGAGGGCATAGGGCAGAGAAGGTTGGGAGGTCCGGCCCTGGGCAGAACAGTGGTCCTCTGAGCAGGTGGCCCCTTTGTCATGTAGGAAAACCCAAGGCTCTGAGAAGCAATCACCCAGCTCATGATGAACCCGACATGACACTGCTTAGTTGGGTTTTAAGCCAGACAGACCTGGGTGGAACTCTTGACCCCACTGTGTAAATCCAGGCACGCCACTGAACCCCCTCTCCGCAAGCCTGGATTTTCTCAATTGTAAAATGTAGAAAGTGTAACTCATCTCATAGGATTGTTGAGAAGAGTAGATAATGTCTAGCTCCTTGCACACAATAGACCTTTAATGTTAACGTCAGGCATCCTTATGTATACAGGAAGGCACCTTAGTTCCTCTTTCTTTTCCAAAATAACCATATTGACCATAATATCAAAATAGGAGAGGACGGATAATTTCTGATTCCTTTTGTCTTGCAATTCTTACTTCTGGGGTCGATTTTTAACCTCTGGGTGACCTCAGGCTGGTTATATGAATGCTACAGACCCTTAGCTTTCTCACCTGCAAAATGGGCACAATAATTTCCCCACCACCTCCTATAATCTCCAACACCGAGGCAGAGGTTCTGGTGGGTCCAGCGATACACAAGAAGGAACTTCAGGGGAGTCAATAGTTTACAGCAACAGATTTTTTTTTTTTTTTTTTAAAGATATCTGAATAGATTGAAAACTCCTATGCTCTAAGGTTCAGGAAAAACCTTCAGAAAACTGGGTATCTCATTTCCTCTACAGAAGCCCAGTATTGCCAGATAATCTAATTTTTAAGGAGAAATTAGAAGAGAAATACTCAGTTTCTTTAAGAAGTACTTAAGTGTCTTATATATTTAAAAAATCATTTAGTAGTTGAATTAATATTCATATAAAGAATCACCACAGGGGTCAAATAAGACACACCGGGGGGCTGCCTGTTTGAGACCTCTCCTTGGAGGCAGGCAGGGCGGTTTGGGGGGACCTTCCTGTGAAAACTTTCCCCTACTCCAGCTTGGGTCCAAGCCTCTGGCCAGACTACGGACACCGCCTCCCCCCAGCCTCCTCTCCGCCTGGGGCCAGGGATGACTTCAGCTGAAGACAAAGAGGCCTTCATGTTCAAAGGCCGGCAAGACCGTTCATCCTCGGTCCTCCACAAACAAACAGGGCGGCTTTGATCTGGCTGGGGGTGGAGGGAGCAGCTCCAATTAGGAGATCAGCCCGTGCCTGGGCTAAAGAATGTTTGTAATAAAATAAAAGATCTAAGTGGTGGTAATGAAGGATAATAGAAAAATGGTATCACTCAGGATTCCTTCTGAGCTGTCCTATTTGAAGTGGATTAACTGACTGGTCTGGGGATGGGGGTGGGGGGTCCCGTCCGCAAGCCTCTCCCAGCCTTCGCTTTCGCCCCCACTCTGGGGGCACAGCGAAGGGCCACCAGGAGAGACAGCATGACCCTATTTTCAGAAGCATGCCCTTCTTCACCTTTGCAGACATTGCCACTGTCGCCCAGGAGTGACCACCTTCCTTCATTCAAGACATGTGACTCAAGACCTTCCCCAGTGACCTTCCTACAGGGAAGGAGACCCTGCTGTCTTGGCCTTTGTTCCTCTTGCCCTGCCGGGGGTTGTTTCACCCTCTGGAGCCTGATCCATGGAGTCTGGTCCTGAGAGATATAGCCTGGCTTTAGACTATTTCTTGTTAGCAACTTTTGTTCCTTGAGGGCAAAGGCACCTGCCAATCGGGGGTGGCAGTTCTTAGCATTGACGTCCACCAGTATGGAGGAAGGTGCATGGAAAAGAATCCGCAAAGGTCAGTGGTTTGATATGTGAGCTTATACAGACAGAAGCCCAGGGTTGGTATCTCCAATGTGTCAACTGCTTTACGTTCATCATTGGGACTGCTAGGGACGGTTGTTCAGATTGTGAACTGCACAACCCTACGGGATACCCTTTATAGTTAGGCAGTAACTATTTCCATAATTCTTTCTTTCTTAGTGATAATACCCAAGGCAGTCTTTTTGGTTCTCAGATGAGGAAATTGAGGCTGAGGAGGTTGCAGGATACTCTCTAGGCAAGATAAGTAAGCTGGGAACATGGGTCCTGTTGGTCCATGAAGCCTCTGTGTTACCATATCAGGATATGACATTGAAGGTGACAGCCTGGGATAGGTATTCAGTAGGCACTCTCTGAGGGCTAAATCTTTATTAACTCCCTGAATCCTGCATCCTGATAAGGTGGTAGTGTGATTATCATCTCCACTCTACAAATGAGGAAGCTGGGGCAGAGGGTAAACTGGAAGTCGCTTGCCCAAAGACATTTAGTAAGCAGAGTTGTGAGTGTTTGGTGTGTGTGTGTGTGTGTGTGTGTGTATTTTAAAGAGAGAGAGAGAGTGTGAGTGAGCAGGGGAGCAGCAGAGGGAGAGAGAGAATCCCAAGCAGTCTCTGTGCTAAGCCATGGAGCTCCATCTCATGACCCTGAGATCATGATCTGAGCCAAAATCAAGAGTCAGACGCTTAACCCACTGAGCCGCCCAGACGCCCCGGGGGTTGTGGGTATTTGAAATCGAGGAGCGGGGTGCTCCCGCTATGCTATCTTGTCATCACTATGGCCCCATTTCTGGTCACTTGTGGTTTCTCTCCCCTTCTAAATTGGTGGTTCTGTTCATCCGAGAAAGCCTGAGGGTAGAATATTAATTCTGTCCCTGACCACACTGGTCCCTGGCACGTGGCAGGGATCCCTGAGCAGCAATTTCCTGGGGCAACGGGGTCTTCCTCCTTCTTGGAACCCACATTGTCCAGCCCACCTCTCCCTGCTCCATGCTGAGCAGCAGAAATCACGCCCCCCCCCCACTCCCAACCGTCCCTTCTCGCTCTCCCTTCCTCCGGGCAAGGGGCTCCTGCTTCTCAGGGAAACTGCTCGAGGACTGTCTGGATTTGTCTTCCAGCTCTACAATAAAGAACAGTTCTTTCCTTGACATGGAATCCTTTTAGCTTTTATTTTATTGTATATTTTTCTATTTCTAATTCGTAGTTTTGATGTATTGGGTGTAGCTTCTGAATGACCAGCTAGTAGACGTCAGGGGGACATTAACCTGGTTCCCGTGTATGCAGTGACTTTTTAAGAAGACAAGAAAGCGCCCAGTGAGGCAGTAGCCTCCCAGTATCCTGGTGGTTCCAAGCAAGAGGGATCCAAGACAGGACCACAGACTTCAAATCCATCAAGCTTTCGAAACTTTTGAGTTTAAGTCACAAAGTCATCCACCTGCCCCACGAACGGGTGGACCATGTTGCCGAATACAAATCCCATTGGGGTCTGAAACGCATCATAGAGGGTCCCTGCCCTTTGTAGAATTCTGGGGGGCTTAAGGCTGGGTTTCCCACCTGGCTTAGGAAGAGCGATCTGCTTTACTCAGGCTACTGATGGGAAGGATACCAATACTAATACCAATACTAATTTCATCCAGAAACACCTTCATAGACATTCCCTGGCTAGTGTTGGACAGTCTGTGGCAGTCTGTGGCTGAACCAAACAGACTCATAAAATTCCCCATCGTCACATCCCACAGAAGCCAAGTCCTTGAAGAAGAGGTGGCGATCGGCCCCTCTGCTCCCCAGTGTGGCGTCCTGGGGGGAAGGTCTGTGCTGTAGAAAGTCCTAAGCTATTCTCTGAGCCACGGGAGGGGCTTTCCTGGGTAACACTGACTCCACTCCAGTCTTGCCCTCCCGGCTGGTGAGCCCTGGAACCCCCGAAGCCACACAACCCACACACCCCGCTTGGGTCCATGACCCCTTCCACATTTCCTCCCTTAATGTCACAACCTATCCTGGGTCCCAGCTACCTGTACCCCATGACCGGTCCCTGCTCACCTGGGCTGCTGGGACGGGTGGCCTTCAAAATGCTTGCACACCCATATCTGTCACACACATACGGGTGTGCTGCACACAAGAGAGGGATGTGAGTAGGCGTGGCTTCTACAAAGCACCCCAGACAGTGGACGCGGGAGGGTGCAGGTGGGGGTAGGGGTTGGGGGGAAAAGGGAGCTGGGCAGGGGCCAGGCAGTGTTGCCTAGCTGAAGAAGAAAACGGATTCCCCAGGAACCTCATCAGGGGATTGAGCTCTGCACCTGCTTCTGACCCAGCCTACTTCCAAGCACATGTCCCCAGGAGGCTGGCACAGGGGCTGCTCTGTCTGCTCCCAGTTCTCCAGGGAGGGGCCATGGCTGCGAGAGCTCACCGGATGTGCTCCTGCCCATTGGTGCCCTGTCTGAAGGAGAAGCCGGGGCCCAGCTTCCTTGAACCATTTCTAGCCATGTGCCCCCCCCCCCCCCCCCGCTAGCGCCCAGGCCTTTGGGTCCGAATTGCTCTCATTTATACAGGAAAGGGGTGTGTCAGGCTTGAGGCTGTTTCCACACATCAGTCTTCCCTGCCAACATTGGCCCCTGGGCCTTGGCAGGACCCGAAAAGGAAGGACAATGCCGTGGGTTGTTCATAAGTCTAAATGCATTCCGTGTAATGGGTTTTCCTTTCTGCTGAGAGGATGTCCTTTTTCTTTTTGATACTTAAATGCCCTTTTGAAAATCCAGTGCCAGCCGCTGAGTGTGTGGGCTCGTGCACACGGACATGTATGTTTACATGCTTGTAAAAACAAAAAAAAAGTGGGTCTGGGGCCCAAGCCAATTCCATCGGGTTCTCTGCCCACCCCCAGTGGCTGAAGCCGGATCTGGATGCCCTGTTCGTGCCCCAGCCCTCCACCCTCAGGGAGGACCTGGTGAAGGGCAGGCTCACGTCTCCTCTGCTCACCTCCCCGGCACGCACGGCCACCCTGAGTGGCAAGGGAGGCTGGACCACCGAGTCTCTAGCCCCATGGCTGTTCTAGTCCTTAAACAAATATGGGCAGAGATGCTGGGGCTCCGATCACCATTTCTGCCCCGGTGGGTGTGATGCAGGCACAGGAGAGGAAAATGTGGCATCTCTGGGCTCCCACCCTCCAGGAGATTCTGAGGAGAAAGTCCAGAGAAGCTCACGTGGCCGCATTACTCTGGCATGGCTGCCTCTGCCCCGCGGGTCGGTCTGTACACGTGATCTGGGCCACAGGCCCTCGTGTTTACCCCAAACACCTGAACCTGTTAGATCTGAAAGGGACCTTAGAGAGGGCCCCTCATTCTCTGCGAGGGGACCAGGCCCCAGAGAGGGAGGACTCTTACCCAAGGGCACATGGGGAGTCTGGGGTGGCCCCAGAAGGGGCTCTCCTCCCCCAGCCCACGGCACCCAGCCTGCTTGCCCCTGGACATGCCAGGGGACCCCTACCTGAGCTGACCACCCAGCTCCTCCTCCTGTGTCACCTGGGAAAGCGCTGGTGGACTTGACATAGGGAAGAAATTCAGCAAACTTGTCCGGGAGAAGAATGAACAGAAGGAGATACATGAAGGAAGCCCATCTGGGGAGGGGTTTTACCCTCCCTTCTCGTTTATGCATCTCTTAAGATCCTTGCGGCGGTAGGGGCAAAAATCCCACGCAAGCCGGCTTACACCGAGACATACATATCTGTCACCTGATACTTTGGTGGCAGCCAACTTCCACCTTCTAAGTTCAAGGGCCAGGTCTGGGGAAAGAAAGTTGGATTGCATGCCCACCAGATACCAGAGGCTGATGGGGGAAAGAGGGGAACTTATGCCTGAAGGACAAAAACCTCACTAGCTCCCCTTCAATCTCCCCCATGGATGAACGCTGTCATTCCCCGTGTTTATTTCATGGGTTGTTCATGGCTTTTATTCTCAAGTTTTAACTTACAGATATGTGTGTAGACCTTATTGGTGCATCTTTCTTTCTTTTTTTAAAGATTTTATTTATTTATTTGTCTGAGAGAGAGTGAGCGAGAGTGAGCACAGGCAGACAGAGTGGCAGGCAGAGTCAGAGGGAGAAGCAGGCTCCCCGCAGAGCAAGGAGCCCGATGTGGGACTCCATCCCAGGACGCCGGGACCATGACCTGAGCTAAAGGCAGCTGCTTAACCAACTGAGCCACCCAGGCATCCCCCTGGTGCATCTTTCTAATGGGAGGTGGTACACATAGTAGTGAGAAAATCTCGGCCCAGCGCTGAGTACCCGTGGGCAAGTGACTTACCGTCTCTGAGATTCCATTTCTTTCCCTTTAAAATGGGGATACAGGGGCGCCTGGGTGGCTCAGTGGGTTAAGCCTCTGCCTTCGGCTCAGGTCATGATCCCAGGGTTCTGGGATCGAGCCCCGCATCAGGCTCTCTGCTCAGCAGGGAGCCTGCTTCCTCCTCTCTCTCTCTGCCTGCCTCTCTGCCTACTTGTGATCGCTCTCTGTCAAATAAAAAAAAAAAAAAAAAAAAAAAAAAAAAGGGGATACAAATTCCTCGCTGTGGAGAGGATGACAGAGATGAGGTAGTGTGGCCTTCAGTCAATGGGGGCGATATTCATCACTGTAGCTTCCCTCCCACTCTACCCTCTCAGGTTGGGTTCCCAGAAGCAGCTCCGAAGAGGAGGGAATGTGGGGGATGTGGGGAAGTGGGGCAGTGGGCTGGGAAGAGAAAGCGTCAGCCAGCGCACAGATACTCAAGAAAGGGTGTGATATCAGGGATGTGATATCCAGCAAGGATGAGCTACCAAGCAAAGACCCCCAGAGGCTCATGCAGGCTCCCCACCCCCCCCCCCACCCCAAACCCATGGGTGCTCTGGAGATGTGTGAGTCATGCCTCAGAATTACAGAGGAGCAAAAGAGCCAGGAGAGTGACTTCCTCATTCTGCTGGGTATTGGCCGAATTCTCTAGTCCCTTGAAGGTAGCTCGCCAGCCATGAGATACAAGTGCTGGCTATCGGGAGTCAGAGCACACCAGGGGTCAGGTAATGGGGTCTGAAGGGATGCAGGTGGATCCCCGTCCTCAGCAGGCTCTTTCATACTTGCACAGAAGACTTGAAGCTGGAAATGATTTTAATGGATGAGTTGGAGAAGGGACCCGGGTGGGCCCAGCAGCCTCTGTTCTCTGGGTCAGAGCTCACCTAGTCTGGTGCTAGGATGTTCCTCTTGGAACTGTCAGTTTGCAAAGCACCTCTGAATAGGAGAATCAGTGTGCTCAGCTCAGAAGCTGGGAGTGGTTATTTGAAATCCCATCCTGAGGAATGAGGGATTTTGACCCAGAGGCCCTTTGCACTGCTGCAGTTCACTAGGAGGCTCTGAGCTGGGCCAGGCTGCACAGATGCACTGGCCCAGGGTCAAGCGGTATTCCCACTGCTCGCGTTTTGAGGGTGTAGAGTTACACAAGTGGCAAAAGGCCTCTTGCCCAGGTGTCTTCCAAGTGCCTCCTAAGCACCTACCAGGCACCAGGCGCCGGCCTCAGCACTGGGAAGACCTCAGGCCTCACAGATTCACAGGTGACTCCAGGTGCTGCTCAGCATCAGAAAAGATGGGCAGACCATGCATGTTGGAGTGCTGAGGCATGAGATGCCACTTCCACCTGGAGATCAGGGAAGGCCCCTCAGGGAAGGGGTAGGTTTTGAGCCGACCTAGAAAGGATCTGAACTTACCATATCAGGAAAGGGAAATCAAAAGGGCCTGAGTTAGTTCATGGCCTAGAAGAAGGTTTTGGAATGTTCTAGAATCTTCTAGAATATTTTAATATTTCTTGAGAAACATTCACATGGCACTTCCTATGTACTAGAACAAGTTCAAGAGTTTACATATTTGTAAAGAGTATGAAGATTTAAGGGGGGGATTGGGGCTGCCTCGCATTTGACTCTATCATCTTTAGGCTTCATTTATCTGTTCTTTCTCATCTAATGGCTAGTGTATAGCATCCAATGGGATGCTTTCCTCTTCAAAGAAGCAGGGGGAGCCAAATGTTCCCACCCTGCAAAGCTGTGGCCTGAGGATCCCGTGCCCAGAGTCCAGGGAGCCAGTGGCCGTCTGTTCCCCAGTGATGCATCTTCTGGCACTGGTCCCAGCTGCCTGACATTACTTGCTTTCTGCCTATTTTCTCAGTCTGATTTTATAGCTACCTGTGAGTCCCTTTTCTGTTAGGATTAGTCATGGTTAGACTCTGTTTTAACACTCAAGAGTCTCAACTGGTCCGGAAGAGAAAGTGAGGCGATGAGGTCGGGCAGAGGTGGGAGACTGATTGAGGAAGGTCTTGAACACCAGGCTAAGTAAGCATTTGTGACTTTATCCTTTAGGCCCATGGTTCTTAATCAGGGATGAGCTTCTGAATCACCTGATGTGTTCATTATCTGTATGCTACACGAGATCACACAACAAAGATTTATTTTTCTCCCTACAGCTGGTGCGACACTGATGGATTTGACTAGGATGGGCTGAGCCAGGCTGGGGATGGGGTTTGTATCTGTTCTGCATGTCTCTCATTATGGGACCCAGGCTGAAAGGCTCTCTGGGGCAAACTCTTTCATGGTGGATCGTAGAAGTGTGAGGAGGAGGAGTGGAAATATGAAATGCTTCTGAAGGCCTTGGCTTGGAACAGGCCCCGTGTCAGCCCAGCCCATATTCAATTGGGCAAAATGAATGACACAGCCGAGTCCAAACTCCTGGGTATGGGAGAGCCTCATTTGTTCACCATGAATCATGTGAAAGTGGACAGGGGAGAACTGGGGACAAATCATTTCATCTACCACACCAGGAGTGTTTCCACAGTCTGAAGCCCTGATTCCAAGCCTTTGTTGTGAAATATTTGGAAAAAGCTGCGCTGATCCTTCTCGTGTGCACTCCCAGGGGAGTGTCCTCCTGCTTGGGACAATGAGAGGCCATGGAAGGCTTTGAGCAGAAGCAGGACATCACCAGTCCTGCACTTGGAAAACAGCTTTGAGTGACAGATGGACATGGAGGCCAGGAGATCAGTCAGGGAGCATCTGGTTGCTACTGAACCAGAAGAGATCAGGAAAGCTTGAGGATGGTGTTCAGGTCTCTCTGTGGGGTCACAAGCCACCATATAACTCAGCAGCTCCACACAGTCATCGTTTAAATGGTCTCTCGTGATTTAGGGGGTTGACTGGGCTCAGCGGGGTAGTTCTGCTCTGTGCGATGGAGACAGGGATCTCAGTCATCTGGGGACTCTCTTATGTTAGACATCAAAAATGGCAGTTGTTCCTGGCTCTCCCCAGAAGCTCAGCAAGGGCTGTCTATGGACACATACACAGGACCACTCTGGGTGGCATGGGCTTCCAGCATTGCAGCTAGGTTCTGAGAAGGAATGCTCTGGAAGTGGGATGTTCTGGGACATTCTAAGTGGGAGAAAACAAAAACTTGTACAGAATCTTTCTACCAGACTCTGTTGGTTCAATGGTCACAGGCCACCCCAGACTCAGCGGGAAAATAAGTAGTCTGCATCACAGGGAGAGTGACAAGTCTGTCCATCTTCAATCAATTGCACCTGGGCAGGGGCAGTGTGGAGGGAGGGGACACAGATGAAAGAGACATTTAGGAAGAATTGTCAGGACTTGGCACCTTTTTGGTCATGGAAGGAAGAACTGAGGTGCCCAGAAAGCCTTGCCCTAAAGGCTTGTCAGGGTGGCCCCTATGAACCCTGGAGTCAGCTCTGGGGTCATCACATGGAGTGGCCCCACCATCATGCATTAAATGGATTCCCTGGGAGCCAAAGGGGATTGGTGTCTTTGCTTGGGACACCCCCAATCACTCTGGCAGGCATCCGTCAGTCTGATGAGCTGGGCTTCTCACAGAGCCCTCAAATGAAGAGGACACAGGACAGGTGAGTGTGGGTAGCAGAGAAGAGGAGAAAAGAGAAATGCTGGACGCTCCTGGAAGAGGAGAGCTTTAGAAGCCAGACAAGGATGTAGCAGGGGCAGGCCCAGGAGATGGAAGGCCTGTCATTATCCTGAGGATTGAAGATCTTGCAGGTGTTGTTGGAGATGGAATGATTTTCCCTCAAGGGCAGCACTGGCCTCTTCCCAGTGGTGCCACTGCTCCAGGGGGCCACTCCTGATGGCAATGCCCCTATCACAGTTTCCCTCTGTGTTTGGAGGCCCAGGGCCATGTGGAGAAGGATGTCTTATGGTTCTCCTCACCAGTAGAAAAATCCAAAAATCCTCTTCCTGAACATTGAGGCCAAGCCTTGGAGGGGAATCTGGGTAGAGAATGTTATAGATTTTTCTTTTCTTTTTTCATCCTCTGACTCCCTCTCCAAGCCAGCTTTCCTTCAGACCTGTGGCTTCTGGTCTCCATGTCACCTGTGCCACCAAGGTCTTTCTCCTCCTTATGTCAGTTGCATAGGGAATAGATAGAAGGAACACTATGGAGGCAGACACTCCTAGACTGAGTCCCAGGGCCACCACTTATAGATGACATGACCTAGGGCAAGTTTTGAGACTCACTTTTCCCATCCATAAAGTGGGGGCAATACTTTTCTGACAGGCGCTGAGTTTTGCACATCAGAGGGTTGAGTTATAAGGACATTCTGCCTTCCTCAAGTGAGATAATGACTCCCTGTTGCCCTGTTTCCTTTGGGGGACTTGTTCCTTCCCATCCAATATTGCAGTGTGGTCAGGGCTGGGTCTGCCAGTCAACTCCATTGGGCCACAGGGTTGGACCAACCAAACTCCTGTAATGATTGGTTCAGAAATGTGCACATGACCGATGCTGGACTAATCAGAGTCCTTCCCCAGGATTTTTCTCTCCTGAGCTGGGGAAAAACAATTCTGTTTTCACACTTGACACAAGGTTGTTAGGTCACGAGTCTGAAGGTACTTGTGATCTATTCTCCCAGTACCTGGGTTACAGGAGCCCATAAAATTCCTTTCTGCTTGGGCTAGTTTCAGGTGGGCTTTGTCACTGCCATTTACAACTGAAAAGTGCTAAAGAAAACATTATTTTTTAGTGCTTTCATAATATTAATAATAATGAGAGCCCCTTTTATCACATGTCTCTTTGCCAGGCTCTCGGCCAAGTGTTTCCACAAGCTGGCTCACGATTCACCTTGGTCTGTGGTTGTTTGCGTGCACGGTGACACTTCCCATGTACCTCATCTCCCTGACACTGGGTCTGTCTGGTGGTACCTGGCCCCTGCGAGGCATAGGGCAGTCTGATGCCAGCCCCACAGTGGGACACCTTGGACTTAGCGTTTAGCGTGAGATGAAGGGGGTGGTCAGTGTAGATAGTCTGTTGCCACACAGATTCCGCTGGCCACATGGGGTTGGTCCTCTGGTCAGAAGTTGCTTGGGGACTGATCTGTGGGAGGAGGCTGCCTGAAAGCGGGAAGGATCCAGCTCCAGCTCATCATGCAAAAACCCGTCTCCTTGCCTCTTTCCCTATTAGTATGTTGACAGCTGGTTCCAGAATTCCTTCAGAACTATCTGTTTCACTGGGGCTAGAGGTGAGGCCTCCCCAGGGTTCCAGCTGGGGGTTAATGTGGAGGCTGGCAGCTGGCTTACGGAGGAGGATGGGACACCTAGGCCAGCATCGAAGGCTTAGCAGGAGCCTGGAGTGGAGACAGTAGGGAGCAGAATAGTAGAGAGAGATCACAGCCCCCCGAGGCCCCCTGAGACCCTATAGTTCCCCATGGAACTGGCCCGATGGTAGCGCTCAAGGGGGTCTGGATGGGAGGTCAGGGAGAGAGCAGACACCCCGACACTGGCCCTCCAGATGCAAGCCCAGGTTGCTAATTCTTAAGAGCAGAAAACCTGGCATTTTAATTGGCATTAACAATTTTTTCAAATTAGAATAATAATAATAATTATTATTATTATTATTTTTTAATTTTTTATTTATTTATCAGAGAGAGAGAGGGGGAGAGAGCAAGCACAGGCAGATAGAATGGCAGGCAGAGGCAGAGGGAGAAGCAGGCTCCCTGCTGAGCAAGGAGCCCGATGTGGGACTCGATCCCAGGACGCTGGGATCATGACCTGAGCCGAAGGCAGCTGCTTAACCAACTGAGCCACCTAGGCGTCCCAATTATTATTATTTTTAAAGATTTTATTTTATTTATTTGCCAGAGAGAGGGAGCAAGAGCACAAGCAGGGGGAGCAGCAGAGGCAGAGGGAGAAGCAGACTCCCCACTGAGCAAGGAGCTCATTGCGGGACTTGATCCCAGGAGCTTGGGATCATGACTTAAGCTGAAGGCACACACTTAACTGACTGAGCTACCCAGGCGTCCCTAAATTTGGATAATTTTTGCCTGGAGTTAGGGATATCCAGAATGTTATATGTGCATTAGGACACTAACTTGAATGGCAGGGGCTCTGGTTTTTATTTTTTTATTTATTATTATTATTATTTTGTGCTGGTTTTGAGAGGGCCCACAGCTTTCCTTTGTGTAAAACCTTTACTTACTGCTCTTTTGTTCCCATTGTTTTCTGTGAGGCCAAAGAACTTTTTGCAAGTTTGCTAGTCCTCCGTATGTCCTCCTGGACCATCTGGGTGCCTGATAGCCGGCTCTTACAAAGGCAGTTCATGTTTAGGGGAGGGGCAGGAAGAAGAGGGGTCAGGGGCTCCCGGCCCTGTTCTCAGCCCCTCCTTCTTCTCCACTTTTCTTGCTGGGTCCGCTCCATTCTCCCAGGGCCTGAACTTCTAGCCTTGGGTAACAGGTTATGGCTAGGGCCCTCCTTGGAAACACGGCGGCGATGGATGGAGGAGGCTTGGCCCTTGCCCCTGGCCCCTTGCTCTTGGGGCACAGCGTCTAAGGATAGCGGTCACAGCTCCATCTCTCTTCACACAGTGTGGGAGCTCGGTCACCTTGCCCCTCTGTTGCAAACATGAAACATCCGCTGTGATGTGCACCTTCGTGGGTTTTTGGAAGTTGGCCTGATGCCAAGTGAAAGGGGAGTCATGCAAGTCCCTATGTAGGAGGGAAGACTGGCCCCCTCCCCCCGAGCATCGTTCCATGGTGGAGAGAGGGGATCATAGAGATGATAGTCACGATGATAAGCTTTAGTGATGGCCAGTGCCCATGGAGAGCCCACGCTGAGCCAGGTACTGTATACCCTTTTACAGAGGGAGAAAGTGAGGACAAGTACTGGCCAAGGTCACCCAAATGGCAGTTGAGGAAGGCAGAGCCACCACGGATAACCTAGAGCCCCTCTCCAGTTGTTTCTGGTGTGTTCATTTCCAACCTGCATGCCCCATTTACAGATGAGAGAAGTGAGGGTGGATATGGGAGACAGGAAGCGCTAATGTTCTGCATGGTCTTTGTTTTTCTCTGGTACCCCTAGAAAGCAGAAGATCTGGGCAAAGGAGGAACTTGTTTCTTTATCAGAAGCTAGATTTGTGCCAGGAAGAAGGATCTCAAAAGGCAGGGCGGGGGTTGTCCCCAGACTCAACTTTCCTTGGCTGAGCCCCAGGGCTTTACATATACCTTGATGAATGCTTACTTGGTTGGCATGTACAGTTGCCCAGTTTATACACTGCACAACTCCAGGTGGTATGTGGCATAAACCTGGGGGACCCATCTTGCAGTCCATGAGACAGGGTACAGTGTGGCCACATGTAAAGGCTTGGCTAGCAGGCAGTGGGGGATCGAGTCTCTTGAACTTGGTTGAGAAGCTCTGCTAGTCTCCTTGAGTCCACTTCTTCATCCATAAAGTGGAAATGATCATCACAGTCCCTTCATTTCCAGGGGGTGTGTAAGGAAGATGTGAGATAACAAAATGCATAGAGCCCTTCACACAGGGCCTGGCAACTGTGGGTCCTCAGTAAAGTTTTGCTTCTCACACTTTTCTCCTGGCCTGGACTTGAGGGCAGGCAGGAGGCCTTTCTGAAGAATTTCTGCATCCTTCCTGCCAAGCCCAGTCCAGGCACATTGGAGGAACTTGCTACTCATTTGCCAGGGAACTGGAGGACTAACATTAAGGACCATGAGGGTATCTGGGGGACACTGATCAGCAGCAGGCGCCAGACTAGCCTCCCTACAATTTTTCCCTTTTAGAGAGAGCCTGGGGCCTGGTCTGAGTGCTTGCCTTCCTACCAGACACCTTCCCTGTCTCCAGTGCTGGGTTCCAGCAGGCAGGCCTGTTTCATAACGCCTGCAGCCATACTGAAAATTTTTAAAAAGTTAATTGCCAACTTAAAAAGAGGGGGAAGATTTTGTTTAGAAACTTGGCTTTCCAGCTACTCTTGAAAAATCCAAAGATCGAGCAATCCTGGGACCTTGGGAAGGAGTTGGGGTTGAGCTATAGCCATTCCTTTAGGCTGGCCTGATGGCACTGCGCCTCCCTGGCCCAAGCCCTGCCCTTAGATTTCCACCTTCTCCTGGTGACCCTGTGAGTCCTGGTTCTATGCCACCCCTGTTGCTGTGCCCGTGACCTCGCAGAGCTTGGCTTGTCATACGAAAAGGTACCAAGGCCTTCCTCTGTGTGATGGGTGTACCTTACTGGGGACAATCTACAGAGATGTTCTCAAATGTGCTGGCCAAGGCTCACAAGCCAGCCTCCAGGGTCACCGTCCTGTGGACCTTCTGGTCCTTCCTCTGCCTCCGTCCATCCTGCGAGGTTGCTGCATTGTTTAGGGACTCAAACATACACGCGTTATTAGAACCCCAGATCAAAGGCGGCGTCCCACCGCCTGCCTCTCAATGGTCCCTTTGTGCAGACGGAAGCCGGCCAGAGTCGGAACCCAGGGACAGAGGGAGGGGCTGGGGAGGGGCGCCCAGCACAAAGACCCCTGTCACCCAGAGAAGTCCGCAGATCATGATGTTAAAAGAGGCGCCAGGTGGAGGATGTAGCCCCAGCCGCTGTGGGAAGATGCAAATGGGGAGAAAGCCTTCATCCCTGTGGTTTCAGAGGGGAGGGACTATAGGGGCCCGTGCCCCAGTGGCAGACTCCATCTGTCCCCCTGCCCCGGCTGGGAGTGGAAGCTGCTTGGAGCGATGGGAGGTGGCGGGGGGGAGGGGGTGGTGGGGGTAGGGGAAGTGACCTCTTGGGCACAGAGTCAGAAGAAATAAAAATGATGTGGGAGGGGCTCGGAGAAGGGCCCGGAGAGGCCGTGGAGGACAGTGTCACCTCTGGTCAGATGGGTCCCTGTGCTGTCATTCCTGCCTACAGCAAACATTTCTAAAGCCCCCTACTGTGTGCCAGGTGTGGTGGTGAGGCTGGCCCAGACACGACCGACGTAGGGCCAGACCCCGGCGTGGAGGGCGTGGTGCGGTGTGGTGACCGCCACTCAGGGAGAGCTGGCATCCGCCGGGTGGGGTCCCTGCCGGATGCCTTAAGCGGTTCACACACATTGTCTCATTTATCTCTGGGGCTGGTTGGAACAAAGAAGTGCTTTGAGAGTTCAGAGGCTGAGCCAGGAATCTGCCAGCTTGGGGGGCCATGCAGGCAGGGGTGAGCAGGTATGAGAAGGATTACACTGAGAGAAGGGAGGGGAGCCCGCAAGGACTGAATGGAGGTGAAGAGGTCGAGGCGGTGCTGGATTCTAAGGAGACGCTTGCCGACCCCTAAACTTGGCAGGGTCCCAGGACTCAATTCTGTTCTCCGTCTACACTCACTCCCCAGGGGATCCCTTCTAATGTCAGGCTTTACGTTCTGTCTATGTGCTCATGAGGCCCAGGTGTATCTCTGCAGTCTGCAGCTTGCTTCTGACCCCCAGGCTCATGGATCCACCTGTCGACTTGACCTTGCCACTTGGCTGTGCAATAGGCCTCTCAGAGCAACGTGCTCAGACTGAGCCTGAGAGTTTACCCGCTCCGCACACAGCTGCCCCTGTAGGTTGCCTCCTTCCTGTGGATCAAGTCAAAAACTCTGGCATCTTCCATAACTCCTCTTTCTCTCTCAACCCATGTCCACTGTGTTAGTTAACCTCCTTGTCTCTGACTTCCAGATATGGTCACAGCTGACTTCTCACCTCCTTGGCTGCTATCACTCAGGTGTAAGCCTCCATCTTGTCACAACAACGAGGCTGCAGTCACCTTGTTACTGGTCTCCTTCCTTCTTGCCAGGTCTCCTGTTGCTGCTTCCTAATCCACATTCTGCTCACAAGGCAGCAGCCTGAGCCCTCCTGGTCATAGGTCTCTAATGACTACCATTTCCTTCAGGTAAGGCTGAAGCCCTTGGCAAAGCCCACAAGGTTCTCATGATGATCCTTGTCACCTTCCAAACTCATCTTCTCCTCCCCCTTGCACACCCCGTTCCCATTCTCCCATGCTTCAGAGCCACAGCCTACCTTGTTCCTGAAACATTCATGTCATGTCCCTGCCTCAGGACCTTGGCACTTGCTCTTTTCCCACCTGGACCTACCTGCTTACCCTGTGGCTTCCTTATGCATCTCTATGGTTCCCTTCTTTGCTTCCAAGTCTTTATGCAAAGACTACCCTCCAATCCCTCTACCTAAAATTGCAACCCCTCCCTTGGTACTTTCTCTCCCTCTTTCCCACTTGATTTTTTTCCCCATAGACACACCATCTATTATTTCATGGATTTGTTTTCGTCTGTTTGGTTAACATAAGAGCCTGGTATAAATTAGACCTTCAACAGATCTTTGTTGAATGATTTTATTCATAAAAGAAAAACACCTTTATTTCTCGGGCTCCTTCTCCCTGACTTCTGCCCCTCTTTCCTTCCAAGTACTGCTACTTAGTGACGAAGCAAGTCATAAACCTTGGCAGTTGCTGAGAATGCGTAACTTCCCTGAGCTTTGAATGTGGTCTACAGACCAGCGGCAGCAGCCTCCTCTGGGAGCTTGTTAGAAATGCAGATTCTCAGGTCCCACCCCACACTGCGTTTTCCCACAATCTCAGGGAAATCATAAGCATGATAAATTCCAAGGAACCCTCCTCTAGGCTGTTTGACTCCGCTGCAGGAAAGGGGTGGGGACCAAGGGTCTGTCAGGGACCCACGGTCAGACCACACAGGCCGAAGCAACAAGGTTAGGAGCTGGGAACAGGCTGTCTGAGGGACTGAGAGAGTCTGTCCGTGGATCCCTCTCTTCTCTGCTTCTCTCTGCTCTGAGTTCGGCTTCTTTTTGCCTGTTCCTTAGCCCACGTGGACCTCAGGCAGCTGCTGCCGCCCCAGGAACTATGGAGCTCTTGGATTTTGGAGACCACCAGCCAGAGGACCCCAGACCCTGGGCCTCTCTATTCAAATCCCACAAAGAGTCCTGACTGAGCTGGCTTATGCGTCGGGTGGCCAGCCAGCTGTGGCCGAGAAGCGAAGGGGTCGTGTGGTACTTCTGGGGCAGCAGGGTCCCGTGGAAGCTGTGCTCTGTGGGATGGAAGAAGAAAGTGGCAGTGGTGGCAAAGGCAATGGAGGGGGAGGGGGTGGGGAGAAGGAGGGGGACAAGGGGGAGGAGGGGGAAAGAAACTAGCTAGAAGAGAAGGCCAGTGAGCCAGGCAAACTGACCACGAGCTTATCTACAGTGACACTCTTCCTTCTGGCCTCAAACCGAGGCTGTGGGGCCTCATGTGGAATAGGTGTCTGATGGCTCAGGGGCCTAGTCATGGACGCATACATCCTGGGACATGCTAAGTGCACACCATAGACATATGTGGGTGCGTAGATCATCCCACACAGGCTCTGTCCTCACTGACTTCCCCTCCTGCCACCATCTTAGGCAAGCTCCCTGGATCAGGACTTGGAATCTCAGATTGGAAGGAACCTTAGAAGCCGTCTAGTCTGACATTTCCCAAAGGGTATGCCACGAACACGCGTTTGCATTCCAACTTCCTAAAATGGGTTCCCCAGGTCGGTGAGTTTGAGAACCACCGCTTAGGATGTCTTCCTCTGGAAGAATCAGAAAGCTTAGATGCTCATTGAAGTTTCTGGCAAGTCCTGCAGAAAAGGAGCTTGTCACCTTTCAGCTAAGCCAGGGCAGTCCAAAGTGGAAGGCTGAGAGGTAGGGATTCGCAGGAGAGAGAGCAGGGTCTCCCCAAGGAGCAGCATGGTGGGGCCAGGCTGGCTCTATCCCTCTCACATTCCCTCCAGGGGAAGCCTGTGCTCTGAACTTGCTAAAACACCCCAAGGATGCCTGGGAGACTCAGTCCTCTGCTGTTGGCTCAGGTCATGATCCTGAAGTCCTGGAGTTGAGCACCTCATCAGGCTCCCTGCTCAGCTGGGAATCTGCTTCTCCATCTGTGCCTTACCCTGCTCATGCTCTCTCTCTCCCATCGCCCCCCCCCCCAACAAATAAAAATAAAACACCCCGGATCTGGGAGAAGCTGGTGGCATAAGAATTCAATTCAGTTCAACCAACACTTAGGCTCAAGCAGCGTAGCCGTCTTTGGGGACTGTGCCTCCTGTAAGACTTGAATAGAATGGCTTGGGGACCTCACGCCTTGTTCTGGGGGAAGGCCAGCCTCTTCTGCCTCGTCTCCGGGAACTGATGCTGGAGCTGGTGTTCCTCCTGGCTGCATCCGTCTCCCATCTTTCCCTCCCGATGAACATTTCCATGCCCTGTAGCCTGTTGCCCTCTAATGATCTATGCTGGGCTCATTCCTTCATTTCTGGCCTGTGCCACGAAGCCACACATGTGGTTAGGATTTCACAGTTTGGAGTAACAAAGGACGATCCCAACCTAGAGCTGGGCCGGTGACCACTGTCAATTGCACATTAGACCTCACTGTCCTGAAAAGTAATTGATCTTCCTGGAATGCCCCTTCTTCTTCTTCTTCTTCTTTTTTAAGATTTTATTTATTTATTTGACAGACAGAGATCACAAGTAGGCAGAAAGGCAGAGAGAGAGAGGAGGAAGCAGGCTTCCGCTGAGCAGAGAGCCTGATGCAGAGCTCGATCCCAGGACCCTGAGATCATGACCTGAGCTGAAGGCAGAGGCTTTAACCCACTGAGCCACCCAGGTGCCCCTGGATTGCCCCTTCTTAAGGCTCAGATTTAGTGTCCTTCTCCCATACTCTCTGGTCCCCTGGACACATGTTTCTTCCCTTTCCTGGTTGCCATCTCCCAAATTCCTGTGACTTTCTCATGCAGACTAGTTCAACTCACCCTTCCTCACCCCAAACTCGGTTTCCAGGCTCCTTAGCAACGCCACGTCTCAGTGGGGGTTGTGGAATGAAGCATCCCAGGGACCAAGGGGGCATCAGCAGAGTTGGACATTAATTTTTCTTCAGTACATCTCAGAGCATATTCTTGGCAGCACCCCATCCTCTCAAGGACAACGCCTACCCGCCCCCCCCCACTCCGCCCCCACCGATGGGACTGAATGGGTTCCTCTCATTCTGTCCAGAGCACCTCCTATAGGTAGTATCGGGTACAGCATTCAGAGATGTCAAGTCAGGCAAGACCCCGTCTTTGAAGGACCCCAGACTCCTAAGTAGGAGCAGCAGGGGCCCTCATCATAAAATAAGGAGTGCCAAGCCCAGAGGCAGGGGAGAGGAGCTGGGCTATTCAGAGTGGTCAGAGCTCTTCAGGTTGGAAGGTCAGGAGGACTTCTCTAGGAGGTGGCCTTTGAAGGGAGCCAGAGACCGACGGCTTTAACCTGGGGACAGGCGTGGGGGTGGCCAACCAGGGTGATGTGGTTTTTAAAAGGAAAAAAAAAAACAAAAAACAACCCTCCTGGCTCCACGTCTAACAGATTTCACCTAAACCAGCCTTGCTAAATCTCAAGCCCCATGAAACCCGTTTCTGTTATAATCTCTCCCTCTTATCTCTTCCTTCCCATCCTTTCTCATTCTCCTCCCCCAAAGGATAGGAAATCTTCAAAGAAAAAGATGTGTCACTGTAAGTATTCAGCCCAAGAAGTGGGCCAGATAAATTATTAAAACACATAAAAAGACAGTGAGTTGTGGGGCGGGGAGCCGGCGCAGGCCGAAAAGCTGCCCCAGGTGGACGGTGGTCTGGTGGCGTCCAGGGAGCCCCTCCCCGGAGTCCTGGACTGGCTAAGGTTTCACCACGAGGCCCACCTCTCTGGTTTCTTGCCCCAGGGCCAGCTTGGTGGTGGTGGTTGGGGGGGGGGGTTGGTGTCACGATTCCAGCGGCAGCAGCAAGTCCCCGGCGCCTGCCCGGCTGGGAAGGGCCAGGCTGAAGGTGGAGGGGAGGCCTTTGTGTCTGGGCTGGACATTTGGGATTTACTTCCCTCAAGACTCAAACTGGTAACTGCGGAGTGTTAGTTCTTGCTTTTATCTCTTTTTGAACTGTAAAAAGAAATTCCCAAAGGGGAGAGGGGATACTTTTTTCTCATGAAAGAAGAAAGCCATGACCGGTTTAAGGAAGTAACCAACTTTTTGAGCACTGTGAGAAAGAACGCGCAAGGGTTCCTGCTTTGATTTCGATGCACCCTGGCACGGGGATGGGGGGTGGGGGGGTGAGAGAGTCTGTCAGCAACCCCAACAGAATGCGGTTTCCTCTGGAGGGGTTTGCAGGAGAGCTCCCGCTCTCTGAATCAAACGCTCGAACCCCCCACCTCCCTCCTACTCTTGACTCCCGTTATCCTGCTCTGCTTTTTTGTTTTCCTACAGCTTGGGGGGTAGAGGGGTCTCATGTTGGCAATATTGACGTTTGGGGCCGGATAGTGTTTTGTTTTGGAGGGCTATTCTGTGCCCTGTGGGATATTTAGCGACATCTGTCTAGTTGCTAGGTGCCCTCAGGCATGGTCGAATGTCTCGGAATGTTCCCTGAAGTATCCTCACATTGTCTGTACCCACCTGACACTTCCTCAGTATGTTTCCAGATGAAGGACTCTCTAACTATGGGATGCAAGGTTGAGACTATATTGGGCCAGCCTCGTGGAGTGAACACAGTCGCTGGCTCACTGTGTGACCTTGGACAAGTGACTTCACCTCTCTGTGCCTAGTGATTTCCTTTCTTTGTAAAAACAAGTCCAGGCCCGTGTCGGAGCAGAGAGTCGTTGGGAGGGCTAGCCATGACTTTGGATGATGGGCATGTAGCAGGTCTGGGTAAAGAAGCGTGCTATAAAATGACCGGAAACACTATTGTCGGGAGTCCAAGTGCTCCTCCAATGAAACCAGCCCGCAACAGCATTAATATACCTGCTTATAAGATTAGCTTTCATTTTCACCAGCGAGGGTGTGTGAAACATGAAGTTAGGACGGTGGAAGTTAAGACATTGATGAGACACTGTGAGGTGAGACATTTTAAGAGATTTATGACTCCGAGGCCCCCGCAGGTCCCAATGTCCTTTTGAGACATCCAGAGCTGTGATGCCCAACACAGCAGCCACCAGCCACACGTGGCTATTGATCTCTTGCGATGTGGTGAGTCTGGGTGGGGGATGTGCTCTAAGTGTAAAACACATCAGATTTCAAATAGCCAAACAAAGAATGTAAAATATCTCATTATATGTTGCAAATATAATATTTTGGGGGGTATTGGGTTAGACAAAATGTATTATTCAAGTTAATCTCATTCAAGTTTCTCTTTACTTTTCTTCTATGTTGATGAGCGAGATAGCCTGTATGTTTTTCTTTTGGTGTTCTCAACAAGCTTCTAAAATTTTTTCCTTTTATTTTTAAATTCTTTATTGAAGTGTAATTAACATTCAGTGCTCTATTAGTTTCAGGTGTGCAATACGGTGATTCAGCAATTCTGTTCCTCACTCAGTGCTCATCGTTGTAAGTGCTGCTTTTAATCCCTGTTTCTTTTCACTTAAAAAGAAAATGTGGCTACTAGTAAATTCAACTTTACACATGTTGCTTACATTATCTTTCTTGGGCAACGGCCGCTCCAAGGAGCTGGCAAAAAGGGAAGACTTGAGCCTCCATTTTACAGATCAGAAAACTGAGGCTCACGCAGTGAAGTCAGTCCCAGGGGCAGAGCCGGGATCCTCACTACTTAGCACAGGGTTTTCTTTTCCCACGCCCAGGCCGCCCTGTACCAGGCAGAACTTAACAAGCCCGCGGTGTCCTCAGCCGGGCAGTCATTCTCCCTGAGAACCACAAAGGTGGGGTGGAACCCCTTGATGTCGCTCTCCCCTCCGCAGAGACTTCCCCAGACAAAACAAACAAGCCCTTGGGTCTGGCGAGCTGCGGCAGGGAGCGGAAACCGAGGAGGATCAAAGACCCAGCGGTTACCCCCTTCCGGGCCGCGCAGCTGGCAGCGAGCCTCGACCCCGGGAGGGCACCCACGGGCCCCCGGCATGAGGCATCCGAGCGATTGGCTGGCAACTCGTGGCTTTCGGACACTTGCAGCTGCCAGGAGTGGGCTGGGCCCACAACCCGCTCGAGGCGCGGTGGGAGCTCCTCTTGGATCCCAGATCAAAACTTAGAGGGGCGGAGTGGGAGCATGGGGCGAGTAATCCGCGAGCACTTTCTGCAAAAATCAGGTCGTGCTAAGATCTGGAAGGGGCAGCGCAGCAGCCGCGTCTCCTCTCCCGACCTCAGTTACATCACCTGTAAATTGGAGCCTACACGATTCCTGCCTGGCCCTCTTCGAGGAAAAATAGAGCGGAGGGCAGGCACGGTACTGTTAGCGAGGGGCAGCGGTTGTTCCAGAGAAGACAGGACTCGGGAGGGTGTTTGTCCCAATACGCTTACGCCTATTGGACAGAGGCCCTTCCCCCACCCGGGTCCCTGGGTCTCCGGTGCAGGTCCCTGGACCTGTCCGCCCCGCCGACCCCGCGCCCAGCTGAAGACCTCAGCCTGGAGGGGGGCGCTGTGTCGGCCCCGCGGCGACTAGCCACGCCCCGGCCCGCCGGCCCGCCCCTCCCGGCCCGCCCCCCGGCCCG
Source organism: Mustela lutreola (assembly GCF_030435805.1). Classification (NCBI taxonomy): domain Eukaryota; kingdom Metazoa; phylum Chordata; class Mammalia; order Carnivora; family Mustelidae; genus Mustela; species Mustela lutreola. The sequence continues at coordinate 32,278,021 of NC_081305.1, read as the reverse complement.
CCCCCAGCCCGCCCCCAGCCCGCCCTCTCCGCGGCCCGCCTCGCCTTTGATGAGCCGCGCCCGGCCAATGGGCGCGCGGGGAGGCGCGGGCCGCGGCGGCGGGCTGGGGGCTCGGCGCGCCCGGGCGTCAGTCGGGCCGCAGCGACGGCGGCAGGAGCGGGTCCCGGCGCCGCCTCGGGCTCCGCTCGGCTCGGGGTTGCTCCGGGAGGAGGAGAGCGAGGCGAGGCGAGGCGCGGCGCGGCGCGGCGCGGCGAGCCGCCGGCCCCGCGGGCCGAGCGCATGGCTTAGGGACGCCCCCGCCCGCCGCGCCCCCAGCATGGGGAAACTTCACTCCAAGCCGGGTCAGTGTCCCCGCCCGCGCGCCGGCCCCCTGGCCCTGGCCGCCCTCGCCCCCGCGATTGCTAACTCTCTGCCTCTCCTTTCTTTCCGGCTCCCGCCGCCGCCGCCGCCGCCGCGCGCGATGTGCCTGCAGCCGCCGTGTGCAAGCGCAGGGAGAGTCCGGAAGGTAGGGGCGCGCGGGGCACGGACCGGGGGGATGGACGGGGAAGCACCGCGAACCGCGGCGGAATGGCCTAGCCCGCGGGATCTTATTACCAGGGCCACCCCCACCCCCAGCTCTGGCCACCGCTCCCACAAACCCGCTCCGGGAGCAGTCCTCGCGCCCCCCTTTCTGCCCCACCGCCGTCCTGTGCTCTCTCTTCTGACCCCCAACCCCTCCTTTTGCGGTCCTCGCCCTCCGCGCTCTCTGAGCCCTCTCTTCAGACTCCTAAGCCCCTTCCCCCAAGATCCTGCCCCTCTCCTTCGGGCCCTCAGTCCCTCCTCCCGAAAGCTGGGCTCTTGCGCCCACTGCGCTCCTCTTCTCACCCCCAGTTTCCCTCTTCCCCTCATCCCGTGCTCCGTGCACTCGTCCTCCCTGCACCCGTCCCGTGCTCACTGCACCCGACCCTCGCCCCGCTCCTCAGCAGTCCTGCCTCTATCGCTGCCTCTTCTGATCCCCACACCCTTTCTCCAGGGTGCTGCTCCCCCTTTAGGATCCCATCTGGGTCTCTGCCCCCTGAGGCTTAGCTGAACCCCTTTCTTCCGATTACCTGCGTCCCTCTCTCCCGGATGGTGCCCCGGCGCTCACCCCCCATCTTGTCCCCGCTGTCTCTGCCGCGCCCACTCTGTGTCGGGTAACTTCCAGGGGCCAGACTCAGGGGCTTCGTGTCTTCCCCGCCCCAGGTGACAGCTTCGCCGTGAGCGCCGCCTGGGCTCGGAAAGGCATCGAGGAGTGGATCGGGAGGCAGCGCTGCCCCGGCGGTAGCTCTGGACCCCGACAGCTGCGCGCGGCTGACACGGTTGGCAGAGGAACCCGGGTACGATCCTCACCTACCTTTCAGCCCGAGACGGGTCTCCTTACCCAACCAACCCCAACTTCTGGCACCCTCTCGGCACAGCTTCTAAGTCCAGAAGTCCCTTTGCAGCTGCCTCTGCCCCACCAACATGTCTTGGGGAACCTTAGAGGTGGCTCGGGTGTCGGTCTCCCATCCAGCTGGCGGTGGAGGGCTGTCTGGGGAGGGAAAAGTCCTAGGTGAGGAGGTGGTGCAGGTCTGGTATGTGGGGAAGCTTGTGTGTGCTGGAGGGGTTTGGGGGCCTGCACTGACCTCTCTACCTTGTTTCTGTGGCCAGTATTCAAAGGTGGATTTAGAGGGGGTGTGCTTGCTAGGAAGACAGGGAAGGCATCTGGGTGGAGGACGGGACTGTGCTGGCCTCCAAATGTGTTCCAAGTGTCTGTGGCATTCATCACTCCATCTGCTCAGTCAGGAAGCCCAGTAGAAGAGGCTGTGATCTGGGTAGCAGAGCCTGGGGGGCACTGAGACCTGGTACCTCTTCACTTGGCCCACACGGAGAGAGCGGCTCTCCTGCTGCTGTCGCCAGGGCCCACCCTGAGCCTTCCCCCAGTAGGTTGCTGGGGTTGGAGCTGTTCCTGGGGGAGCGGTGGATGAGACAGGGGAGTGAGTGAGTCCAGCCTCAGCTCTTGGCCTGGGACTGGTGCTCACAGATGTCCTCGGAGCTCGGGAACTCTGCACGGGGCTTTCAGATGGTCTGCGTGGAACTCGAGCAAGCCAAGGATCAAAGGATGAATCAACTTTTTGATGTGACATTTAATTTTTTTTTTTTAAACTTAGAGGGGAACAGACTGAGTCTCAGGTCTGGTTAGTTCTTTGGTCTTGTCCATGGGGCTGGGGAGGGGCCTGTGGAGGTTTCAGATTCAGATGTGTGTGTGTGTGTGTGTGTGTACGTTCTCTGGTACTGGGGCCGTGGCTCCTGGGCTGGTCGCTGGGAGGTGAGCCTGGCGATAAAGTCCACGCCTGTGCATGTATGGAATAATTTCTGCATCTGGAAGAAGCCCCCATCGCACCTCTTCCCATTGCCTCGCTTAGCTGGGGGGCTTTCTCTTCCTTTTTCTTCCTCTTCTGGCTGGGCTGGCACTGGAGCTGCTGTCCCCCAGGAAAGGTCAAAACTAGCTGGGTGGGGGGCACTGCAGTTGGGGCCCTTTAGAAACAGAACTACAAACTTCCCTTTCTTCCCCCACCGTTTATAGTTTTTGATCTACTTACTTATTTAAAGCCTGGTGAAAATGATCCGATTTAGCTATACGAACAAATGCATTTGCAGCTCAAGACAGAGGCCAACTGAGTGGATTTCCATTAATCAAGTTTTGGGTTTTTTCAGCCTGTTTATTTTTACAAAGTATTCCTGCAGAATGACATTTATTTGCAGTCCCCCTTTTTCTTTTCTTTCTTTCTTTTTTTTTTTTTTTTTTTCCTTTCCTCAACTGCCAGGCAGCTTGCTCCATGCTTTAGGGGAAACTTGAAATACAGCGAGGGCTTACTTCAATTGACTTTTATCTTCAAAGCCATAACAAATGTTACCCGCATGTTTTTGGTGGGTCTCCTTGGCATCCAGTCCTAGAGGATGGGAGGGAGGAGGAAGGAAGGAGAAGAAAACAAAAGTCTGTCGTTTTTAATTAAATAGTAGTATTCCCAGCAAGAGGAATGCGAACCAGTAAAAGTTGCCATTGGGGGAGATGAGGGAGGGTGGGGAGGGGGGCCCCAGCTGAAGTCTGTGGCTTTGGTGAAGTCATGGAATTTTGTTGCCTGTTTTCTTCCCCCAGCTGAGGACAGCATGGGGTGGTGCTTGCTCCCCCTCCCTTCCTCACCCCCTCTCTCAGAGAAACACTCAGGGGTCATTAATGTTTGTTCAAAACATGTTTGAAGATGTGAGAGGCAGAGCCATCCGTGTGACATATGTTGGGTGGTGGAGGGCCGGCCTCATTCAAGATACTAGGGGGAGGGAGACTCTGCTTCCTGGGGAGTTCTGCTTTGGGGACTGGGACCTGGACACCGGGGTTCCTACCAGCCCTGGCCCAGCCACCAGATCTGCTGGGGTGGGGATGACGAGCCCACCCTGGGAGAGGTCAGGGGAAGCCCAAGGTGGGAGGCTGCGCAGTGGGGGGGGCCTGTGCACTGATTTCAGGTGGTGCCTGAAGGAATGTTTGTTATCTTAATAGTCAAGCGTTTCTGTTGCTGGAAAAGATAATAACTAGGACATCAAACCCATGATATTATCACTTAGGATGAAGCTAAATTGAAAGAAGGCGTTGAAAGTTGATTCCAAGCACACTATTAAGTACAAGTGGTCAAAACTGTAACTGTGGAAACGGAATGCCCGAAGTTTAGGAGAAACACTGAATGAGACAGCAGTGGGCAGCCTCCCGCCGAGGTTAATTTCTGTGATTCCCAGTGGGGCAAAAAGGGTGGCTGTATAGGCTCTTCCATTAGATTGTCAGGAGGTAGGGTGTGGGCTCCAAGGTCTGCTGGATGCCGGGCGCTGGCAGAGGTCCCTCCGGCAGCCCTAGGCCTGGCGTATGGACGGTCTCTGTCTCCACTCTGCCTGCCTTTCACTGAAGTGAAGTGCATTATTATTACTGCAATGAACATCACTATTTATTAAGTTCCTGTGGATGTCAGGCACTTTGCTTACATTGTCTCACTCCTCTTCCTAACCCTATAAAGTTGCGAGCCGGCTGATGGGGACTCTGTCTTTCTCTCTCCTTCGGAAGCACTTTCTAGAGAACCGGGCCACGAGTGGCAAAGGTCTGTGCTAGAACACCTGCCCAGAGGGTTCTTCCCTTACTCATTTCCAGAGAGCAGCATGCTGACCAGCTGCTGAGTACTTTGGGAAGAGGCCGGTGGTGGGCCGGCAGGAGCAGGAGGGGCACCTGCTGGCCCTCTTCCTTCCTGACCCAGTCTGAGTAGCTTAGTCAATGTTTAGGGTGGGTCCCAGTTGCTTGGAAGGTCCTGGGGCGGGAGAGGGTGACTTTGCTGGCACTAACCTAAGCCTGCCATCCCGAGCATGAAAATAAATGAGGCCAGGCTCTGCCACTAGAGCTCACCATCTCCTATAAGCCATTTTATCTAAGCTCATCTGCTAAATGGGTGTAATAATATCTTCAGCCCTGGCGAGGTTATGGCAAGTGACCCTTCAAAATGAGTTCAAAAGGGAGAAAGATACTAGGAGGTTTGCTGAGGCACAGGTTGGGCAGAGATGGGAGCCCAGATGATGAATCCAGAGGCTTCCCCCCTCCCCTGCCCCACCGTCCACTGTAGATGCACTTGGATGGACACGGACTGAGGGCGGGGCTTCAAGCACTCGGGGAGCTCAGAGGAGAACAATAATGAGGGATGGGGACAGGTCCAAGTACTCTGAGCCACGAACAATGAAGTGAACGATTTCTATGCCGGACAGCAATGCAATAGACACTTCGAAGTTTCAATAAGCCTAATAATCTCAAAGAGATAAAGAAGGAGTGGTAAACACAAAGCTGTAACAGGCAGTTATGAGAGAACACCAATCGGGAATACCGGGTCTGGAGAATGTCCTAGAATATAATGGGTGAATTGGAAAATGTTGGTAGAGGGATGGAGTCGTGTAGGGGACGTGGAGAAGCTGATGGCAGCATGCCTGAACAAGGAGAACCTGGGGGCCCTGTGCTCCGAGCTTTGTACCTGTGGGCACCGATGTGAATGTGTAAGACCAGGTTTAAGGCCATGCCCTGTCCACCCCCCCATCCCCCCACCTGCCCCCAACCCCGGGTTTGGCCCTTTTGCTCTTTTAGCAGAGCTGCCTTAGGAATGGGGCGGAGAGCTGCGGGCCTGGCAAACCTGCTTCGGGGTTGAAGGTGGCTGTCCTGCAGGCTGGTAATTTAATTACGGGGCACCTAGTGCATTTTGATGTTTGGGGAAGATTGGGAGGGCGCAGGCTGTGTCGGAGCCCGCGAGGCCATGCAGGGCTGGGTGATGGGGTTGGAGGCTGGCTGTTGGCCCAGCTGCTGCCCCAGTTGCCAGATTCCAGGGGAATCACCCTTGAATGATACCAGTTGGCACAATTAAAAGGCCCCATGTCTTCACCATATGGAAAGCGTTAGGCCTCCTTACGTGGTTTCAAAGCTATGTGCCGGGAGGTAGACTTGACATTTGAGGTAAAGCATAAATTAAATATTTGGTGTTTTCAGAATTAGAAGATGATTTGCTTTGAGGTTGGTGGAGGCATCTTTGGGTTCTCCAGGAGGGTCTCCTCTGCCCGTGGCACCCAGGATCAGCTCTGTAGCCCCACCTGGCAGCTTTCTTTACTCCGGGGGTGGGGGTGCGGGGAGAGACTGGGGAGGCCCGAGCTGGGCAAAGCGCCAGCTGGGGCTTCTGGCTTTCAATTAGGCCGGGTTCCTCTGGAGGGCGGGTGGTGGGCAAGGCTTTAATAAATCTCTGTGATGTGGTCTCTGGGAGACTTCGAGGAGCATCTCATCCTGCCTTCGGAACTTCTCTTTGGGAAAGAAGTTCTCCTGAGTCAGGCCCATGCATGTTCTAGTCCCTTGAATTCAGGAACAGCCCCTGCACTTTCACATTTCGTACAAACTGTATGTAATAAACCCAGGGAGAGGCTGAACCAGGAAGCAGGCTTGGCATGTCTCCCAGGTCCTAGAACTCGGGGGAATGGTGCTTCCCCTCACCCAGTGGGGTTGGCCAACGTGAGGAGAGAGGGTAGGCCCCGGATGGGCAGAGAGGACTCCTCTTTGCGCCAAGAAGCTCCAGTAGGGACCCACAGGGACCCAACCATCCCTATGAGTGCTTAAAACAGTTTACAAAGGGGAACCTAGGTGGCTCAGTGGGTTAAAGTCTCTGCCTTCGGCACAGGTCATGATCTCAGGGTCCTGGGATCGAGCCCCACATCGGGCTCTCTGCTCAGCAGGGAGCCTGCTTTCTGCTCTCTCTCTGTCTGCCTCTCTGCCTACTTGTGATCTCTGTCTCTCAAATACATTAAAAAAATAAAATCTTAAAAAAAAAAAGTCTATGGAAAGTCAGCAAGGAAAGAATTACTTTCACGGGAATACATCTTCCTTGCGTTAGCCCGAGGGCACGTGGTGGGGACTCATGATGTCTTTGCTGGATGAATGAATGAATGAAGATCGATTAGGGCACCATCCCTGCCTCATTCTCTCCCAGATCCTCTTCCTCAGGCAGAAGGAAGAGTGGGACCAGGCCTTTGTTGTCAGGCACTCATCTATTAATCATGATATATAATGAATTGTTATTCGTTATGAAATCCCTAGCTGGGCCAGGCATCGAGGATACAGGGTACCTAAACGAGCTGTGGTCCCTGCCCTCCCATGGCTTCTAGTCTGATTTAAAGGAGACGAAGGAATCAGGACATCAACAGACTGGAGTACGTGGGGGAAGCTGAATGAAGGTGGCATTTAAATAGAGAGCTGAGAGGCCCTGAGGAAGAGGGTGTGGGAGGAGAAAGTTGGTAATCGTGCACAGAGTACCTGTGGGAGGCCCGGGATTCGACATTGTCCCTGGGAACTCGGTGCTGCTTGTGTTGGGAGAGCGGACTTCAAGTGGCTTACAGCGTGTGGGGCCCACAGAGCTCTCCTGGTGCTCAGGCTTTCTGAAAAGTCCTGTGCGTTACTGGCCCCTGGCACATGTGAGCTACCCGTCCCCGAGACAGGTGGAGGGACCGGGTGGGTGTTCAGCCTGCTGCCCCAGCCAGCAGCATGCTTATGGAGCTGCTGAATGGAGAGCGTCATGGACTTGGGGACTCGGGGGCATTACTCCAGGTGTTGGGATGGATCGGTGGGCCCTGCTACCCTGCGTGGAGAGGAGGGTCGGCTGAAGGGCCAGAAGCCCAGCGGTGGTAGGATATGGGGGGCCTGCGGTGTGGGATTGGATTGTACTCAAGGCAGAGAGAGGCACCCCAAGGGCGAGAGGAGTAGTAACAAGCCAACCACAGGGATGGTTCCTGAGGGAAGAGGGTCCCTTGCCTTGGTTTACCTGATGTGTCTGAGAAAGAGGAGTGCCAAGGGACCCTCCGGTGAAGGGGCCGGTGCCCCGGCCCACAAAGGGATCTGCTAGCCTTGGAGAGCCAGGCAGCCACAGATCCCAGCTCGGGGGCTCTTATTATTGCCTCCCTCCCTGGCTGTGGGTTTGCAGTGTGCTTTGGTTTAGAAACTTTTGGAATTTTTAGGTTGCTTGTTGGATTCCAAAGCAGGCGCTTCCGGCTGCCTCCCTGACTTCCCTTTCTTTTTCGCTCACACATGTTCTTTTTTGTGGCTCTTGTCTCTCACAGACATTCTTTCTCTTCCTCTCGCTCTCTCCCTCCCCACCCTGCCTTCCCCCGTGCCTCCTCCCTCTCCCCCTCGCCCCTGAGGAAGGAAAAAAATTCAGACTCTCACAAACAAAATGTCTGCCATTCCATCTGAGGGAGAACTGAGGCAGGAGCCCAGAATATCCTGGAAGAAACGCCAGAGAGAGCTGAAGGCCTCAGTTGTTTAATCTGGAAGGCGGTCTTTGATGTCACCGTGCTCCGTTTATCCTGGGAGGCTGCCTGCTTCTTTATGGCTGGCCTCAGACTCTCCACATGAAGAATGGCCGAGAGCCTTCAGGGGCTGGAGGAAAAGCCGGATCACTCCCCGAAGGGCGGGCCCAAGGATGCTGTCCCTCCTGCCAAGCCCAGGTGGGGCGGAGAAGCTTTTCCAAACAAGCACTTGCAGAGACATAAGTAATTCTTTGATAACTTCATGGGGGGAAGCAGTGGGAGGCTGTTTGTCCGTGGGGACAACTATCACGAGGCTTTGCGAGGAAAGTTCGGGTCCCGCTACGGGTCAGCCCTGGCCCCAGAGAGGTGGCTGTGGCCACCTGGGGGTGCCCTGGTTGTGCATTCGTTTGGAGGGACGGGTCTGGGCTTCACTTTCTGAACTCGTTGAGCCACATGGGCAGCGCCCTGTGTGCGTGGCCTGGTGGGGGGCTCGTGCCTTTCAGAGGACCCACAGAGGAGGCCATGGTGGCATGGCGTCACCTCCCTTCTCTGGGCCTGGGGTTTTCCAGCTATGAAGTAGGATAAAATCATTTATTATAACTTAGCAACCATGAATGCATTTTAGTCATCCACAGATAGTCCTTCCTCTCCATGGAGTGGATGTAGTGTACCTACTTTGGGCCTGGTAAACATTCGCTGCGCCCGCGAAGCATGGCACTTGTGTTCATGGAGTTTATACTCTAGTAGGAAAAGAGAAGTATTTTTTTTTGTAATTTAATTTTTTTTCAGTGTTCCAAAATTCATTGTTTATGCACCACACCCAGTGCTCCATGCAACACGTGCCCTCCTTAGTACCCACCACCTGGCTCACCTAACCTCCCATCCCCCTGGCCTCCAAAACCCTCAGTTTGTTTCTCAGAGTCCAGTTCTCAGGTTTCGTTTCCCCCTCTGATTTCCCCCAACTCACTTCTCCTCTCCTTCTCCCAATGTTCTCCATGTTATTCCTTATGCTCCATAAGTAAGTGAAGCCATGGGATAATTGACTTTCTCTGCTTGGCTTATTTCACTCTGCATAATCTCCTCCAGACCTGTTCATGTTGATACAAAAGTTGGGTATTCATCCTTTCTCATGGCTGCATAATATTCCATTGTATACACGGACCACATCGTCTTTATCTATTTGTCTCTTGAAGTGCATCTTGCCTTCTTCCACAGTTTTGTAACTGTGGCCATTGCTGCTATGAACATTGGGGTACAGATGACCCTTCTTTTCACTACATCTATATCTTTGGGGTAAATACCCAGTAGTGCAATTGCAGGATCATAGGGTAGCTCGGTTTTTAATTTTTTGAGGCATTTCCACACTGTTTTCCAAAGTGGCTGCACCAACTTGCATTCCCACCAACAGTGTAAGAGGGTTCCCCTTTCTCCACATCCCCTCCAACAAAGAGAAGTATTTTTAAAAACAAATGACACAATTTAAGTTGTGATGGGTATCTCAGAGGAGGAGTACTGGGTGCTTTGAGAACATTGAATGGGGCTCAGCCCTCATCTGGGTGGCTGTGCCTTCCACAGATATTTGGGTGTGTTTAGGGTGGTATGGAAACTATGAAGCATACGGCATAGCTCCTACCCCACTGAGCTTAGAGTTTAGTGGACCTGAACGTTCATCTTTGCCTCTCATCCGTTTTTCTTATCTTATTGCATTGGTTAGAATCTTCCATACTATCTAATAACAGTTTGTTGCTTATCTAGTTAAGAAAGCTTTCTTTAACCCCTGGCTTGCTAATATTTTTGAAACCAGGAATTATTATTGAATTCTGTCCAGTGCTATTGGGGTGTTGTCAACCTTTGCAATTGTAACAAATGACTATGTACAGATTTACCTCACTAGATTTCCTAGTGTTCAACTTCCTTTGTATTCCCAAACGTAATCCTTCTTCATCACGACACATGGCTGTTCTAAAATGCTGTATTTGATCTGCTTATCTTTCACTTGGGATTTTTGCATCAATAGTGCCATTAGATTGGCTCATGGTTTGGGTAGTGGATACTGAACAATGAAGATAGTGTTAGGGGAATGTTGGAGGACACTCTGGGGGCTCTGAGGGTCTAGAGCAGGGGGTGCCAACTGGCCTTGGGTCAGGTGGTCTTGGAGGAGCCATTGATCTCAGCTCAAGGGTGAATCAGGGAAGGGGTGGTGGGGAGCAAGGTGGGGGGTCATGTAATAGCGCTCTGAGTGCCTGCTAGATGGGCCAGTAGTGTGTGAGAAAGCCTCCAGTTTGTTTGAGATGCTGATTGAAGTTCATTTGGCTGAGGAGGGACCACAGTCTAGGCAAGGCAGCCTGCTCAGGCGAGTTGTGGACCTTGGTCTTTGTCTAGAGAGAAGACAAATGGCAGGCCCTGTGTGAGGATCCAGCAGGGCAGAAGTGGGGGAGCTCTTGTGGCTGGGAAGAAGGAATGTGAGGACAGGCTCTCCGTTGTAAAAATAATTTGGAGGATAAAGAGGAATCAAGTGACTCTATCTTCTTGGCTCAGGCAGAGATTCTGGAATGTCTGCATTGACCTGGGCAGAGCCTTTGGCTCTTAGGGCTCATCCAGGGGACCCTTGAGACCACCAGCAGGGGAAGGACCAGGAGAAGGAGAATAGGGCTTGAGGCTGTGTAGGTGATGGTTAAAGAGCGAGCACTCTGGAGCCCGATATCCTGGGTGCTAGCAGATACTAACTTCTAAAGATGTGGGAAGGATTAACAGAAACTTCACGGGGTATTGAGGCACCCAGAGTACTTGGCCCCTGGCAAAAGGCAGGGAGATATCACTGTCCCAGGGCAGAAAGGGCAGGGGAGGAAATGTTGGATATTTTGGATTTGGATACCTACAGGAAACACTGCTGAGGAAGTGGAAAAGCCAGGCAAGAGCTCTATATGTGGAAGATGAACCATAGAGACGTGGGACAGAGGGAGTGGGGGGTGGGAAGAAATACCCCAACCTCTCCTTGTGTCCTCAGGTTTCCTGCCAGGACCTCCCATTGTCCAAAGCCAGGAGCCAGAGACCAGGAAGCTTCAGCAAATTGGTCTAAGGAGGTCAGCTTCCCCGGGGGCACAGAGCAGCATAGAGAAGGGTGGGGAATGGATAGGGGTGGGGAGGCCAGTAGAAGAATCAAGTCTGGGCCTCGGTTCCCTCCTCTGTAACGTGGGTATGGTAATGGAATCCGCTTCACAAGCTGGTGGTGGGGACTCCGACGGTAGAAGGGTTGTAACTGCCGGGCACAGAAGTGTGTGCCCAGTCCATGTGAGCTATTAGGGTTATAAAGCCGCAAGAGACACCAGGCTATGGAGATTTGGGGAGGACTTCCTGAAGGAGGTGGCGTGTGAGAAGCTCTGAAGGATGGTCAGAGTTTAAAGGGCCAGAGAAGTCATATCAAGGACATCGTGGGCTGGGTGGGAGACATGTAGGAGGAGTGGGGACTGGGGTCCCCCAGGGGCACACATCCTGTCTCAAGTGTGCAGCATCGCTTAGCCCCTGCCAGTGGTTGCCATGTGCAAATGCAGCCCTAGTGTTGCCACATCGGGTCATTAAGAGAATCTAGCCATCTGGATTTTCATGTGAAGTCATTCTAATTAAAAAAAAAAAAAAAAAAAAAAAAAACCATCAACCAAATAATGTTTTTAGAAAATAGTTTCTTTGGGTGGACCCAGGCAGCTGGATTTGGCCTGTTGTTCCCTGGCTTGGGAGATGAGGTTTTGGTGGGGGACAAGTGTGTTGGTGGTAATAGTGCAGACTCTTGAGTGTGAAAGCCACCTCGTGCTTTATGTGCGGTTTTTCCAGTGTCTTGTTCCCCCATGTTGTGCAGATGAGAGACGGGCACAGTGGATGGAAGTGTCAGGCCCAGCTAGGGAGAGCGGGACTCAGGCTGCCACCGAGCAGGGGGTGGAGGCCCAGCAGAGGCTGGGGGCTGGGAAGCTGGCTTCCTCATGGTATGGTGGTCTCGGGGTAAACTGACCCCTTGCCTGGTGGCTGCCTTCCTGGGGGTGCCGAAGCGGAAACTGCCAGTCCTCCCGAAGGCGCAGGCCCGGAATTGGCAGCGCTGCATTCTCTTTGTTAAAGCAGGTCACAGATCGAAGCCAGGTTCAGGGGAAGGGACTACACGGGGGGCGTAATTACTGGGAGATGGCATTTACAGGGGGTCGTCAACGTAGTCTAGCAGAGAGGATGGTCTCCTGGGAGAGAACCTGTCCGGAGGCTGGGTCGGGAAGGGGACTGCCGGGTGTCCCCTGATGGATCTGGGATCCTGGTGCGTGCCGCTGGGGGTGGCAGGAGTGTGGTCTTGGTGGGATGACAGCGGAGGCAGGCTGGGCCTGGGTCAGGAGGGGGCTGAGGGAACCTTGCACGTGAGCAGAGCACAAGAACGTCTATGGCTCCTTATTCGGAAGGATGAAAAATGTGCAGCAACTCTAATATCAGTCACTAGGAGACAGCTAACAAACACGGGGCGGCTGTGTCACGGATCTTTCCGCGCCTTGTGAAACCAGGGCGAGTGAGGGTGGGCAGCGGGCTGGGCAGCGGGTTGACGGGAAGGAGGCCCCTGAAATGCCATTGAATGAGCAAAGTGAGAGCAAAACAGAAGCATGATGTGGTCCCGTTTTTTTTTTTTTTTTTTTTTTGCAGGATACAAAAGTCTATTCAGGCCCGTGTCTATATATTTGCAGGTGTGCAGGGAAAGATCTGGAAGGATACACTGACAAAGGCTGCTTCCCCGAGGACTAGAATGGTGGGAGGCAGTGAGGAGAGAAGGAGTTTCACTTTTCACATTAGATGTTTCTACATTGTTTGACTACCCCCCCCACCCCCATCCAAGGAGTGTGGATACTTTTGTGTTTTTCAAAAAGCCCATAGATTTTAGAAGAGAATGAGACGTGAGAAGGGGATCACGTGTGCAGGAGATTTATGGAGAGACTTTGCAGGGGGGTGGAGAGAGAAGACAGTGGCGGGAGAGAGACGTGGGGTGGGGAGGGGTGCAGGGTGCAGCGAGGGCCATGCCTACGGCGACCTCCTGCATGCTGTCTTGGATGCAGAGCCCTTGGGGACCCCCCTTCCACCCGGATGCTCTCTGAATCAGAGCCTCTCTGTATTGGGTGACACCTGTCCTTCGTGGACCCTGTAGGAAAGGCATTGGGGAGGGGCCGGAGGGGGAGGAGGGCTGAGTCGGGAGGGCACGGCCCACCTGTAGAGCTTTAGGGATCCTGGGGGGCACCGTCCCTGAGTCACGACCAGCTCAGTCAACGGTCCTGTCTCCTTCTGTGCATTTCCCTGTGGCCGCAGCTTCTACAAGTGTTTCGATTCTAGGGACAGCTGTGGATACCTGGCCTTTCTTTCCAGACCTGTCAGGACCCTCGGTTTATAACTGGAAGGCAGGAGAGTTAAAAGGACCTCGAGATGAGCGCTGTCTGATAGAACTTTCTGTGATGATGACAAAGCTCTGTGTCCACACGTCCAGTAGGGGTATCGTTAACTGCTTGTGGCTCCTGAGCACTTGGGATGTGGCTTCTGGGACTGGGGACCTGGATTTCCAATATATTGTATTCGAATTCATTTCAACAACCTCATGCAGCTAGCGGCTCCTGGAGTGCATAGCTCTGGACCATCGAGAAGGATCCAGGGCTGCAGAGCATTAGGCTAACCCCTATCCTGAGGGCGGTCAAAGGAGTTATCTGAGGCAGTTGCTGGTGGGCAGAGAGCTCTGCCCCCAGACAGCCCTGGCAAAGCCCTTCTTGGGGTCCTTCCAGACCTTGCTCCTCTGAGGCCTGGCTTCCCTCCAGCTTGGAGGTGGCAGCCCCATTGGCCACTGCTACGTCAGTGAGGGGAAGGATTATAGGGTTCTTCCAGGTGGATGGCTTGGAGCACCTTCTTCTGGTTCATAGATCAGGCCTTCCCTGCCTTCTTAACCTCAGGCGGAGGGGAGTGAGGCTGCTTACTGTCTTGCTTCTGGGCTTCTTGGGTGAGGACCTGTCCCTTTGGTCCTGGTTTGTGCAGCTGGGTGGCACAGCCTGCTCCTGGGGCAGGGCAGAGAGGGGCCAGCTTTTCTCCAGGAGGAAGAGCTAGAGCTTTATGGTCTGCAAAGACCTCCTCCCAGCCATTGGTCAGGCATTTAATACTTACACGAAAGGGGGCCAGGGTCAGCACTAATAGGATGGGGCGTCAGAAGCCAGAAGGCAGAGTCTAAGGAGCTGGTTCTGCAGGGCTCACCGCTGCATCCTCGGGGCCCTTTGCCCAGCTCTGCACATGGCTGGTGCTCAAGGAACACTTGCGGGGTGGCTGAGGCTTGGAGGCGCCAGGAGTTTGGTCTGTAGGAGCGTGACCCCAGAGGAGCAGGAAGTCAGGTCCTGTCTCTCAAATAGCACTAAAGTTTATGTAATGAAAAAGAAGCCTCCTTGCCACCTCTGCCGCTGGCGTCCCAGCACCCCTCTCTCCAGGCACCTGCCATTTCTGGTTCCTCTTCCAGTTCCTCGGCGTGCTTCCCACCTTACTGTGTGCATGTGTGCACCCTTATCCCTGCCCAGACAGCGGAAGCCTTCTTGGCCAATAAGACTAGTATTTTTAGGTTAATTGAAAAATGGATTTGAGGTGGGGAATCATGAAAATTGATAGAGACCTTGTGTTCCTTTCAATTGACCAGTCATAATCTGGTTCTGCACTTTGCTTTGTTAATAGTGCATCTTGGAAATCAGACCTTATCAGTACATTGAATCTTCTTGCTCTTTGTGGCTCTCAAGCCTTCCATTCTAAGGATGGTCAGTAATTAATTGCACTGATTCCCTATCGGGCAGCTAGGTGACTTCGGGGCTCATGTCTGTAGTCTACCTGGATGGATGGCATGGATTCCTATAACTCTACTCCTGCACACACCCCTGCTCTGACACCCACACCACACTCCCTGATGTGATCTCCAGGGCTGGCTCTTCTGCTTTTCTGGCAAAGCCAGAGTGTCTCCCCTGGCCTTGTGTCTTTAGAATTCAGGAGGGCTGCAGGTTAAGTGAGTGCAACCTTCCTTGGTATGGGTCAGTTAGGATCCCTTGGGTTTGTTCAGACATCTCTGCTGTTTGATGAAAGGCATGTTATTGGCCTGTGTGCCTGGGAAGTTCAGAGGGTGAATCGAATTCGGGGACCCTGGATCCCACAGCTCCAACTCTGCCCCAGGCCGGTGGTCTGTACCTTCAGCTCTGCTGTTAGCGGTTAGCTTCATTTTCAGGTACAGACTCTCCCCAGGTGGTGGCTGCTTGGCACCCAGTCCAGGCTGCTGTTCCAGGCCGGAAGAGAGTGGGTTAGCCAGATCCCAGGCTGGGCTGCCATTGTTTTTGACTTGGCTGGCATGCCCATCACAGAGCCAATCCCTCCGTCTCCAAGAGTCCTGGGTCAACATGGTCATCCTGGAGTGCTGCTGGGATCAGTCCCAAACCTCAAGGGCCAAAGGCGAGATGGGTAGGTGGTTCCCCAGAGAAAAAACACCTGGGAGGAGAAAGCTGCAGAAGGCACCCTGGAGGGAGGGGGCCAGCTTCTGTGTCTTGTCTGGCCCCTAGAGTACAGCTTTCTGAACTGCTGCTTCTGTCAGCAGCTGGAGGGTGGGGGTGTGGCCAGAGCAATTAGCTGATTCTCTGCCATTGGATCTCAGAAGAGCTCTGGTAGTTTGTCACCTCCTCCAGGGAGCCCACGTGGGTCACAGCCCTCTTTAAAGCTCCTCGATTCTAGTGATGATGATCTTAACCTTCAAGGAGACAATAAGACCCCTTTGGGAATCTGCTAAATCTGATGATGTCATTCTCTTCAAATAAAGGCTCTCACACCTTTAACTACAACTTTAGGGCACCCATAGCCTCCTAGTTAAGAACCTTGGCCTTATTTTCTATGGCTTTTTTGTTTTTAGCTTTATGATTACTATTATCATTATTATTATTTCTCATGTAGATCTTCTAATTCCATGGGCCACAGATCTTTGGACCTGGCCTTTGGATCTGGGTTTATAGGGAACTATGTTGATTGTATAGATACTGGGTCTTAATTTCCTCCCTTGTAAATTGAGAAGACAAAAGTTCCCATCTCTTGGAGTTGTTTTGAGAATTAAAGGAAATAATGCATGGAGCAACTTACAGCTTAGCATGCAGTAAGCACTCAGTAAACATGCTTCATAGCTCAGCAAGGCGTCCAGAGCTGCTGGTAGGTTCTGGAGGATTCCTGGGAAACCCACTCCATCTCTCTGGGGGCGCAACACAGCACCCAGAAGGGGCTTGGTTGCTGTCTGGTGGATGAAGGGGTTCAGAGAGACCATCTTCATTTGCTGAGAAGTTGTTGGGGTGATTCAGGTCTATTTCCATTCTATTTCCATTCATCTGTATTTTCTTTTGGGAAAACTAAAGCCAGGGAGGCTTCCGTGACTTATCCAGGTGTCTCAGGGTTAGTGTGGGGGTGATTGTGGGTACCTTTACATTCTGATCTTAGGACACCCCTCACTTGTCTCCTGCCTGGCCGAGGACCAGCCCCAGGTGACCGCTCACCTGTGTGTTTCGGGGGTTGAAGGAGTTTCCCGATCTCAGCAAAGCCCCAGCCAGGGGCTCCCCTGCCTGCCTGTCTGGACCCCAGGTTTGGGAGGGGTGGATATTGTCCTGTAGAAGGGGGAACTGGTGCTCTGCTTTGAGAGTATTAAGACACAAAGCCCCTGTGGTTAACAGCAAATTAATCACAGTATTAAGGAGGAGTTGTCTGGGTAGACATGACTTCATGAGCTTGTCCTACGGTCTGCCTCTGCCATGTTTCACTCTCCAAGATTTTTGACTTTCAGAAAAGGAACCACAGATAGAGTTACCCAGGTTTACAGAAATATTTTTACTGGGCAGAAGATTGCTTTATGTTGAGAGCCAGTTATTTGAGGAGACAAGCAAAGGGCCCTTTATTCTCACGTTCTGTGGGAGGAAAATATTATGCTAGGAAGCCCGCTTCTCGGACAGACCGTGTGAGAGGCTGGGCCGCATTTCTGGAATTGGGAGTGGGCGACAGAGATGGTGCGGGGGCCCCGGGGGCTCCCGGGCAGGGACCCACCTTCCCCCGAGGATTCTGGGCTTGTTACACAGGCAGAAGGACGCTTAAGGTCACCGAGCCAGGAAGGGCGGTGGTCTGAGCTGGGTTTGGGGCCTGGGGGCACGGGGCAGAGAGGAGGAGACATTGGGGTGGCCTGCTGGTGTGTGAGGCCCCTGGTTGGAGAGACAGCCGGCCCAGTAGAGCCGACTGTGCCACTGGCCAGGTGTGTGACTCAGGGCCCGAAGCCGTTGGGGCGGTTGGTAACTCGGGCTTGGGAGTAAATGCCCAGCATTTCCTTGTGTACCCGATCCATAGAGTCCGCGGTGAGGACAGGAGACAGGGAGACCTGCCTGCCTTCAGTCCACCGTCCAGAAGCCACTCACTGTGCCGCTTCCTTTGCTGGTGCTCTCGAGGGCAGCGGGCCTTTTCCCCGAGTCCCGAAGGGAGACTTCTGGTCGGATAGTGCCATCGTGAGGGATTTGAGATCTGGGCCACCCCAGCCTGTTGGAGATCTATGGGCCTCGTTTCTTGGGCCAGTCTGCATTTCAGTTCATGGAAGGGACTGTTCCTGCCTGGAAATCAGGGCAAACGATACTGGCTTGATCATCCTCAAGGAGGATGGGTTTGACCTTTGTGGATCGAGACCTTGTCCTCCCCTTCCCCCGCCCTTGGTGGAAGAAGAATGCCTGCCAAGAGCTTTGTTTGGGTCTGGAGCAGCCATGTGTCCGATAAGGACTCGGCATCCTTGCTCCTTCCTTGCTGCTGACCATCATCCCTTTTAAGTTGGCCGGTTGGAGAGGGTTGATCGATGCTGTTCTCTTCCTCGCCTCCTGTGCATTATTTAGAATGCGAGGGAGAGTTTATCTTGTTCTCCAGGAGATCTATCGGTTCAGCGTTGGAATGGCATCCAAGTTTACAGCATGGAGTCTGGTGCCCAGAGCCTTCTGGTAAATATTTTGGGAAGTTGGATTCCACTGGCATTATGGGCTGGGGCTTGGGGCATTGGGTGCTTTTGCATAGCTCGATGATCGGGCTTGGACCCTTCTCATACGGTGCCATGCACACTGGCTCCGTGCTGAGGCATCTCGGCGCCCAGAATCCCTGCCTCTTAGAGGTCCCAGGTGCTGTGCCTTCTGCCGGGAATCCTCCGGTTGCTTCTTGACTGCCTGCAAACACAGCCGGTCCTTCTTTATCCTTGGCACCCTCGTGTCCTTCTTCTTTTCCGTGTACCTCCCATCATTCATTCACCCCCAAAAGCTATTCTCCAAGTGTGCCCCTCTTCCTCCCTAAAAGCCTTCCTGTCGCTTTGCCGACATCTCCTGTATCCAAACCCGGGTTAGCCTAGTCACATGGGTGGGCCCTGGGCAAGATCCATATGCCTTCTAGTCTCAGTTTCTTCATCTGTAAAATGGGCTGGAAATCACAAGACCCACCCTCCCCTCTCTGGGAAGCCTCAAGGCCTGGTGTGCCGAAGGGTCTGGCACATTTTTCACTCCCCTCCGCTCCCCAAGTTAGACTATAAGCTGCTTGAGTAGAAGCCAGTTCTTATCCCTCTGTGGCTCCTTGAAAGTGTCTTGGCCTGTGTGTCATCCACAGTAGCTCCTGAGAACATAGTAAGTGGAACCCACTGGCTAGGAGGGGTAGGGGCTCTCCCAAGGGTTCCTTGGATGGAGAAAATCTCTCAGAGCTTGATTTTCAAGGTTCTGGGAAGAGAAACAATACTGCTTCAGCAGGGTGGTTAGAACGCTGCCCACTGTGGTCGCCACAAGCTTCACACAGCTGTTGAGCATTGGAAATATGGCTGGGCTGGGTTGTGACTACTGCGCACATTTCAAAGGCTTCGTATGATAACACGGGATGTAGAATTTCTCATGAATTATTTTTTCCATTGATGGCGTGTAATGATAATACTTTGAAAGGGCAATATTTTAGATGCATTGGCTAAATTACATGATTAAAATGAGTTTCATCCGTGTCTTTCTCTTTAGTGTGGCTGCTAGAAAATTGAAAACTACGTATATGGGTTCCATTTGGTTCCTACTGAGCAGGTTTGGTCTAGATTCTAGACCATTCACGATGATGATATTGTCCCCAAGTTGGCAAAAGTTGGTTCTTGAGGCTGTCGGGGGTGGGGAGGCACGGGCAAAAAGTTCTTATTCATTTTAGATACAAAGCACAAATATACGTATTGATGTACATAAATAGTTACACAGTATATTTGTGGTATTAAAATTTCAAGTGATTAGGAAAAAAAAGTTTAAGAAAGCCCTGTGCTCCAGGGACAGCCAGACCTGAGTCACATGCTGGCTCTGCCTCATATTAGCTGTGTGACCTCGGGTGAGTTCCTTAACCACTCTGTGCCTATTTCCTCATCTGTAAAATGGGAGGGGAAATGGTCCTGATCCTACAGATCTGTTGTGTAGTTTAAAGGCGAAACACTTTGCTCAGATGAATAGGGCGGTTGATATCGACAGTTCTTATTCTGTATATGATCAGCGAGAGGCCTCTGGAGGCGCGAGAGGGGGACCTTCCACTTCCAGAACTTACACAGTGACCAGAATGTCTGTTCACCTGATTTTCCATCTGGAAAGGTGTTGCCAAGAAGACCTTAACGTCTGCAAGGCACTTTCTACTGATCACAGGAGGTGGCTGGAGGGTATATGAGCACTGGATGTCTCATCCCAGTCATACCAGCAGCATGCTGGGCACTGGGGTGGGCACTTCCACACTGAGGGCTGGCCCTCGGTGGTCTTGGCCAGGCTCGTGGCAGAGGCTCAGGGTAGCCCCTCCTGGCCAGGCGGGAGTCCAGCTGTCAGGGCCGGGCTGAGGCTGTGCTGGGTATCTCCTCCCTGGGGCTGCCTTCAAAGGGAGAGCCGGCAGGAAGGTGGAGGGGGAAGGAGGGGCTGCCCCACTGACTGCCTGACACAGACAATTGGATTAAAGGTCTCTTTCAAGGCCTTGGAAATTGTTAGCGACAGGGACCCTGGCCTGGGGACAGGGGACTGCTGCCTTTTACTAATAAAAACAAATTCCCTCTTCTGAGATCAGGTTGAGAGGCACAGATGCTGGGGCTGTGCCTTCTGTGTGAGGGGGTGAGTGAGGCTGCTCGGCCGCACAGCTAGACTCAGCCCCCTGGACCACCCTCCCTCCCACCCCAGAGTCTCCACACACATGATGGCTTTGGGGTGGGGGGCACGAGTAGGGGCTTTGGGAGTTTCAGGGAACCTGGAGACCTTGGGGGCCGAGTGCTTCACCTTTGCTCTTGAAGCCAAAACACACCCAAACATAACCTCTCCCAAACGACTCTCTCCCTCTGTCTTCCTGGGAAACCCATGACCGGCCTTCCACTCAGCTGTGGCTCCATTTGGAAGTTGGAGGGCATTCCCGACTCTTCCTCTCAACCCTCAACTGCGTAGCTGGCAGATGGACAACTTTTGTTAATTCTGTGACTAAACGCCTCTCGGATTTGTCTGCCACTCCTCGCTGTCCCTGTCTGGTCAAGGCCACCATCACATCCCTCCTGGAGGATTCCAAAGCCTCTGATGTTACCTTCTGTAGTTCAGCAAGGCTGACCTTACAGGACACACTGGGATTTTACAGAATCATGCCCCTCTTTAAATCCTTACTGTGCCTTTCTGCCACCTTTAGAAGAAAGTCGAATCCTTCCTGTAGTCTGCAAGACTGAGTACGATTGGCCCCTTTCCCACCTCTTGTCTCCCTCAGCCTTCCCCTCACTCCCTCATTCCCAGCCACTCTTGTCCCTTTTGAACATACGCATCTGGCTCCAACCTCAGGGCCTTTGCACATGCTCTCCCCCCTGCTTGTGATTTTCTTCCTGATACTCTTTGCCTGGTTCTTCTTTACTCACCCTTCAGAACTCAACTTCCACATCAGTGCCTCAAAACAGCCTTCCCCGAAGCCCCACTCACCGTGAGTTTCCTTCCTTGCTGCTGTTTCTTCTCCTAACACCCAGCTCCTTCAATTTCTTGGGGGTGCTTGTCACCATTGGGGATTAGCAATTTATTCACGTGGTGACTGAGTTACTGCTCGCCTCCCAGGGAACGCCAGCTGCGTGGTGTCTGGGGCAGACGCTGTTATTTACCCCTGCACCTCCAGGTCTGCCCCAGTGAAGAATGGGGGGCGCCTGGGTGGCTCAGTCCGTTAGCATCTGACTCTTGATCTCAGCTCAGGTCTGGAGCTCAGGGTCCTTAGTTCAAGCTCCGTGGTCGGGGTGGAGTCCACCTTAAAAAACAAAACCAATCAAAAAAACCAAAAAACAACCTTGCAGAATGGAATTGCTTTGCTGTGTGTTTTGGACACATTCCTTCCCCTCTGGGCTTCAGCTGCCACATCTGTAAATAATGGGTGGGGGTAGCCAGACTCAGCCCACTTCTAAGTCACTTCTATCTTGGATAGTTTTTAGAATTAACCAGGGGTCTTTCTTCCACCCCATATGGTAGTTGGGGCTGGCTGGAAGGCTGGGTGTGGTCATGTGCCCCGCCTTCTTCCTTTGTGCTCTAGCCAGGCCAGGGCTCATGGGGTCTACTGTGGGACCCTGGGAAAAAGGGTACTCTTCTGTGTGTCAGCTAGCTCATTGGTAAAAATGGGTGCTCCCCACTACCACTGGGGTTTTTAATCAGCCTGGAGGCAGCGTGACCTTGGGCTTGAGCAAACCTCTGAGTCAAGGCAGAACTGCACCCAAAGCCAGTCTCTGCCCAGCCCAGAGCGTGAGGAGGTTAAAAGGGTTGCTGATGGCCTGTTCGGAAGACGGTAGGAGACTGGGCTCTGGGATCTGAGGCACTGGAATCCTGAGCCTGTTTGCTACTAGTTAGGTGGCCTCATGCATCGTTCCTGATTTTTCTGAGGCCTCAGTCTCCTCATCTGTAAAATGGAACTACTGGCTGAACCTCCCCCTTGGAGTTGGTGTATGAGTTCATAAGATCTTGCACTTGAACTTCTGTGGCCTGGTGTAGGCCAGGTGCTCAGTAAACCTGCTTTTCTTATGACTAATACTTACGCCCTTTAAAAATCGCTTCTTGTCAGGGAGAAGGAAACAAGAAGGAAAAGTCTTTCTGGAACTTTCTTTACCCCATGGAAATGTCTTTGTTATTTCCTTCCTTGTTGGAAAACCCTCACCCTGTCCCCGTCCCTCCATTGTCCCCCTGTACCCTGTCTGGTCACCAGGTGACTCATTAATGACTCCAGCTGGAGGGCTGCTATGGAGACCCCCTTATGCTGAAATTGCCCCATGCCTGGATGGACAGCCCTGTGAACCCTGACCAGGGCCTGAGGGTGATGGTCAAGAGGACAAGGGGCGGTAAGGTTTGGAGACTCTGGGCCTCCATCCTCCCCTTGATCTGCCTTGTAGCGCGAAGGCAGTTGGTGGGAACAGCCAGTAATCTCTGGGGTCAGATCAGCATGCTGCCTGCTCTCTGCCCCATGGGACCGGCCATCTTGGAAGCTCATCTTGGCTCCGGTCTGGGAGAGGGTCCCGTCCTCACAGCCCCTTGGAATCTAAGACCCCCTGTAGATGTGCCACTTCCTGGGGGGATTAACACCCTCTCCGAGCATCACCTCTGAGCCCTGGAAAAATGAAGCGAGTAAGTAACTGGGTTCAACCCCCAGCGAGTCTGACTCAGTAGGTACGAGAACCCTTGTGGAAACAGACCTATAGCAGCCACAGGGGCTGAGAGACGGGAGGGGCGGTGACCCAAGGAGTATCAGGGTGCTGTCACCACAGATGGGGGAGAGGTGTCCGGCTCCATGAGTGACAGCTGTTGACTGTATGTCTGGGGGGCAGCCCAGGAGTCCTTTTTTTAAAACACACACACATATGTGTGTGGGTATAATACATGCATCTTGATACACGTACCTTTCTAGATTTTTGTTTGAAGTAGGCATTCTCATTCCCATTTTCCAGATGGTAAAGCTGAGGTTCCAAGTGACAGGGTCCCTTCTTCCAGTCAGTATTGAGCAATGGAGCCTGATATCCAAACTCAAGACTGTTGTGCTCATCCTGCCTCACCACAGCTTCTCTTAGGACTCAGTGTTCCTGCCTGTGGAATGGGCACACTCCACTTTCCGTGACCAACTCCTGGGTAGATAGCACTTGGAGAGCGGGATTGAGGGTTGGGAGCCCTGTGTGTGTGTGTGTGTGAGAGAGAGAGAGAGAGTGTGAGTCACCCCACCCGACTGAGGGGTGAGCTCCTTGGAATCAGGGCTTGGGGCTGAGGTGGCCTGGGAGGGCCTGTTTGGTTTGGTTGACATTTCCGAGAGATGCTGGGCCTCACTGGTGCCCTGGCTGAGCAGACACAGCCGTCTCCCCCCAGGGACTAAATTTAGGATTCCTCGGCTCTTGGCTGGGCCTCCTCTTGTTTTTGGAAAGTCTCCATTTTGTTCCTCCTGCTGCCTGCGGGCGGCCGGAGCCCGGCCCCAGCCAAACGACTGTCCTGCCCGCTTGCTCTCCACTCACGCTCTGGCCTGAATTGATCTTGTCGGAGTTAATTAGCAGCCGGTCCTGCAGGCCTGGCCTCCAGCGGGCAGGAGGAGCGGTGCTGGGGGGCGGGGGGGGTGGTGGTGCCAGGAGCCAGGGGGCCCCCGCCCCGCGCCCCTGCTCGCTGCCGCCCCAGGCAGAGGCCCTCTGGAGGGAGGCTCTGGGGTTTTCTTTGGCACATTGAGCAAATGGCTCCCTCTCCCTTTTCTTCTGAGCCCTGTAAAAATAAAAAGTTAAAAGACCCTCAAGTTTGAACAGTAAAACCAAATACATGAAACCAAGCTGTTTCCACGTGGGGGCACGGACGGTGAACACCCAAGTTTGAAACTTCCTCTCGCTGGAATTTATGGAAGCCTTGGAAACTTTTCCTTTTCCCTTTAAACATCAGAATTGGCTCAGGGCATTCTTTAAAAGCATAACCTTGATGCCGCTCACAGCTTGATTTAATACAGCTTGAATACAATAGTAACTTCTGAACAGGGCTCTCTTCAGAGAGCAGGAAAGGTGTTTCATGACACCAGTCATGGGCTTTTTTTTTTTTCCGCCTCTAGCCAAGAAGTATATTCTAAGATTTATTAGATTCTCCACTGCCCTCCCCCTAGTAACCCAGATTTTTGCTAGAAGTGAAGGAAACTTGCTCAGAACAAGTTCTCTAACTAGGGACTGGAAGACGCAGAGACCAGTCCTCTGGGGGGGGACTTGGGCACTGAAATAGTCCTCCCGTGCCCAGAGGCTGGCTGGGTTCACAGACTGGCGCTTCACAGACTCGAACCGCTCAGGGCCCGGGCATTAGGAGCATCGCAGGAGGGTAACTGTGTTTGAGGGAGAAGGGGGTGAAGTGTACGGGGCGGGATGTTGCTGGGGTTGATCAGTGTTCCTGCAGAGGGAGTCTGGTCTGGACTTCTGGGAACGGGTTTGCCAACCTCTATGTCTGGGAGGGGGCATTTGGAAAGACAGCAATGTCATGATAATATTCCCTAAGGAATAAGGCGGGTTCCTGATCAGCTCTGCCTCAGTGGTCCAAATCTCTTATCTGAGGGGCACCTGCCCAGGGCTGTGGGGCCCGAGTTTGGCTCTTAGGGAGCTCAGGGGGCTGCAGCGATGGGAAGGGGGGTTGTACCCTCAAAACAGCAGGCCTAAATATTGGTGTGGTCACCATTGGTTGTCCCCTTTAGAGCAAGGGCTTCTCACGGAAGCAGAGACTTTTGGCCGGGGGGCCGGTGCCGGGGCCTTCTGGTGGGTAGAGACCAGGATGCTGCTGGATACCCTGCGTGGACCAGACAGCCTCACCACAAAGAATTATCTGGCCCCAGCAGCACCAAGGTGGACAGATCCTGCTATGGTGGAGGTTCTGAGTTCCCAAGATTGGCTGCTAGCTGCTGGGCTTATTCCCGCCTTTTGTTCAAAGCTGGGACTGTGTGCACTGACCGCTAGATGTGCCCCACAACAGACCTTATAGGAGTAGCTTCCCCTCCCACCATATTATAGGAGGGCATTTGGCCCCGCCTCTTCTCCCTCCCCTCCCCTTCCCTACCTTCCCCTCCCCGTCCATCCTTTCCCTAGGAAGCAAAGAAGAGGCAGACCCCTCAGTGGTAGACATTCTTGGCTAAATATTGACAACTCCCTACAGTTTGAGTTAAGGGTCTGCAGCTGGGCTCTGTGGGCTGCAGAGGGGCTGGTTCTGTACCCTCTTCAGGAAGAACCCAGTGTAGCGGGAGGTATGGAAAGTGATTCGTGGGAAAAGATGTAAAATATTCCAGAGCTGGACAGGAGCTTAAATCAAAACCTAGTCTGCCCCTCCCACCTGCATGATCTTGGACAAGTCACTAAATTTCTTGATCCCGTGTTCCCCTCACTTGTCAATGGACATAGTGGGACTAACTTTCTAGCAGGTTGTTGAGTGGGCAGAAAACTTTTTTTTTTTGCAAAATAAGTTTTCCTAAGTCCTTCTTGGTCACGGTAGTAGGCATAACTGAGTGTCTAGGGGTCTTAAAGTTCTCCTCTATCTGGGGCCATTTAGGTGGGCTGCATGTAGGAGGTAGCAGGTGCTCTGACTTAGCAAGGTGAGTTTTTCCTGTTTTGGTTTTGCCTTGAGCTGCTTGCTCTGGTGAGGACCTGTTTTCCTGACCCATGGCATTTTGCTTTCTTTCTTCTCCTGTTTTAGACGGGGTGACCTTAGTTGTTGGAACACATAAACCTTGATGTTGGAGTGGCTCATGATGCTAGAATTTTATTTATCACTCATATGCCAGTATAAAACAGGTATCTGGCTTGGAAGATGACTTGCCCAGGCAGTGATTCAGCAGCCCAGGCTCCTTCCATCTTGTAGCTCAGGTCCTCCAAACCTTCAGCTTCCAGCTGGCAAAAGGGGAATGAAAGAACAAGAAAATGACTTACTCCTTAAGATCTCTGGCTGTGAGATCACATGACCCCCACCTCAATGCAAGGGGTCCTGGGAAATGTAGTTCTGTCTGGGTAGACGCCTCCCAGTGGCAACCCCATACCAGGGGAGGGGAAGCAAAACTCTTTGGGGGCAGGTGTCTATCTCTGTCACAGCCCCTGCTTGCATCCTTGTGTCCTTTGCAGGGTCTCTTGGTAGCCCAGGCCTCCTTTCCTGCTGGTCTTCTCAGCTAGCCATGTCTAGCTCCACATTCCAGAAGCTTATGCTTCTGTTCCCATATGGAGTGGCATAGCCCCTGGGGGGCTGCTGGTGCTTTGTGGGGAGATTCACACCCAGGTTCTGACTGGATGCCCATATTGCATGGACTTCTCCCACTGCTGTGGCTGGCTGTCAGATTCTGACAGCCATCCATCAGGGTTCTGAAAAGGCCCAGGAGCCCTCCAGCAGGCCTCTATCTAGCAGGGCTGTGGTCCCCCTGGGTAGCCTGGGAGCTGGTTGGGCTGCAGGGCTGGGCTGGGACTGGCTCGTTGCTTTCATGATGCCTCATCCTATTAGGGATGGTTTTCGTCTCTGGGAATGCCAGTGTCACTGTGTCATCCTGGAAAAGTGACTTTCTGTCCATCAGCCCCATCTGCAAAAGTCAAACATGTGCTCCGGTAAAGCCATGGCTATCCTGAGAGTCCCCAGCGTCCCTCACTGTGCAGTCTAACCTGACACACACACATTCGTCTGTCCTATGGGCTGCACCTGCCTTTGTAGGACACTTCAGGTTGGTTTTCTGCTTTTATTTTCAGTTTGAGAACAGATCTCGTTTTTTTTTTTTTTTTTTTTTTAAAGTAACTTGAGTGTTACAACCCTATGACAGGTTCTCTTGATGGCCTTGACCTCTCTTCGTGTGTGGGCTCGTAGCTCACCCCTTCCCGCGTGTGCCAGGGCGAGTCCAAGGGGAGGATGGAGCCTAGAGCTTGAGGGGGTGCCTTTGCCAAGGCAAAGCCTGAGTCTTTGGGAGGCCCTCACTGCATCGGGCCTGGGCACTGGTACATGCAGGGAAGGTGGTGTGTGGGCTTGGGTGGGTGGAGCACCCGACATAGCCAGAGGGCTCACCCCCCTGCAGCTCCGCTTCCCGAGGGGTCCGTGGCCAGAGAAGATTCGGAAAAGCTGACAGCATCAGTTTTGTTAGTGTGTTTTACTCCCTTCCTTTTGCCAGAGATTGCAGATGGGTGGACGGAATCTAGCCGTTCGCATGTTTTATTTGACACATTTAATTGCCAAAAAAAAAAAAATCAGTGCTTAAAAATGGAGGATTTCACTTAGAATTCCAGATTTCTGACTCCTTTTTGAAAATTGGAAAATCTGGGGCGCCTGGGTGGCTCAGAGGGTTAAGCCTCTGCCTTCGGCTCAGGTCATGATCTCAGGGTCCTGGGATCGAGTCCCACATCGGGCTCTCTGCTCAGCAGGGAGCCTGCTTCTCTCTCTATCTCTGCCTGCCTCTCCGACTACTTGTGATTTCTCTCTGTCAAATAAATAAATAAAATCTTAAAAAAAAAAAAAAAAAAAAAAAAGAAAATTGGAAAATCTGGTAATTCTGGCATGAATTTCGTAGGCCAACAACATTCGGTGGGGGCTGAGTGCGGCTGGGCCTTTGGACACGATGTACGCCTCCCATAGGCCCGTGGCGCCCACCAGTCCGGTTTCTCTGTTTCTCTCTCGCTTCATCATTATTCTTGCACGTTTTCCTATAGACATGTGCGTCTCCTTACTCTCTCTCTTTTTAAAAAATCTATTTATTGGGGTGCCTGGGTGGCTCAGTGGGTTAAAGCCTCTGCCTTCGGCTCAGGTCATGATCCCAGGGTCCTGGGATCGAGCCTTGCATCGGGCTCTCTGCTCCTCGGGGAGCCTGCTTCCTCCTCTCTCTGCCTGCCTCTCTGCCTGCTTATGATTTTTGTCTGTCAAATTAAAAAAAAAAATCTATTTATTTATTTTTGAGGGTGAGAGCATGGGGGGAGGGGCAGAATGAGAGAATCTTTAAGCAGACTCCTTGCAGACCGAAGTGGGGCTCCATCCCTCCACCCATGAGATCATGACCTGAGCTGAAACCTAGAGTCAGAGGCCCAGATGACTGAGCCATGCAGGCACTCTGAGATATGTTTCTTTTTAGTAAGTTTTTCTAGTTCTTGTGAAGAAAAAAAAATTACTATTAAAGGTGGACAGGGAGAGATGAACCAAGATGGTTCTTCGTTTTAAGAAAAACGAGAGCGTATTTCTTCATGGTGTAGAAATGTTCTGTATGTTTCTTATGTGAATATTAAACATGGCCCACTTCCTTCATTTAAATAACCTCGCTTAGGGGCGCCTAGGTGGCTCAGTGGGTTAAAGCCTCTGCCTTCGGCTCAAGTCATGATCCCAGTGTCCTGGGATCAAGCCCCGCATCGGTCTCTCTGCTCAGCGGGGAGCCTGCTTCCTCATCTCTCTCTCTGCCTGCCTCTCTGCCCGCTTGTGATCTCTGGCTGTCAAATAAATTATTAAAATATTAAAAAAATATAACCTTGCTCCAATAGGTTTGGAACATGTCACCTCTGCCCTACACTGATGTATTCCTTCCCATAGGAAAGTATTTCCGAAATATAGGATCCCACTAGGAGTTGGGGGGGGTAAAGATTCTATGCTAAAATAGGTTTGGGAAACAGTAGATTTAATGATCAGATTAATAAGTTTCCTTACTGCAGGAATTCTCAGTGCCTTTATTGTGCCAAGGTACACTATGAATCTCAAAATGGGGTTTTAGTATAACTCGGTGTTCTTTCAATTTGGTGGCCAGTTTTTGCCAATGTTCTCTGCCTCAAGGAGCCCTTTGGGAAGCAGATCTGTAGGGTCTGAGTGCTCTCATACTGTTAAGTGCCGTCTCTCCCACTCACCCGGCCTGCATACGGCATCCCCTGCAAGTACCTGCTCTTATGCTAGATGCCCGAGGGCCTCCCAAAGATGCAAAACCTTGCTTCTGCGAAGCTGTCTTCTGCCAAATCCCCGAGGAGATTTCCAGCGTTCCTTGCTGTGTGGGGCCCCTGCCACTTGCTTACAAGTGACTTGGATTGAGACAGCTGGCTGAACAGCCAGTGCCCGCTCTCTGTGGTCAGCTTGTGGCTCTGGGTACTTTGTGGGCTTCCACAGAGCTGGTGACTTGTTTTCTGATCCAGGATGATGCTGGGCTCTTTGGCAACAGCTCCCAGTCGCTGTGAGTCTACAAGGGCTTGATGAGTGGGCTCTGAGGATGGTGGAATCATGTGGAGGGAGATTGCCTGTTCCATCTCCCTGAACTACGTGTGCCTTAAGGTGTAACTTCTTGCCCAGTAACACCTTTGTTTCTTTGCCTGGGCATAGTAAGGCAGCTCCTGGACCAGATGCCAGACTTGATCTGCTGAGCTCCCTGGGATGCTTCTGAGAAGGCCAGAGAGTGTGCTGCCTGCCCAAGGATGTCTCAACTAATTAGTCCATTAGAGCCGATGGGCCTCAGATCATGAATTTGGAGCTGTCTGCTAATTATGCCTTGAATGTGATTTTAGTTAAACGATTAAGGGCTCTCCCAGGGCTGCCCTCCCTTTAGCAGTCCCACAGGTATCTGCTTAGAGCTCTTGCCAAAATGAGATCTATTTTTTTTTGTCCCAGGAGAGAACCTCCCTCCCAGGACCCAAGGGAGGCTAGATCTCACAGGTGATCATCTCCACACTGGGCTCTTTGCAAGGAGCATGATGGCCTCCCACCTTCCAGACATCCCCATGTAGGTGCAGAAATAGCAGCAGAGCCACTCACTAGTTGTTTCATGCATTCACTCTGGAAGGGGCCTCAGGGTCTTCGGGTGACCCAGCAGGGATCCTGGGGTCCCCAGGCTGCTGCTTTGACCTTGGTGTTTGTCTCAGAATCATATCTGGGCTGAACTGTTTTGGGCGTTCTGGCCCGGACCCGCTCTCTATGACTGCAGCCCCAGCCTCCAGCAGCTGCATGAGTGACCTGGGGGCAGGCAGCAGAGCTCTCCGGCTGAGCCCAGTCAATCTGCAGCATCACGAGAGCTTAGAAGGTGGTAGTTTGAAGCCGCTAAGTTCGGAGGTGGTTTGCTACACAACAGCAGAAAATCAAAACAGAGGGATGGCTTGATGTCAGCTTGCATGGAAGAAAGAAGACGTGTCCCCCCGCACGTGGCGGAGCATTGCCTCCGAAGGATCAAAGAGAGAAGGGCAGTGCAAACAACGGTCTCCCTGGAGGGACACAGGGCACAGGTATGGCGGAGGGACCAAGGTCAGGACCACAGGTATGGCTCTATCCCTTCCCGGAGTCGTGAAGAATTCTGGGATTCAAAGCCTCCTCTAAATACAGAAACACTTCAAGAATCCCTCTTTTAAAGCAAAGCCCTTGATTTAATGGGCTTCTCATTCAAAATAGTATCACTCTTCACCCTGTCAATTTCAGGAGGTTTATTTGCTATGTCAAAAGTGTATCTATACATACATACAATTTTAATATAAAACTATATGTGTACCCATAACTACCTATCTCCTGTGTAGGACTGTAACTGTGTATGTACGTATAACCACGTGTCTACAGTTAGCTTGTGCTGTGTAACAAACCATCCTGGGACTTAGTGGCTTAACCATTAGTTATTTGTCACACACGTACGGTTTGGTGGAAGCAGTTTTACTGACCCGAGCCAGGCTGGGCTGATTTGGGTTGGGTTCCCCTACCTGTGCTTCCGAGGACTGTGGGCCGTTCGACTGGTGGCAACTGCCTGGTCTGGAGAAGAATTGGCTGGGACAAGGTGAGTCTCCTCCACATGCATTTCACTTCCCTCTGGCGAGTGAGCCTGGGCGCCTCTCATCCTAGAGGTGGATGTCCAAGAGAGGAAGTGGAAATCCCAGGTGCCGAATCAAGTCTCCACTTGCCTCCCATTAGCTACAGTCCCATTGGCTGAAACAAGTCTCATGGCTAAGCCCACAATCCATGTAGGAGGATACCAGCAAAGCGTTGTGGGCACAGGGAAGTGGGGACAAATCAGGGCCACTGATACAGTCGGCTTGTTACAACTGGGCTGAGGGGTCCATTTCCTGCCCTTTGGTCCCAGGGTTGTGACTTTCCACATGAGTGATTTAGTCCTTATTCAGCCTGTGCCTTGGTTTTCCCATCCATACAGTGGGGATATGAATAGAAGGACTGGTGGAAAGGTTTTGAAGGAAGAGAAGTGTAAAGCGGGCGGTACCGTGCCTGGCACAGAGTAAGCACTTGGTGAATATCAGCAACTAGAATTACCAGCCAATGTATGAGCGACCCTACGTCACAGGCACATGGTGACTGGGAGCTTCTGGGGCTGGTTGGTTTCTCTTCTTTGGCCTCCATGGATAAACAAGGGGTCTGTTCCATCTAGATGGCCCCTGCTGAGCCCTTCTTCCCCTGACTGGGGGCGGCAGGGCCTGGTGACACCCCAGCACCTCTCCTGTATCACCTGTGGCCCCAAGGCTCCAGCCTGTTGCCTGCAGATGGTGGCAAGTCCTGGATTCCAGGAACCAGGGGGCTCAGGCAGTGGCAATACCACCCCTCCCACCCCCTGCTGGCTCCCTGGAACATCAGGGACACTGGTAGATTCAGGATGTGCTGCCCAGGAGAGAGGAGAGGGTCCTCTTTGTTTCATTCTCCTTAAAATTTGGCCCGTGTTGGCATTTCGTTCCAGGGGAAACTTGCCATTAGATTCATGGTTTGACCACATGGTACCTGCCACCGCTCAGGCACCAAGGGTCCAAGAGGGGTGGCCGCAGCCCCTCCCCGGCGTGTGTAGCAAAGCTGTGGCTGGCGCAGGGCCTGGGGACACTGGCAGTTCCCATTTTGTCCCCTCAGTTGCTGGATGGGACCTTGGTGGGAGTGGAGGAGAAAGCGCCCCGGCAGCTGGGCTCTGTCAGCCTCGCGGAGACAAGGTCCCTGCTGGCCAAGGAATTCTGGGGCTGAGTCGGAGATGGGGCCGCTTTGGAAGCACATCCCAGGCCCTGGAAGAATCTGAGTGCCCTGGGCAGCGGGCCCGATGGGGGACTTGGGGCCGGAATGCCGGGAACTGAAAGCTGGCCTGACTTCTGAGGCTTGTGGAGTTGGCTCCCCAGAGGCCTCGCTGCCTCCAAGATCCAGCCGCCAAGCGTTTACCCAGGCAGGGCCTTCCCCTCCTCCCCACCCCGCCCTCTCAGCCTTCCCCAGCCTCCTTCTGCGCCTCAGCAGCCCCCCGCCCCGGGCTGCACGGTGTGGCGGGGGCTGATTTTCCTCTCCTCTCCAGTTCGAACCTGATCGTAGTAACCAGAGCGATGATGGCAGGATCGGCAGGGATATCCATGACTGTTTACTGAGAGTCTGTGAGCCACAGACAGGCCGAGCATGCCACGCTTATTATTTCGTGGCATCTTTGTGCCACTTAGTGAATCTCACCAGTAAGGCCCGCCCTTCTTTGGACTGTGTGTGCTCCTCAAATGTGCTCACCGTGTGCCTGGGTTCACTGTTACTAGGTACACCGGGCACCGTTCCTTGTGGACCTCTGCTTTCAACCGTCAAGGGCAGGCTCTGCCCCTCAGATGTGCTAGGTCACTCTGAAAGATGTTTGTGGCCTGACTTTTCTCTTTTAAAGATTTGTTTGTCTATTTTAGAGAGAGAGCATGTGAGTGGGAAGGAGGGGTGGGCAGGGGGCTCGTAGGGAGGGGCAGAGGGAGAGGGAGAATCTCAAGCAGTGAGATTCTCCACTGCCCAGTGTTCAGACTGATGTGGGGCTTGATCCCAGGACCCCGAGATCATGACCTGAACTGAAATCAAAAGTCAGACGCATAATGGACTGAGCCACCCAGGCGCCCCCATGGTCTGACATTTTAGAAGGCAGGTCCCCATCAGAGTTTTCCATCTGCACCCTGTTCTGTGAGCCGGGTGGAAATTATAGTTACTTAAAGACGACAGCATGTAGGGTTTGGTCAAGGTGTGGGCTGTTGGGTGAATGAATGAGGATCTTCTTCAAGGGGTTTCTCCTGCTTGCAAAAGCTTGGGTCACAGAGGCGCAGAGGTATCTCCTTGCTTCAGAAGGAGTGAGAAAGGGTGTCTGGCCACCTCCCCACCCATCCCCAGCCAGGAGTCAGTTAGCTCTGCTGGCTGGCGCTGGACCACCAGCAATCCAGAATGAAGATGTTTCGGCTGGAGGCTTAAAAAGAGGCCCCATTCTCTGTTCAGACTCTTAAGGCCAGAGAGACTTCCTAGGATCCCGTGGGGCATTGCTATCCTCAGCCAGCCCTTGGTAGGAAAGGGGGGCATTGTCACTCCCTGGTCTCCCCAGAACCCTGAGTCCCACCTATCAAGGCTGACTCCTTCAAGTGGGAATCCTCTCCAGTACATCCACTACGGAAAGCCACCCAGCCCCTGCTTGAATACCTCCTGTGACAAGGAGCTCACTCTTCTAAGTGGCCTCTTCCTTTGTTGGATGGCTTCAGCTCCCAGAGGATAGAGAATATTGGCCCTTCGTGCCATGAGTCCTGCTGTGCCTTCAAGAGACACCCCGAATTGGCCTTCTTCGTCTCCTGAAGCATGTGAAGGCAAGAAGCCAGTCTCTTCCACCCTCCAAGTTCCCATCCTTTCCCATTGTGTTATCAGTTCTACCACTCTATCAGTTTTACCACATCAGGCTGTACACTGTGCCCTGGAGTAAGTTACTTAGCCTCTCTGAATCTGAGTCTATGTCTCAGTTTGAGTTATTTCATTATACTATAAAATGGAGATAGCCACGGTCCTTAGCTCAGACTTCTTATGAGGGAGGGTTAGATGAATTAATGCCAATAAAGTCCTTCAAACGGGGCTTGCTAAGTAAATATGTATCAGCTCTAACTCTGTTGTCATCTTTCTGGTCATCCCCAGACCAAGGCTTTTCAGATTTTTTTTAAAAAGATTTTATTTATTTACTTGACAGAGATCACAAGTAGGCAAAGAGTCAGGCAAAGAGAGGAGGAAGCAGGCTCCCCGCTGAGCAGAGAGCCCGAAGTAGGGCTTGATCCCAGGACCCTGAGATCGTGACCTGAGCCGAAGGCAGAGGCTTTAACCCACTGAGCCACCCAGGCGCCCTGGCTTTTCAGATTTAAATGTGTGTATGAATTACATGGATTTCATGTAAATATGCCTACTCTGGTTTAGTAGATTGGGTGAGGCCCAAGACTCTGCAGGTCTAATGACTTCCCAGGCTGTGTGGAGACTGGGGGTGCTCAGCTCACATTTTGAATAGTGAGGCTAGCGTAGCCATGTCTTTCTTTACAAAGGAAACTTCATTTGCCAGGGACAGGCTCTTCTGTTCTAGTGATGGTAGAATCATCGCATCCCCTGATAGGAAATACAATACTTATAATAACACAGGCTAAAATTGCATTACTTGAAGGGGAGAGAAGTATTATCTTGGGTGTCAGGGTAACTTCTGTCCTCTGGCTTATGAGTCTGAACCAGGGATTGATGGAGAAATTGTCTTGTAGGTTGCGTATAGCCTTCATGGGTCCGAAAGAACGTGCGGATCTCTGAGGGACATGCCTTGCCTCTGGGATTCCCTCTGCTCCTGAGTCTGGGGTGTTTCCTGTGACTCCCCAAAGCTAAGTCAGTGAGGGGAGTCCCCCTGGGTCCTGTGGAGCGGAGTTCCTCATGACAGGTGTGGCCGCCACGGGCAGCTAGTAAGTGAAGCACCCTGCTGTGGGTGGTGGGCTGGTGCCCTGCTGCTAGTGGGACCCCCTCGTGTCCCAGGGACTGCTGCACATGGAGAAGACCACCGACACCTGTTTGCCATTCAGGGCTTGGTTCGTTCAACTTACATAATAGAAAAACTGATTTTTCTTAAAGATCTAAATGCCAGTTCCAGTTGCATTCCTGGAAAACAGTGGGACAGAGTGGACAACTTAAGAATGACAGAGGAAACCCGCTGACAAGAGCGCAATCGTTATGGACTTATCAGTGCACTTCAGATGCAACCCATTCCAAAGCTGCCATGATGCTGTAGCCTTAACCAGTGTTTCTGTTCCTTATCTGATTCTGCTGGGCTGGGCCGAAAGGGAGTGGCCGCTCAGCATCATGGTCCAGAACAGGACACCCCTCCCATCCCTGGGACCAGGGAGCTTGTTTTTTTTTTTTTTTTTTTTTTTTTTAAGATTTTATTTATTTATTTGACAGGCAGAGATCACAAGTAGGCAGAAAGGCAGGCAGAGAGAGAGGAGGAAGCAGGCTCCCCGCTGAGCAGAGAGCCTTGATCCCAGGACGCTGGGATCATGACCTGAGCTGAAGGCAGAGGCCTTAACGCACTGAGCCACCCAGGCGCCCCCAGGGAGCTTGTCTTAAATCCCAGAGCCACTTGGTCAAATTTCTTAACTGCCTTGTGCCTCAGGTTACTCATCTGTAGAATGGGAGCAATAACAATGTCTACCCCATGGTCATCGTCATCATGAACGCTAGGTGCCAGAGAGGGTGTCCGGCCCACTGTGCCACATGAGATTTGGCCCTTTCTTGGTACGTTGTGATCTCACCGTGGCTGAAAGAAATCAAGCCTCTTCCCATGACCTGGCCTTACAAGATCCTGGCTGTTGACCAGCTTATCCTGGGTGAGTCTTGGACCTGGCTGCTTTTGCCGAGATGATTGAAAGTCAAGCTCTTTTTCTTCTGGCTAAGCTGCCCTCCCCCTGCTGCACATCTCCCTATCCCCACCACTTTAAAAATATTTACTGTAGAAAATTTCAGTTCTACCCAAAACTAGAGAGAATATGGAAATGAATCCCCTTCAAGCAATCACCCAGACACAACAACCAGTCTGCTTTCTTGATTTCTACTTATTTTTTTTTTTACTTTTTTTTTTTTTTTTAAAGTATTAAACTTTATTTCTGGGATAATAGAGCTTTTTTTTTTTTTTTTTTAAAGACTATGTCATCCTTACAGGTTTTCTTACTTATTTACTTGGACTTAGAAAAATCTTTTTCTTTTCATTTTATTGTGGTAAGAACACTGAATATGAGATGATGGCCTCTTAACAAATTTTCTTGTGTACAATGCAGTATCGTTGATTATTGGTCCGTGTTATACAGCAGATCTTTAAGTCCATTCATCTGGTTTGACTAACACTTGATGCTGGTTGAGTACCAACTTCCTATAACTTCTTTCCCCAGTCCCTGGCAACCACTATTTTGCTCTTTGATTCCATGAATTTGCCTGTTTTCACTACCTCATATAAGGGGAACCATGCAATGTTTGTCCTTCTGTGACTGGCTTATCTGACATAGCATCATGTCCTCAAAGGTCATGCCTGTTGCTGGATACTACAGAATATCCCTCCTTTTTAAGGCTGAATAATATTCTCTTGTATGTCTACACCACATTTTCTTCTCTTTTCTTTTTTTAAAAGAATTTATTTATTTATTTGTCAGAGAGAGAGAGAGAGGACACACAGAGGGAGCAGCAGGCAGAGGGAGAAGCAGGCTTCCTGCTGAGCAGGGAGCCCAATGTGGGACTCGATCCCAGGACCCTGAGATCATGACCTGGTCTGAAGGCAGATGCCCAACCAACTGAGCCACCCCGGTGCCCTTATCCATTCATTTATTGATGGGAATTTAGGTTGTTTCCATATTTGGCTATTGGCACAGTGTTGTAGTGAACATGGAAGAACATGGAATATATCTCCAAGATCCTGATACATTCAGAGTGCTTGAAGAAGAAAACTGCCAACCAAGATTACTATACCGAGCAAGACTATCCTTCAGAAACAAAGGAGAGATGCAGACTTTTCCAGACAAACAACAGCTAAGGTGGGGAACATCAGACCCACCTTACAAGAACACAGAGGGGACTTCTTCAAGTTGCATTCAGTAGCAATGCAATAGCATAAGAAAGCATAAAGCTCCAAATATACAAATACAGAATACTGCAATGGCAGTGGGAAAATCCCTTTAATTCTGCTATAAAAATTACAAGACAAAAATACGAAAAACAACTAGAAAAATGTGTTAATAGATACACAATACAAATGTAAATTGCAACAGCAATCACATAATCTGTGTCTGGAGGGGGAGAAGTTGAGTTTCTGTATGCAGCTCAAATGCTGGATGATGTTAGAACTAAGATATTTTTATCTATCTATCTATCTATCTATCCATTGACAGAGCAGGGGAGGGGCAGGGGCAGAGGGAGAGAGAGAATCTCAAGCAGGCTCCATGCCCAGCATGGAGCCCAACAGGGGGCTCCATCTCCAAACCCTGAGATCATGAGCTGAGCTGAAATCAAGCATTGGAGGCCTGACCGATGGAACCACCTGGGTGCCCCAGAACTGTGAGATGTTTTATGGAAGCCCCATGGCTACCACAGAGAAAACTGTAAAATTATGCAAAAGAGAAAGAGAAAAGAATCAAAGTGCATCAGTCCTACAAAGAATCAACAACGTGGAGGAAGACAGCAAGAGAGGGAAAGGTGGACCAAAAAACTCTTCAAAGACTGACAGAAGGGGACACCTGGGTGGCTCAGTGGGTTAAGCCGCTGCCTTCGGCTCAGGTCATGATCTCAGGGTCCTGGGATCGAGTCCTGCATCGGGCTCTCTGCTCAGCAGGGAGCCTGCTTCCTCCTCTCTCTCTCTGTCTGCCTCTCTGCCTCTCTCTCAAATAAATAAATAAAAATCTTAAAAAAAAAAAAAAAGACTGACAGAAGAATGAAAAATATGGTCATCGTGAATCCTTCCCTGTCGATAATTCCTTTCAATGTAAAGAAACTCCCCCATCAAAAGACAGAGTGACTAAATGGATTTAAAACAACAACAACAACCACAACCCATTGATGTGCTGTGTACCAGAAACTTGGAGGTTTCATTTCGGTTTGGGTTTCTGTGGTCCAGCGTGCTCCACGTGGAAGCCCCGTGTGGCCCGCGCTTCCAGCTCGCTCCCCTGGCCTCTCATGAAAAATCAGCCCGGTTGGGGGCGCTTTAAGACAGGGCTGTGCCTCGCTTCACTATCCTATGAGTAGAGGGATGCCCCTGGAGTGTGGTTCCTTCTTGGAAGAGGATGTGGCTCACGACTGAGGGGTTCCTGCTCTCCTATGATGGTGTCAGGCAAACAGATCACGTGGGAACCCTCTATCAGGTGCTCTTTTGACCTTGGCATTATACTGACCTCTCTTGCCAGTCTAGCCTCGAAAGAGGCCCTATCCTTTCCAGCACTGCTGGGCTCAACTCCGTCTGCCCTTATCAGTCCTCCCGTCCTTGCACAGAGAATCCGGGAACACATCAATTCCTATTGAAGACTGAGAAGCAGAAACACCCACATGCCTCCATCCACTCCCAAGTGTCAGATTCAGCAGATGGTCCCGAGAAGGCTTTCATGAACAGTACCCTTTTTGTAGGACGACCTCTCCTCCTGCCTTTCTAAGTATGTCTTTATGTACTTCATAGGAACCTTCATTTTTATTTACAAAACAAACATTTAGGTAGAGCTTCCAATAAGCCTGGCATTGCTAGCTTTGCAAATATCAGTTTAATCACCACGACAACTCTGTGAAGTAGATACTATCATTTCCCTGTGATATGAAGGGGGAAACTGAGGCACAGGGAAGTTAATATCTCGAAGCTGGAAGGCGACAGAGCCGAGACCCAAACCCCAGGTGGTCTGGGGCAGAATCTGGGTCCCACCCCACTTGGCGACGCTGCAAACTCCTGGTGGTGCTCTCATGAGCTCACAGCTGTTAGGACTCAACCTATGGTAAAGTTAACCTGATAATTGTTATCTTCGGAGGTGCGTGTTGTCAGACTGAGGTTGCTAGGCTCCTTCCTGGGGTATTTAACATGGGTGGCTTTGTGAATGGGTGATGGCCCCATGAGGTGGCCTGAAGACAGCAGAGGAAGGGTGGAAGTCAGGGCCTGGCTAAATCAACCCTCCTGCGAGCCCATGGAATCATGGCCTGTCGGGACAGCAAGGCCTCTTGCCTCCTCCCTTTATACAAATGGGGAAACTGAGGCAGAATGTGAGGTTTCCAGGCCAGTGTCCCCCCCCCCCCCCAGCCATAACCATTTGTCTCCTGGTGAGCAGGACTGGGAAGGTAGGACAAGCCTCCAGAGGGATCGGAGTTGGTTGGAAATAGGGAGCCATTGAGGGCTGCAGAGCAGGGGAGGGAGCCTGTGGAAATAAAGGAGTAGTGTGTCATCTGGATTGGGGTGTGAGCCAAGGATCTGGTCGGCAAAGCATTTTCCAGGTAGCTGACCTCAGCCTAGGAGCCTGGATGAACTAAGAAATCAGGTGGGTGAGGCTGCCCCAGGGTGGGCCAGAGGAGCCGTGTGGGAGGGGTGCCAGGCAACCCAAGGGGAGTCTGTCTGCTCACGGGTGGAATATCCCGGGCTGTGTGTGGGATGTCATGGCCTTGGTTTCGGGTTAGAGAGGCCCCTTGCACCTGCCCAGTTTGCATTCTGGGCAGTGACTTGGCTGCCGCCGAGGAGAGAGCTGGCGGAGGCTGCGGGGAGACGCCAGGCCTGTGTTTTGAGCAGGAGCCAGGGCTGGATTCTGGAACAGACAGCGGGCCCAGGTCCAGTCCCCGTTGGCCCCTGATCAATGAAAACTGTCATAGGGCCAGCGCATTGCCGCCGCCTGTGGGCCGCTGAGATGGGCGGGGCCTCCCCGGGCTGGGGGTCCCCAGGGTCCCTGGCTCAGAGAACATCAATCAGCGCGTCCCCGCCCGCCAAGGGTGGGTTCCACCCCCGCCCCACTACTCCGTGATTCATTGCCCCATTCGTTCCCGCCTGACATCTCCCCTAGGATGGATCTGTCAACACACGGAGCAAACACAAGACCTGTGGAGAGGAGGCAGAGGAGGGTTAGCTGTTTACTTTTTTGGCTGCTGTTTTATGCGCTCTAGGCTCTGTGCCAGGTCTGCAGGGCCTTTGGTAATGAGCAAGAAATGTATGGTCCCTGTCCTCCATGAGTTTATGGAGCCTAGAGGGGAGACTGCTATCAACAAGGAGTAGTCCTACAGGGCACGAAGGACCACAGGGAGGCCGTCGGAGCTGGGGGGAGCACAGAGTAGTGGCCATGCTGAGTCTGTGGGGTCCTGGGCTGGCTTCTCCAGGAAGGAACATGACAGCTGCGCTGGGCAAAGGAATCAGGTGGCAGCAAGGTGAGAATGGCCTCGGCAGAGGGCAGAGTTGGAGAGAGAAGGTGATGGACAGTGTGGAAGGCACCTACCGTGGGGACGTGGTGTGGTGGGCAAGTCTGGTTGCAGGTGGGTCTACCAGGGGCCCATTGACCCATGACTGTGCCACTCAACTCCTGTTGGCCTGGCCCAGCTCCTAATGGCTGCCCCTTCCATTCTCAAAAGTGACCTGGTTTGGGCAGTAAAATGATACAGGCACCCCAGAATCTAGATACTAGTGTTTTCATTTTACCGATGAGGAAACTGAGGGTCACAGAGACTCGAGTCAGTTGGGCCAGGCTCTGCAAAGAGGATGGGGATGGACCTGCGATGGGAACCAGGCCTCTCTGACGTGAAAGCTCAGGCTTTCCCATAAACCTGCACCACCTTTCCTAGTAAAGTGTAAAGTCAGAGACATATGGAACTTGAATATTTCCTGAGCATGACTCTGCACAGCTTTGTACCAGGGCTGCATAGGGTCAGGGGAGGCTGGATTGCGCAGCACTGGTTCAGTGGCCCGTGACAGAAAACAAGCTCAAATTGGTCTAAGTAAAAAGGGGCGATTTATTGGTTCATGTTGTTGAAAAGTCTAGGGGAAGCGCTAGCTTCAGGCGTAGTTTGATCCAGACACTCAGTGTTATTGGGACCCATTTTCTATTGTTTCAACTCCTGCATCTGTTTTCCTTCATGTTGCCTTTTTTCTTTGAAAGAATCTCCCTGTAAAGAGGTACAATGTTTTTCTTCAGTGTCACATTTCATTAATATCAGCAGAAAAAGAGCAGATACCCTGGGATTGCATCTCTTTGACCCAAGCTTGGATCATGTGCCCAACCTTGACCAATTCCTATGGCCAGGGATGTACAAAGTTCTCATTGGTCAGGCCTGGATCATGTACCCACCCTTGTGATGAGGGGGAGAGATCAGCCCTGTCTATGCCTTATGGATGAAAGTGGTGGAGGGCTAGGGTTTCCAGATATTATACAGGACATCCAGTTTTATTTATGTAAATAACATTTTTTATATAAGTATATCCCAAATACCTCATGAGACATACTTATATTAAACAATGACTAAATCTGAGATTCACGTTTAATTGAGTGGCCTGTGTTTTTCTTTGTGAAGTCTGGCCAGCCTGTGAGGGATGGCTCTCCAGGGAAAATCAAAGTGTTGATAAGAAGAAGGAGGAATGAATGCTGGGAGGTGGGAAGTCGTTTGTCCAAATCACAGGAGATGCCCACTACAGAGGCAAAGAGAGGGATAAAAAGCTTTCTTTCAGCCTTGGATTCCTCCTGAAGTCAGCCCTGAGAGCTATGGATATTCAAGGAAGGAAGTCCCTGGAAGAGGAGGTGGCTCAGGAAGGGTTCTCTGTACTTGAACTAGGCCCCAGCAATGGGGAGGGGCATATATTGAAATGGAGGTGGGGTAAGTGGTGGGTGGGAGAAAATGCCCATTTCTCTCTGCCAATTGGCCTGAGCCCTGGTACAGGGTTCCCAGCCCATTACCTTTCGGGACTGGCCTTGGGG
This sequence comes from Mustela lutreola, assembly GCF_030435805.1. Lineage (NCBI taxonomy): Eukaryota > Metazoa > Chordata > Mammalia > Carnivora > Mustelidae > Mustela > Mustela lutreola. The sequence continues at coordinate 32,236,509 of NC_081305.1, read as the reverse complement.
TGACTCGTACCTTTGTCTGAGACTAACCAGTTTGCTGGTCACCTATCTGCTCCATGGGAATTTACCAAATGTGTCAGATTCCTCCAACAATGAATCAGGTGGCAAGCCATCAGGTATATCATAGAAGCAGAGCCTGAGACAAGGGTCATGCGCAAGTTATCATGAAGAACGAGCTCCAGGGCAGACTGGGAAGGAAGGGAGGGACCTGCTGCAGGAAGCTCTGGAGCGTGACTTCTGCTTCAGAATTGGTCCCCACTGGAGGTAAGGAAGCTGGGCTCAGGGCCAGCTGGCGGAGGGCCAGGGGCGCTTCACAAGTATGGGCTGCTGGTGGGGAGAGCTCACTGAAGGTGGGGGTGAGGCCACGTAGAAATGGCAGGGGATCCAAGTGGGGGCCATCAGCAAAGGGCCTAGAGAAGTCGGGAAAACCTGCATGTTTGTGAGCATGAGTGGCTCCTTGGGCAGATCGTCTATAACATCTGAGAAACTCCACAGTGAAGAACCCAGGATCACCTCCAAACCAAACAGCCCACAGCACCCCACTCGTAGGGACACAGGTCTGAGAGCCAGAGCTTGCTGACTTGGTGTCCCTGCCCCCTGGATTCTGGTGGAGTTGAGGGGCTCTCGTCTTTATTGCTAGCCTCTGTGGGGACTGATTTTGACCAACTCTGGCTGCCGGCTTTGACCGTTCTGGGTTCTGACTGTGGCTGTCCCACTCTTCGGCTTTGTGACTTTGGGCAAAGGGCAGTCTCCTTTTGGGGCCTCAGTTTCCCCATCTGTTCTCTGAGAGGGTCTTACCCTGGAGTTCGCAGAAAGGTTTGATGTGTGGTTTTATTTGTGTGGCGTTATTCCAGGGGGACCTTCTCAGGGGAGTCTGGACCTTTCCTCAGGTCAGAAGCTCTGCTGGTCTGGCTCTGATGCCTGTGGTCTGAGAGACTGCACATGCGCGTCTGTGTGTTTCTTCCTTGACATCCAGAAACACACGGGTTCGTGGCTCAGGAGCCTCCGGCTTTCTTCTCGAGGGGTATCGGTCCTTCCCACCTGCACTGTGTGCTTCTGCTTCCCCATCCAGAACCTCTGTCTCCTTATATAAGAGGGGGTGAGGGCTCCTTGACCTCTTAGGGTTGTGGGTGAGTCTGACAACCTAGGGGCTGCCGTGGGACAAGGTGTCACAGGTGCAGGCCATGTTGAGAGTGCCTTCTTGCCCCGGGACCCAAGGGCATCCTCCGACTTGGACGCTGGCCACATAGCATCTCCTTGGCCACCGTAGGCTTCCTGGGGGACCTCTGTGGCAACAGTGGACCACTGTGGTGACCTGTGGGGGTGAGCAGCTGCCTTTCATATTCCTACACCCCCCTCTCTAAACAAACAAACAAACGAACAAAAACCCCCAAAGGTTTTGGCTTGCCTGAGAATGAAAAGAGTAGAATTTGGGAGGTCTGGAGAGAAAGCTGCCACCCTCCCCCGCTCCCAGTGAGAGCCCCGGTTCACGTGCTCAGCTGGCCTCATGCCATTTCTGGAATCAAAGCCTGTCTGCATTACATGACCACAAAGAAGGTCTTGCCAGTGCCGCCCCCACCCCCCAGCAGCCTGACCCGCCCGGCTTCCTCTGCACCCACAGCCAAGCTCAATGGGGAGCAGGTGGGTTCCTGGTGGGTTCTCTTCGTGGGCTGTGTGGGGAGGGAAAAGTGGGGTCTGGGGTACAGAGAGGCCCCTTGCCCCCCTGTCCCTCCTAGGTGGGATCCCAAACCACCCCATTTCACTTGGAAGGGCAGACCACACCCCCTGCTTGACCCAGGACCCTTCTAGCTGACTTCTGTGGGTGAGTGCTTCTCAAACAATGTGGCCTGTTGCCATGTGTTTTAACGTGTTTTCTTCCAAATGCTTCACTGTGATTTCTGGTGGTCAAAGCAAGTGTGCAGGTTCCTGGCAAACCATCTGACAGCCTCAACTCCAGCACCCAGGCACCACCTCTGGGAGTCCAGATCGGCCTCTCTGACCAAGGCACATGGAAACACGTGTCGATAATTTTAGTAGATGCCATCACTCCTCTCTGCACTTTGGTGACTGCTTTTCTCTTGGAGGAAAATGCGGGGAATGTTTTTCTGAGTCGGTAAATTTAGTCAGAGCCGCATTTAGTTGTGGAACACACATTCGTTGATCGCCTCCTCTGTCAGGCAGTATGTGGTATGTCAGATGGTGATGAATGCCCCAGAGGCAACTGAGGCAGAGAAGGGGTGAAGGGGAGAGCACTGCAGTTTAAATAGAGGAGTTTGGAAGACCTCACCCAGGGGACGAGGTTAGCCAAAGCCTGAAACATGGTCGGGGAGCTGAACTATGTGGAGAAAGAGTTTCAGGCAGCGGGAATGGCATGTACAAAGGCCCTGAGGTAGGAATGTGTTTGCAGCTGGGAGGGGAGTAGGAGGCGAGGGCGGCCAAGGCAGAGTGCATGCAGGAGAGTAACAGTGGGCAGGTAGACGAAGGGGCAGACAGGCCAGGTGGGGCTTAGTAGGGCACTTGTAGGACTTTGGAGAATGGCTGAGGGGGGTCCATTGGTGGCCGTCACCCAATGAAGAGGATGACCACTCTGCATGGCCCAGAGTGCACCATGGGTGTGGGGGAGGTGAGGACATGCTGGGTTCCAGGTACATTTTGGAGATAGAGCCAACAGGATATAGTGGGGATTGGTTGGAAGGGTTGGAAGGGCAGCAGCAGACCAACTCCTGGGTTGCTGGCCTGAGTAGCAGGATGAGGGGAGCAGGGTGTCGGGTGCAGGGAGACAATCTGGGAGGAAGGGTTTAGGGCAGTTGGGAGTCATGTTTGGCATGTGAAGTCACAGGGGCCTGTTGAGCAGCTCCGTGCACATGGCCGGTGGGTGGGAAGCCACAGCCGTCTCTTTAATGGAACAGTGCTTTAGAAAGCCTAGTGTCTTTTGAGTACAAAAGCATCGCATGTTCTTGGTTAAAAAAGACTGAGAGAAAGAGAGGGAAGGAGGGGAGGAGAGATAGCACAAATCCAGATTGTCTGGAAAAGCCGGCAGCTGCAGGGGGCAGCTCCCCACTGCCCATTCCTGCTCCCCCAAGGGAGCCTCTATTATCGATGGGTAGCATGTCCTTCCAGAAACGTTCTTTTGTTTATGAGCCCAGTGGGATTGGGCTCCAGGCTGTCCTCACCTGCTCTCCCCACTGCCAGCACCTGGGAATGCGGGAGCCTCCGTTCCCGAGCAGTGCTGCTAACCCTTCTGTTCTTTCATGGCCGCCTTCTTATGGGACCCTCCAGGCACGCCTGTGTCACAGGCCCATTTCATGGGTGTGGACACTGAGCCTTACAGCCGTAGATCTGGTGGCACAGAAACAGCTAAGATTCCGAATGCATGGAAGCCTCTGGGAGTTCGGATGTCCCACTCTTGATGCTGCCCAAATGCAGTGAGGTGGGGACGTTGGGAGTCAGCGGTCACATTGCTAGGGAGTGGGGGACCAGACTTCACCAGCAGGCAGTCAGCAGTGGGGGTGGTGAGGGCTGGGGAGAGGCTGTAGGAGCTGGGCTGTGGGGCAGAGGGGGAGGAGGCCAGGACAGAGGGAGGGCTGGCACGGAGAGGCATCAGAGGGCCAGGAAGATGACTTTTGCAAGTACTTTAGGGCCAGATGGGGTGGACTGAGTATGTACGCGTGTGTGTGTGTGTTCGTGTGTGTACACGTGCATGTGTGTGTGTGTGTGTCTAGCAGGAGGGTGCCAGGGTGTGGCTCAAACCACTGTTCTCTTGTTCTCTGATGAAAATGAAGTGTCCTTAGATGTGCAAAATGAGACAACCTCGTTCCCTCCATTTATTTAAGTGAGGACATGCCGGAAGCCCAAGTCCCTTACTCCCAAGGCTGAGGGAGACTTCATGCTTCCCCAGGTCCCCAGATCACGCCTGGCCCCCAACTGGGGCAGGGTGCTCAGGCTCTCCCTGGGATAAGGTGGCCCCGGCTCTCTAAACCATTCTCTGGTAGACAGATGACAGCGGTGTGAGGCATGAGCAGCCTGGCTCCCGGCCACCCCGCTCGGCAGGGCACACCCGCGGGACCCTGGCAGCAGACCCACGGCCTGTCCCCGGGCCAGGAGCTGCTGGCAGAGGCTACCCCAGCTGCCCGGGGATCAGAGGCCCCTTTGGCCGCTCCTGTTCTCAGCACTCGGCTGTGTGGCCCCCCAGGCCGGCGGCGTGGCAGGTCAGTGGTGTGGCGTGTCCGTGATGTAGTGGGATTGGTGGTGTGGCTGGCCGGGGGTGGGGTAGGGGGCAGGCGAGAGGGCAGTGGGGGAGACGCGGAGGGCTGGCAGCCTGCTGGGGTGCTCCTGGGTTTGTCTTTGATCGGCTGTGAGGCCTCCCTGAAGGCAGTGGGGGTAGGTGAGAAGAGAGGAGGGCGGAGAAGGAAGGAGAGGGACCCCCTCTCCATCTCCCCTGAGAACAGAGAGGGAACGGCTGTCTTATGGCTCGCTGACTGCTTGGTGGGTGTGCTGAGCGCTTTCCCCACACAATCACCCTTCTCCTTCAAAGTGGTCTTTCTAGGCGGCTGTTGTCACTCGTGCACTCAGGTGAAGAAACTGAGGCACAGACCGGGAAATCACTGGTACTAGGTCACACAGTATCAAGCAGAGGATCCAGGGCTCGGGTTTGAACGCTCAAGGGAGTCGCCTCACTCCGCTAAGCCTCGGTTCCCCCTACAGGGGGCGACAACGACACCCCAGCTCACAGGCCGCTCAGAGCGCTGAGCTAGGCACCAACAACGTGCTGAACAGAGCACTTGGCCCGTGCCAGCCGCTTGCAAAAGAAATGCTGGTAATTATTATCACTGAGTCCTTTATGTTTGTGACCTCAGTTCCTCCCACGCCCCGACAAGCCCGTCGGATCCTGGTTTCCACTGTAGAAACTCCTTTGAACTGCCATCTAGTAGGAAAATTCCCATCACGCCAGCAGAGAAGCCCTAAGGCCCCACGTCCCGCCCAGCCCTGGACAGCCTGCCTTGCACTGGTTCATCTCCTGAGAGCGCTCAAGTCCTGAAGCCTGAAGATTAAGGCAGGTTCCGGGTGATGCCAAACTTTGCTGTTTCCTCTTGGCATCAGCTGGTTTTTCCTCCATGCCCAGGATTCCTGTTCCCAAAGAACAAGCCCCGGAGGAGGGGCCTGTGACCAGATTGGGGAGGGATGGGGGGAAGATCCGCTGGGGCTGGCCCCCTACCTGGGGTCTCCCTCCTTCCTCCCCCCACCCCTTCCCACCTGTCCCATTGTTCAGGGTCGGGGAGGGGGCAGAGGACTTCAGCTCCCCGCCCTTTAAACCTTGTCATTCCCATAGCATGATCTGCATTCTGCTGAGGGGATGGGGCTCGAGGTAAGCGGTAGACAGCTTGTACTTTAATGGTTCTGCATTTGTTTAATATGAAATATATTTTTCAGAACCCCAGCAGTAACTAGGACATCACACCCACGATTTCACTGATCTTATCGGTGAGACTAGGTTTCAAAAAGAAAGAAAAAGAGAAAGAGATCCAATCTAAAGAGAAATGGGAATTACTCATGGGAGCCCAGGTGAGACCTAGTTCGGGGGGGGGGGGTGCTGGTAGCTGGGACGATGGCATGTGGATGCCCGCAGCTTGGCATGTGGATGCCCGCAGCTTGTTGGGGGGACAACAGACCAGGAAGTGGACTCTGCTGGCCCATTGCTGCCTCTGGCTGGCTGTGTCTCCAGGACTGGACAGAGCCGTCTTTGGGGGTCATTTGCACTCTATAAGGTATAGGGCCTGAGGGTCAGAGGAAGGGAGTGTGGCGGCCCCGGAGTTAGACCCCAGGGTTGGAAGTCCTTCCTCTGCTAGGCAATGCCATTCCACTCTCTGCCCGCTCTCCACCTTCCTGAGAAGCATTCCCTCAAGTCCAGGAAGCCAGCTCAGCGTAGAGCCCCGAGATGTGGGGGGCAGATGCTGGGATGTGCCCATGGGAGTAGAGGGATTACATCTTGAGCAGATAAAAACAGGGAGAAATCCAAGGAATTTTAATTACTGCCGCACATCTTTGGAGTTCGAAGGCCCGGTCCTTGTAGGCCAGACACGCAGGCCAGCTCTGCACCTTGAAACCCTCAGAGCCGCCTTCCCCTCTTCTGCTCAGCCCACCCCCCACTTCTCCATGTGTGCAGGGGCCCACCGCTCAGCTAGTGGTGGCAGCCTCCTCCCTCTGGCTTCCAAGCTTGCCTGGGCTCTTGGGCTGCAGTTTCAGGGGACTGTGACTTGGTTCTGCAGGTTCTGCGGGCCAGGGTGGGGGGCAGGTCACAGCTTTTGGTTGTAAGTGTGGAAGGCCAACCCTCATTGCATTGTGGATCAAACCTGCATTGTGATTAAGGCAGGTAAGAGCGGGTCTGGCCCCAGGGCTCATCCGACAGAGATCTATCTATTGAGAGTTGACTATAGATCAGGCCCATTCTAGAGCAGCATGGACCCAGTTCCCTTACCCTGGGGAGCTGGCTTCTAGAAATGAGCTGACCTAAGGTCTTGAATGATGGTGCTGTCCCGGGCACCGGCCTGTGTCTGTCCCTTCGTGAACTCTCACCTGGGGTGCACCGTCTCAAGCAGCTGGAGGTGACATTGGACACAGCCTTGGCACCAGAGAAGACTTCTTTCCCTCTAGTTCCCATGAAAAGGATCTTGGGGGGAGGACTCCAATTTGCTGAACTGGGGGACAGGTGCTGGACAGGGAGAACCTGTGGCCCTCACTAGGGGCTACAAGGCCCTGGGGGGCTGTGGTGTCCTCAGAGGGGTGTCACTTGCTTGAGAAGAGGTGCCATTTCTTTCTTTCTTCTTTATTTTTTTTTAAAGATTTTATTTATTTATTCAACAGACAAAGATCACAAGTAGGCAGAGAGGCAGGCAGAGAGAGGAGGAAGCAGGCTCCCTGCAGAGCAGAGAGCCTGATGCGGGGCTCGATCCCAGGACCCTGGGATCATGACCTGAGCTGAAAGCAGAGGCTTTAACCCACTGAGCCACCCAGGCGCCCCAAGAGGTGCCATTTTTTCCTGGCAGCAGCCTCGAGGTCTAGGTTCTGCTGACATCTGGGAGTCCCCAGAGAGGAGGGAACCCCCAGCCCCTCTTGGACTGTCACTGGAGCTCAGGGCCCCCAGGAGCCTCCCCACCCCCAGCCCTTTGTCAGTGGTTTTCTTTCAGCCTTGGCTTTGCACGTTGCACGGATGGGGAAAGAAGGGTTAATTCCTTGCCTTTATGACCTGCCATGCCCATGGGCAGAGGGGCTCACTGGGACGGAAGTAACAGAGGTCCACGGATTAAGGTGCACAGTGGTGATGGGGACATTGGGGCCCAGAAAGTGGACGGGCCCCAGCTTTTTTCTCGGTCTTTAATTCCTGCTGGGTCAGGAGGCTGGAGCCCCCGAAAGCGTCTTCTCAAGGGGACCATAAGCATCATCCTGGCCCACTGCCCCCACGCTAGAGACAAGGAGCCCAGGGCCTGGGTGGTTCTAACTCCGCTCTGCCACTTTCTCTCCTTAAGTGACCTGGGGCCAGTCTCTTACTCTGGCTGAGCCTCAGGTCCCTCCTGTCAAGGGGGTTACTGTGTGGCGTTTTATGAAACTAGAGTCAGTGGCCCAAGTGACCCAGGAATGTACTAGAATGCTTCTGAGGATGTTGACATTTCTCACGCCCATACCCCTCTCTCGTGCCTTCTCTCCCTGGTGGTAACCACAGGGAGGCCTGCAGTTTGGGTGCCCTCATGGTATGTGTGTGTCTGGTGTTTTCTTAGAAGTATGAGTCACATTCTACTTCGCGTGCCCCCCATGTGGTGTGTCTCTCCGAATGCTGGGATTTACGGATCTGCCCGTGTCTTCTGAACCACCGTGTGGCATTCGTGGTGTGGCTCTGGCATGGTTTCCAGCATGTCTTAGATTCTTGGTGAACTTGAGCAATTCACCTGAACTGTTGCCTCCCTGCTGCTCCTGTGAGAACATTGTCCTGGGTGGGTGGGTGGGGACACTAAGGATTTTGTGGGAGTAAAATGAGAGAACATTCCGAGTGTGTGGCAGAAGTAGGGCACTCTGAAAGGTGCAGAGAAGCCCACACTTAGTGTTTCCCACTACGTGTGTTTCGTTTGCATTTTCTCACTGACCCTTGACATCTAAATCGCCTGGTTTCAGAAGAGCAGAATGGGGGGCCCAGAGTGGTTCACCGAGGCATCTGCTGTCGCTCGCTGCTGAGGCCAGCTGGGCTCCCTGACTCCCAGGTCTGGCCGGGTTCTGGGAATGGAGCATCCCTGCCCCGGACGGCCAGAGCCTGCTCCCGGCGAGGCCTGCCCACAGCGGCGCCGGACCCCCAGGCACGCCCGGCTGGCCTGCCTCTGCACCGTGCGCCGGGCGGACGGAGCTCGCCAGGAATTTCCTGGGGCAGCTCCAGGCCAGACTGCTTGGGTGGAAGGGTTACAGGGTGGCTGGGTCGAGCCCCCACCTTCTCTTCCCCAGTATGGCCCAGTCCCGCACCTTCTTGGGATCTAGAAGTTGTGCCGTGTTCTATGGGCACAAGGAGTTCGCTTTTAAACCCCGTGGCACCGACATCTGTTAGCTCTTAGAGAACAGAAACATTGACAAAGAGCTGCTGGGCAGGCGGTGGGGGGAAGATATTAAGCTCAGGAGTAGGAGTCTCAAAGACAAAGAGGAAAAACCTCAACCGAACTCCAGCCGGCCCCCAAGCCCTGCTTTGATGTGGTTTCCCGTCCCCGGAGGCCTTATAAGGCCTTATGCCTGCAGTTCGGGGCTCTGGGTTGGTGCTGGCTGCACACTCAGCACCCGGAGGAGCTGGCCTCTCTTCCTGGGGCCCAGCATGGGGCAGGGGAGCTGCAGTGCCGGGACATGGCGGGGAGCAGGGGAGGAAGGAGGCCTGGGCCCTGTGGCCTGAGAGGCCATGGAACCTGGCCACTGGGCAGGGGCAGCCTGGCATCAGGCTGGGTGCAGCAGGAAGTCTGGAGATCTAGGAAGGCCTTTGATAACAACTTAGAGCCTAGTCTGAGGCCAACTGTCCTCAAGGCTAGAGGAGGGGGGCTGGGGACCAGGGGCCGGAGTGATGGCTAAGTAAAGGAAGAGTGAAGGGAAGTCACTCACCCCATGCCCCATACTTGGGTTTCCTACAAGGCAGCGGGGGAACCAGGCATCTGCCTCCCGGCCCTGCTCTGATACTTACTAGCTGTGTGACCTTACGCGAGTCATTTAACCTCTCTGTGCCTCAGTTTGCTCATCTGCAAAGTGGGGATAATAATGGTATGACCTCAAAAGATTGCCATGAGGATTAGACACAAAGCATTAAAAAGAGTGTGCTGGGCGGGAGAGTGTTTCTCAGTGTCTTTGAGGGTGTCTTGGGGCTAGTGAGTCCTTGAGATTCTCTGAGCAATGTTCTGGTAGCTATTTGACAATTGGAGTAGAAGAAGTAATAAACATAATTACCGGTCTACGAAGCCCCAGTCATGGTATTAGGTGTCACTTTAAGCGCTTTTCTGTGCAATGACTTACTTAACCCTCACAGCCGCCCCGAGACGTCACGAGTGCTGTGGTCCCTTGTGTACAAATGGGAGGCTGAGAACATTCCTTTACCGCCATGCTTTAGTTTGCGTGAAGCCTAGCTGGGACTTGAACTGGGGTCTGCCTCCTTCTGCAGTGGGGCTCCACGTGGGGCTCGTGGCAGTCAAGGGGTCTGAGTGCCTTCCTATAGGATGGTCCTGAGGGCCTGGCCCCACACCTTGTTTGTGGGCCCCCCGTCCCCGGCCAGGGTTCTGCTGAGTCCCCAGTCTCGTGGGGAGGAGCTGGGGGCCTTTGAGACCTGCAGCAGCAGCAGGAGGCTGGGCCCTCGCCCAAGGAGGTGCAGCCCAGGCTGTTCTCCTTGCATATCTGTAAGTGTGGTCCCTGGTCCCTGACAAGTGCCAGGACTCTTGGCTGTCTCTATCCCCAGGCCCACAGGAGCCCTGATTCCACTGTCCAAGCTCGGGCCGGGCATCTGAGAAAACTGGCTGAAATCTTGGCTCTGCTGAGGATCCAGAGCAGGTCACCTGGCCTTGTGGAGCCTCCTCCTCGCTTAAATACAGGGCTTTTGGGAACCTTGTTCCCTGGAGGTTCTTGGAAGAATTCCCTTGGTCAGTGCCTTATGCACCGAGAGTGCTTGGTAAATGAGGCGAGTGGCTCTCAGTCCCTTTATCTCCTGTGTCCTCTGTCCCTTTAGGACTGACGACTCTTTCTTTGTAGAAAAAAATAAAGGGTAACAATTATAACTCTCACTTTACAAACCGCAGATCATTTTTATGAGCGTTTATTCCTGGAGAGATGGAAAGTGCAGGGCAATGGTGAGAACTGAGGGAGATAATAAATTTACTTACAAGGCACCCCACATGGTGCCTGGCACTGAGGAGATGCCCGATAAGGTCCACTGCCCTGTCATTACTGTGGTTTATCATTGTACCCATTTTACAGAGAGATAGACTGAGGTTCCTAGAAAGCAGTGGCTGGCCCCATGTCCAAGGGTGAGGGAGACCATGGAACCAGGATGTGCTCCTGTGTCTAGCTCAACACTGCGCTGCCTCTGGCTTAGTGATTCAAAGCTTGAGGACCGCAGACATAGCACTCCCGGGACCGTCTGGTTTAGCAGATGAAATGAAAATTTTTTTTTAAAGATTTATTTTATTTATTTATTTTTAAAAGATTTTATTTATTTGACAGAGAGAGACATAACAAGGGGAACACAGGCAGGGGGTGGGTGGGAGAAGCAGGTTTCTTGCTGAGCAGGGAGCCTGATGAGCCCAATGCAGGACTTGATCTCAGGACTCTGGGATCATGACCTGAGTCGAAGACAGATGCTTAACGACTGAGCCATCCAGGCCCCCGTAAGATTTATTTTAGAGAGAGAGAGTGAGAGAGCACATGCATATGCTCAAGCAAGTGGTGGGAGGGGCAGGGGGAGCATCTCAAGCAGACTCCCCACTGAGCACAAGAGCCCCGTGTCGGGACTCGATCTCGCCACCCAGGAGATCACAACCTGAGCGGAAACCAAGAGTTGGACGTTCAACCGACTGCCCCACCCAGGCATCCTGGAGGAGATGGATTTTTGTCAGTGGACCCTGGTGCTGGGGAGCTTTTACGGTTCTACAGAGCAGGATAGGGTTTAGCCCGAAGAGACCGACCCCTGAAATTGCCAGAGCTCTGCTTTCCTATGCAGAGACATGCCTTTACTGTGTCAGGGAGGTCGGTCCTCCCCGCAGACAGTCCTCAGAACGTATGATACACACCACGAGGCATCGTTATCAGGGTTCCAGACGGCTGCTTTCTTGGGGATGGCGTTGGAGTCTCTAAACGCCTCCAAGTGTGCCGGTAGGAAGATGCACGCTCGAGAAGGGGTGCCTGACAGGTCCTGCCTAACTCACTGGGAGCGATCAGGGTGGCGGGCCAAGGTCAGCGCCGAGCCCCCACTTTCCAGAAGACCTCAGCGTGATCCCCTTAAAGCCAGTCACCTGGGAGGGAGTGCTGCCTGCCAGCCTGTCTGGGGGAGGCGGCATCCGTCTTCCTCTGGCATGAAAGATGGGCTCTAATTGGCTGCCGGAGTGTCCCAGCCATCTAATGATGCCGCCCAAGCGCGTGTGCCTTCCCTGTCACCCGCTCCCAGCTTCCCTGTCAACTCCGGTGCTGTTAACAAAAACAGCCAGTTTACAAGCCCAGGAAGTGTTCGGTGATTATGGTAATTGGCAGAGGAGGGGGGAGAAACCGCCTGGGCTCCAGGAATCAAGGAGCCTGGTTTTGAAGTCAGTGAGACGTCAGGGGTCTGAATGACCACATTTTCACAACCTGCCAGAGGGGGGAGGTGCTTTGGAAGAAGAGGTAGAATGGAGAACACCAGCCCTAATCCATAAAATGTTAGCTGTTGATCCTTTTTAAAACAAAACAAAACAAAACAAAACAAGAGACTTTGCTCCAGCTGTGTCCAGCTGATAAGATCAGCTCTACCAAGCATGATTCTGGTTTCTTTCATCAAGATAAGCACTGGTGTTTCTGTTAAGTATCTGAGGTGCTTGGATTTTTCAAAGAGAGGGTGCATTCTCTTTTTCTTTCTCTTTGCACTTTTTGTTTTTGTTTTTGTTTTTCCAAAAAGAGAAGTTGGTGACAGCTGCTGAGTTTTTTTTCTTTTTTTTTCATTGCTTGTCATCTTGTTTTTCCGAGAAGCACTGCCAATAGCGTTGTTGTGGCATCAAAAGAGATAAGGCAGAGTAATCTTCCCAAACTTTGTCTCTCTGCCGGAAGAGGAGCCTTTCCCAAAGTGGGTTCCTCAGAATACGAATTCCACGTGATGCTTTTTGAGACACAAAACTCCATGGTCTCAGTAGATTTGAGGAATGCAGTAGAAGTTAACCGCGCGGATATTCAGTGTATGTTACTATAGTAAACGCTTCAGTAAGGGATCAGTCTGACATGAAAACAATCTTTTTTTTTTTTTTGATCACAGAACTATTAATGGCAGAATCCCAATAATGCAAAAGACGGTCTGACAAGTGCTGATCTTGCTTCTTCTATATATCTAGGGTCCTCCTGCAGGGGTCGGGCAAGATAGGTAGCCTCTTTGTGGACATTCCAGAAACCTCACAGCCCATGGGCTAACCAGACTCCCTGTGTCAACCTGACAGTGCCTGAGTGACAGCCTGACCAGGCTGGTTGGGAGTGACTCAGCCACTGGGCATCCTGAACTCACACGTGGAGCACAGGGCAAGGCTATGAAAGACCAGGGTAGGTTCTAGAAGGTGTGTGCACTGGGGAGAGGTGGCAGGCATGTCCAAAGATCACTCAGGAGGCTGAGCATGCAGTTTGCTGAATGTGATGCTGGAGAGTCAGGGGAGCCATGTTAGGGGCAGTAGAGACCCACTCCCGTGCACACCAGGCCCTCTTTTTTTTTTTTTTTTTTTTAAGATTTTATTTACTTATTTGAGAGAGAGTGTGTGTGTGTAAGTGAGCACAAGTTGGGAACAGAGGGAGAAGGAGAATCAGACTGCCCACTGATCAGAGAGCCCAAGGCGGGACTCGAACCCAGGATCCCAAGGTTGTGACCTGAGCCGAAGGCAAACACCCAACTGACTTAGCCACCCAGGCGCCCCCACACCAGTCCTGCTTGGCAAACGCATGGAGACAGCCTGCCTGGGACCCTCTGCTGGGGGAAGGAGTCCCACTGAGATCCCTTCCTGGGGCCCACAGGGGAGGCTTGTTGGTCCTGAGTCCACCAAAATTGACTCTGAGGGATAGAGCAAGGACGTTTTCTCATCTTGTCTCTGTCTTTTTGGTGGAACTTCCTTTCTGAGAGAATTGTGCAGTACCATAGTGAGCTATAGGCTGAGAAAACCTACTTCTTAAAAAGCATGGTGACAATCCACTATTCAAGCAAGAGTATCCACCAGAGTTGACCTAGATTCCCATCAGAAGAATCAGGGCAGGACCCCTGCTTCCTTGTGACCAGCCAGGCACACGTTCGGGACACCATCCCAATACTGGGTTCCTCCTTGACTCTGTCAGATACTTACTTAATGTCACTGCTTTGTCTTCCTCTAGGAGCTCGTGGGTGACGTTTTCAGAGAAACGCTCAGTGAGGAGGAGGAGGAAGACTTTCGGCTAGAAGGTACTGAAGTCCATCACTCTCTTCCCAGGGTACCGTGAGATGGGGAAGGGGGCATCTGGTCTACCGTGCGCCCTGGGCACCCTCCGGAAAATCTGCAGACCAGGTGGAGGACGGGACCCCAACTGTCAGTGCGGATAGTAGAGTGACAAGCAAGAAGGGAGTGTGACTCTTCATGGGTCCGAGCCCAGAGTGGAGCCGGGCTCCTGAGGCTCACGTCCTGGCCCCGCTCCGTATTGGCCAGGGAACCTTGGATACGTTGTTTTAGCTCAGCTTTCCCACTGTGGGGAGTGACCATAAGGTAAGCACTATGAAAAGTAGCCGTCCTATTTCCCCGATTCTCAGTTCGCATCACTCACTTGGAGCACAAGCTTGCCTACCAACAGCCCCCCACCGCCCCCTCCCCTCTCACGTCTGTAGCTCTTGCTCTTGCCTTTGTTCGAGGGGAGGCCCCTGTTGTAGAAGGACGAGGATCCTGGAGCAGAGGGCTGGCCGGCCACAGGCGCCCTCACTTGACTTCAGGCAGGGTGCGCCACCTTCCTAGAAGAGCCTTGGTTTCCACGTTCAGAGAGTGGGAACGAGAGCCTCCTCCCTGCTTGACTCCCTGCGCTGGTACGAAGGACAGGACAGACGGCAGCATTTGCTAAGTGGGATGGCACTTATTTCCATTTTGCACTCCGGGAAGCGCATCACTGACCTGGGGAAGCCTTAGGTTGGTAGGAGCCTTGCGGTGGAGGTGGAGGGGAGGATGAGCAGCTCGCAGGAGAGCGGCGGTGGGGGTGGGGGGGGCAAGAGTCTTGGCGGGGAGGGGGATCTAGGCCTTGGGGCCCTCTAGGGCCTTGAGAGGAGAGCAGACAGTGCTAAGAGCTTCTCGAGGGGAGCCTGGGCCAGGCCTGAGGACCGTGGCCGTGTGCGCCTGTGAGCTGTCAGCTCCCGGCCATCTGCCCGCCCCCGGCCATCTGCCCTCAAAGAAGTCCCCCAGCTCGTGTGCACATTAGACTTTGAGAAGCAGAAGAAGAAGACTGTTTCGAGAGATTCACTCGGTGGCCCAGGAGTTGGAGGCAGGCTGGGACTCAGGGATCTGTTGCACTTCGCTCAGATACAAGCAGGTCTTGAATCAAGGGTTGAGGGGAGTCCTGTGGACGGAAGACTTTGTGCGGGCTGCAGGCTGTTCACCTGCAGCGCTGGGGGTGGCACTCAGAGCATCTGCTTTGCTTCTGTCATTCCCCTTGGCTCCGCCAAGCCTTCCCTCTCCTCTTTGGCTCCATAGAGAGATGCCAGGAGTTGGTGCTTTGAGATCTGGGGGGTCAGGTAAAGTTGGGCAGGATATAAGCCCTGGCGGTTCAAGCGACTCCAGACATGGATTCCATGGGCTTCGTTTCTCATTCCAGTTATATATTCATTCCCTGCTCCTTCGCATAGTGACTCATTACCAAGTTCATTCTCTTGTTCATGCATCCCTCCACCTGCTCTGTCCATCCCCCACTTGCTACCCATCCAACCAGCCACCCGTCCGTCTGTCCCTTCATTCACCTATCCCTCACCCCTCACCCCTCACCTACTCACCACCCACCCACCCGCTGGCCATGCTTCACCCATCCATCCATCCATGGGTCTCCCTACTCTCCTGTCCCCCGCCCCCCAGCCCGGCCGTTCTGAGTCATCCATACTCCCTCCTCTGCCCGAGTGTTCGTCCCCCGTCCTTTATCGCTTCATCCATTCATCCACTGATCCATCCTCCACTTGTTGTCTGTCTGTCCCTCTTGTACTGAGCCCCTCATTACTGCCCCAAATGAGGCCCTTCTCTGTCCATCACGGCTCCGTTTACAACCGTGTCATTGACTTCAAATGAGAGGTCTTTCCCTGCAAACAGACGCGGAATGGCCTACCCGTGGAATCTACTTCCCTCTGGAGGGGAGGGTAGAAGGAATGCTGGCCTGAGGAGCGTCTAGACCGGGCTCCCCTCAGCTCTGGTCACAGCCCGCTGTGGATCGTGGCCAGGTCCCCCCAGCTCTGGGCCTCCTCACCCTCTGTCACCTGATGAGTGGGGATGTGGAGCTGGGCTTTGTGGGTGCGCAGAGGATGTGAGCTCCTCGTAGGGAGAGGGAAGCCCTGCGGTGGGGAGAGGGCAGCGCTTACAAACATTGGCCAATGGATCTGGGATGAAGGTGGGGTACCCAAGGTGCCCCAGCTCCTGCTGGAGAAACGGTGTCAGCTTGACCGCACTGGGTCTGATCCCATGGCCCACCAGCTGCATGCCAGGCTCAGAGGGTGGCCCAGGCACCTTGCTAGTCCCTGGTGATGTCCAGGTGCCACCACTCAGGAAGGAGGGGATTGGGAGCCACTTTCCTGCCTCACTTTCCCCACTAGGGGGTCGGACTAAGTTGTTGGTGGTGTAGGTTTTTGGCTTCTTTCTTCAAACAACAGTTTACATAGAAGCAGAGAAATAAAACATCAGGCTGCAGAGAAATGCAGTGTGCCCTGGCCGGTATGTTTTACGTAAAAAGGGGCACGAGACGATGCTCTGTGTTTCCTACGTGTGTGAGTGGAGAGCGCGTGAGTGTTACTGTGTGGCTGGAGGGCTCCATAGGCAAAGATAGGGGCTCCTCTCAGACCCGGCAGAAGGATATTAAAACCAGAAAGAGCTCTCCAAGAGGACTGCATTGTTAATGGGGATGAATGTTTTAACTTTCCCAAGAAGAATGAATTGAAAGACTCACGGCAGATTTTAAAAAGTGAAAACGATGAGTAGATGAGGTGGGAAGAGAGAGGCGGCTCAGGTTTGCACCGGGACCGGCCTGCCCGGCTCCGACACTCCTGGGAGGGATGCTGGGCCCATGACTGTCTGTGGTTCCGTGGTCACCCATGGCCACGGCCGGGCCACAGAGACGCATCCACCTGGCCCCGGGGCATGTCCCTCTGTGGTCCGGGCCTAGCTAGAGCACTCCGAATCCTGAATCTCTTCTTTGTCTTCCTGTTGGCCAAGTTCATTGCCTCTTGGCGGGCTGGAGGGCTGTTGAAGGGAGAAAAAAGGCCATCTGAGGCGTGAAGATAAAAAGAAGTCTTTTAGCCATCCCCGGAGAGGACGGCTTTAGCTCCTGCGTTGTTATGTAAAGCCGGCCCTAATCCAGCATCTTAACCGCCTTAACTGGCCAGCTGGGAGCTTGCGGGATGGCAGATTAAGTCTGGGCTTGGTGCGAGGGCTGCGCAGCTCCTTTTGAACTGTAGAGAGAACAAAGTAAACATCAAAAGTCCCAAGCTCCCGAGAGCTGGCTGGGCGTGGCAGGGGCGGGACCCGCGGTAGGCTCTGCAGGGGAGGAGGGGAGAGGGGACCCTCCCTCTGCTGACCCAGCAGGGGTCTGAGCAAAGGGGAGGGACACCCCACACTTCACTGGGTCCCCACCTGGCTTCCCTATCTCCTGGTCGTTTGGGACAGGTGGTGGCAGCCCATGGCTTGTGGCCTGAGGTGCAAATTGTTGGGCAGGACCTCCTTACCCGAATGCCCCCCACCCCAGAAGCGCTGTGTCTCAGGGTGTCCTCCCCACACTCAGGGCAGCTTTTGCTCTGTGCCCTTGAGAAGGGAAAGACCTATACATGGCCACAAGTCCCTCCTCTCTGGGTCCCCTCTCTCACTTCCACTCAGGGATGTTCCCATCCCTCCCAGAGGCTTGATTCTGGTTTCTGGCCACAGACTCCCAACACCGTGTCTGTTTCCTACCCTCCAACCTCCCCGCTTGGGGCTGGAAGCAGGTGCATTGCTGTCTGTCTGGCATCTCTAGAAAGCTGACTCCAGAGGGCTTGAAGTCAGGTGACACTTCCCCCTAGGAGCCCAGGCCCTTCCGCCAGCCTGGGTTTGGCCTGACTGGGCCCCTGGGGGTCCTCCCTTCCCTGCCCCCTGGATGGATTCATTAGAATAGAGGGTCCTGCCAAGCAGGGTGGTGGTGCTGGGGGGGGGGGGGGCTAAGGCCCTGGGGGTCTGCGTAGCCCCCACTCTGAGCTCAGGACCCATCTGACTCCCCATGGCACCCAAAATTTGTCTCCCTACCACCGCCTCTGAATCTGCGAGAGGCACCTTGCTACCTTTATTCAGGCTTTTGGGGGATTTGCAAGTCCGAACCCGGATGCGGCCTGGCTTTAACCGGCACTGTCTGGGTGACTTTGGGTGAATCGCTTCACGCCTCTGGTTTTCATTTTCCTTGTTGGGGGTCATCAGAGCCCTCGTGCAGGGTGCCTGTGAGGACGGTGAGGTGGCTTACGTGAGCACGGAGAGGATCGCGGTACGGAGTAAGTGCCCAGCGTACGGGAGCTGGCAGGAGTCTTGTTGTTCCACGGGTCCCTTCTTGAAGAGGAGCCAACTGGTGTTTATAATTATTTACTAGTCCAGATCAAAGAAGACCTATTTTCAAAGCTTCTCTAATCCTATTAGAACCTCTCCTTCCCCTCCCGGTGCGTGACACAGAGTCTGGCGTGCTTTACGTGCTCAGTACATACTCCTGGAAGAATGAAGTCAACAGCACCAAGTCTCTGAAGTCATGCAGTCCCCTCCTTTGGGCCCTCCGGGCAGGTTCCACATACTCTCCCTTGGCCTCTGTCCCTTTGTCCCGGCCCCCAGGTGTGATGTATCCACCACTCATAGACCCGAGGAGCCCTCAGGAGGCCATGGGTCCTCCTCATTTGTAGTTGGAAAACCGAGGCCCAGAGAGGGGATGTGACCTGCCCGAGGTCACACAACAGACTGAGAACAGAACTCGGGCCTCTGGCAGGGTGTCATACGAGGGATGCGGGAGGGGCCGTGCAAGTTTCTGGTAGTGGCGCCCGGCCAAGAGGTAAAACCTGGTGAAGGGTAGAGGGTGGCATGTCCCCCTCTGAGGAGGTGATGTGTCAGCCGAGATGCAGGCACCACAAGGACGCCAGCCACGGAGGGCGGGAAGGGAGAGCAGCCAGGAGGAGCAAGCGAGCAGTACCCCAAGGGGGAAAGAACCTGGGGTTTGGGGAAGCACAGAAGGGGGGCCTATGCAGCAGAAGGGGACACCGAGGACCAGGGTGGGCGAGTCAGCAAGGGCGGGACCACGTGCCTGCTTGTAGGCTGCTTTTGAAGAGAAAGCATTGGATACTTGTAAGCCGTGCTTAACAGAGAACTTGTGGCTTCTTGGAACGATGGGCCCTGCGGTGGGAGGAGGAAGGAGGCCATGGCAATGACCGGATTCCAGCCGTGTGGGCCAGGGTGATGGCATCGGACATAGGGCTGGAGAGAAGTGGGTGGGCCTCGGGGTTGGCGTGGGAGACGGGAGGAGGGGGAGGGGTAGATGAAGGAAAGAAAGGGATCCTGGGCTCCCCCTCCCCCCACCGTGAACTCCTGGCTTAAGGACCAACAGCAAGGCGGGGGCCCCTTGGGAGGTGGCGTTTTGGTCCCGCGACCGTGAAGGCTGACCGTCGGGGGGCTGTGGGACATCCCAGGAGAGATGCCAAGTAGACAGACGGTTGGACACTGAGTCTGGAGGTCGGGGAGCAGCTGGGAGGGGGGAGACAGCGAGAGCATGGGAGAGGGAGGACTTCTAAGGACATCTCCCCTGCAAAGTCCTGTCAATCACTGGGACTGGCCGGTGGTTCCCTGGAAGTCGGAGAGGAGGAGGAGGTGACCAAGGAGCAGCAGGACCCCCCCTCCACCCCGCCACTGCCCATGGAGGGCAGGCAGCCCACACCCTGCTGGCTGTGCGCTTTCAGTTCAGAGCCTGTCCTCCTGTGAGTTTCAGTGAGCCGGACTCCACTGGGCGGCGGCAGTCCCCCCAGCGGCCCCGGTGACAGCGGCTTCTCTCGAGTCTGTTTTTCATAAAAGCTCAGCTGGAACAGTGGAAATTCTGACTCGTGTCAGATACCGAGGAGGCTTTAGTAGTTTCAAGTAGCTCGGGGTTAGATTTTAAAAGTTGAATTTCATCACATGTTTTAACTTGGGCGGGGAGTAGAAGGGACATGGTATTTTTAGCCCAAAAAAGCTTTTTTCTCTTTCCTGCTCCCTCTCTGCCGGCCCTCCCCCCTCCCTCCCTGAACAGATGTTCCGTTTCAACCCGATTCAAACCTCAAAGCACAGTGGCCATCAACCTTAGGCTCTGATGAGGGAAAAGGCCAGAAAGCTATTTGTTGGGAAGGGGTTTTTTTTTCTTTCTTTCTTTCTCTTTTTTCCTTTCTTTTCTCCCCTCAGTCATAGCTGGTCCTTAAATAAGATCTCCCTACAGTAAAATGCAGCCTGGGAGGGAAGACCGTGGAGGAGGAAAACCCAAGCTGGCATGTCTGGAATCAGGAAGGGGTAGACACCCACTAGTAGAAAGTGCCAGAAACTACCTTGGGGAATCCTGCCTCATTAGGTCAACTCCTCTTTGGGCGGTGGTGGTTTTTGTCTTGATAAGCAGGGGCTTAGAGTTAAGTTGGGATTCTTGGGGTTCTTTAGACATTCAACTCAAATGTGCCAAAGCTTTGGCTGGTGATCTTGAAAAATCCTAGCATAGATCTTGCCTAAAAAGGGCCAGCTGGATCCTGGAGCTCAAACCATGTCATCCACACTCATATCCACTCCCTCCCTCCCTCTCCCCGTCCCTCTCTCAACTCTCCCTCTGCCCCTGTGTTTGTCTCTCCCACTAAGGTGGCCAAGGGCAGCTACCCAACTCTGGGCACTCCCGTCATCTGAGCCCAGCTGCTCAGGTGGAGGACAGCCCCCAAGTCTCAGTACTTGTTGCAAAAGTTTGCTTCTTGCCAGGTGGATCTGGGTTGTATGGCCCCTGACCCGTTTGGGGGCTGTCTTTAAGAAAAGAATACAGGGGTCTTTTATTTATTGACTGGTCTACACAGTTCTTTGATAACTCTGAACCAGTTGACAGCTCCATCCGGTAAACTTAAATAAATATATCTCCAACTCAACCTTCCCTTAGCTCAATTACAGAAACACCTCTTCGCCCCGACACTGCGTGATGCATTAGGACATTTGCATCAGAATGGAAAAAGATGGTGGTTGTAACCAGTTGAGGTTCAAATACCTAATTTTTGAAAGTATCGGAGAACCCAATGACTATGGGAACAGGGGGCCGGGGCCCATGCAAGTGAAGGCCCCATGGGCTCTGCATCTCTGGCTTCAGGATGCACCCTCTGGTACTGACCTAGGAGCCCCCCAAATGGCCATCAGGATGAAATTCATGGTGTCAGAGCTAGGGGCTGGGTGCATCCCCAAAGCCGGGGTGGGGTCAGCCCTCCGTAAACTATGTGGATTGAGATGGGAGAGGGGTGGCCCACCAGAGGAAACCCAAAATGCTCTTCTCAGAAGGGGGACCAGGGTGGCAGGACATGTGGGAGCAGGTCTAATATTGAGTGATGGAGTGGAGAGACCAGGGGCTGGGGAGTCAGGAAACGGGAATTTTCATTCTTCTGTTTCTACACTTTCCGGGTTCAAATCCCACTTGTGCTACTGACTGTTGTCTCATTTTGATGATGATGGTGAAGAGGAGGATGTGGGCAGTGTTGATGTGCCTAGATATGGTGTGACAGGCACTATGCCATCTCTTGGGGGCTACTTGAGGAAGATCAAATTAACAGAAAAATGATAATGTGGAGTAAAATGGACTCACTGAGTAGGGAACCCTAACCTAGCCCCTGGGGGCTTGTAGGCAGCTTCTCGGAAGTTGGAGGGCCTAAGCTGAGGACCCGAAGAGTAGGCAGGAGCCGGCGAGCCGGGACGAGTGTTCTTGGCAGGGATAACAGCACAAGAGCACGGCTGGGTCAGAAACTAAAAAGCGGATCAGTGGAGAGAGGGGGCCTGGAGACGGCAGCAGGCAGATCAGTTTTAGCAGCAAATACATGGCTCGATCCGTTTTGTTTCTTAAGGTGAGTTTCCTCTTTAGGAAGATACAAACAGGAACTTACCTGGCCTGGTCTCCGTAACAGGCCCTAAGGGAATAAAGCACATACCCACTAACCTCACCAGCCCACTGCTGTGCCCGTGAATGAACAGATTTGCGCGTCTCTTGGACCCTCACTCCCGCAGGAGAGCCTTGCACAAATGATGCGAGAAATCATTTGGCCTGGAATGCACATATGATATCTTTCTCTTTTTGCTGGCAGTCCATTTACCCGCCTAATTATATTTGGCAGAGGCTAATATTAAAATTCATCTGCATTCCCTCTAACAGCTGCTGATGGAGGGCTGGGGAGTCAGAAACATCCTGGCGAGCCACCCCGAGACTAAAATATTTGCAGCAGATAATCTGCATGTGGACAATTGAGAAGAGCCTGTGAAGACATTAGGGCAGGTGTCCAGACTCCAGCAAGGAAGCTCTGGCTTGTGTTAGATCTTACGTCGTATGGACTGAGAATAATGTGGCAGGTAACTGGGCGGAGAGAACTGCCCATCCGTGTGTTAGTCATTTCTGGTCTCAAGGGGTGGGAGGCGGTACTGATAATAGTCCTAACGGGATTTCAGATTTGTCCCTACTTCCTAAGTTTGTGATCAACCAGGCCTTTCTGGATCATGTTAAAATATGCCAGTGTTTGCTCCTCTCATCCAGAGTTTGAATTTTAGCCTAAGTATGGGATTCAGGAACAGACCTGCCGCATCCAGCCACCCCCTTTCTCGTGCAGGGTCCCAATGTCAATCAAGGCAGAATTTATGGTGTGTTTGTTATGCAGCTGGCGTGGATTGGCTGCCCTGTGCTTCTGCTGTGGGCATCCCAGGGGCGCTAGCTGGTGGGACCCCGGATCCCAGGAGACTTGCAGTCTAGCCGCCAAGGATGTGGCAGGCTCCTGGGAAAGAATGGAAGATCCCAGATGAGATTGTGGAGAATGAAATGCTGGGCTTGATGGGAAGAGACTGCACCCGGCTTGCAACAAATGGATTCATGCAAAGTAGAGAAAGGAGCTCCCCCCCATCCCCCAACCCCCACCTCAAGACACCTTTCTGCCATCTGTCCCCCAAAATGTCACTGGCAATATACAAGCATATGAGGTCCAGCCTGTGAATGGTGCCCCCTAGGGTTGTACAGTGCACACCCTGCCTCTCAGATGACCCTAAGCCTACCCCCTCACCCCCCTGGGAAGAGCCCTGAGGGGCTGGTCCTGCCTGGGTGCCAGGGAGGGTGGGGCTGCGGAAAGGCAGATCTGTTTTACTTTATAGCCATCCTCTCGGCTGTTGGCAGCTCGGGCTGGGTGGGTTGTGCCATCCTGCTCCCTGGGTCACTGCTATTTGCCAGGCTAAACAGGCTGGAGGAAGTGACTGGGGCTCTCCCAGCCTGTGGTCCCAAATGAGCTGTTGATGCCTCCCATTGGGACTGTGGGTGCGGGGTGAGGGCTGGGAGTCAGATCTTGTGATCACCCGCAATGACCAACCCGACCATCCTCACTCAGGTCTTTCCTTGCTCCTCGGGGCTCCTCTGTACTCTCTTCTTTCCCTCTCTTCCTCCCCAGCCCCCTCTTCTTTTTAAACTGGGGGAGGGACAGGGAAGAGACTGTCTTTGATCTCAGTGGAGGAAAAAAGTCTGTTCTGTTCAGGCTTTTGGCTAACACAACAAACAGTGTTTAAAATTTAACTTTGCTTAATTAATTAGTAATTCTGTTTAATGCTGTCTGATCTCCCTCCAAAAGGTATTTTGAAGCTTGAGAAGGGAACATCAAAGGGAGCCGGGTGAAGATGGTCAAGTAATGCATTTAATCTGGCAGTTGCTGGGGGTGGAGAGATGCCAGGTTGGGAGCTAATGTGGGAGAGAGCCATCATCTGGTAAACACAGCCAGCAGGCTCCTCACAGCCGTGGTGTGAGAAGGGACAGTGAGCAGTTTCCAAAGAGAAGGAGCTCTACATACCGCCCCCAGACTCATCTGAGCTGAGAACTGGTTTGAAGAAATCAGAGTTGACATTTTCTTTCTTCTATGCCTACTGTGTATGGTTGGGCAGGTTGTGTACTGCACAAGAGTTTCCAGTTATGCAGGTGAGCAGCTGGTGAAATCCAGTCTGCACCCTGTTTATTAGGGTACCCTGGTGGGAAGGGTACCTAAGCACAGTTTATAAACTTTTCTAAAAGGGCCAGCAGAGTACAACTTTTAGGCTTTGTGGGCCATATAGTCTCTGTTGTGATTACCAAACTTTGTCATTGTAGAGTGAAGCAGCTATACACAGTGCATGTGAACGTGACTGTGTCCCAATAAAACTTCATTTACAGAAACAAGCCGTGCGGTGGGCTGGGTTTGGCTCACAGGGCATAGCTTGCCAGCTTCTGTTCTAAGTCATCTAAGGGTACGTTCCAGGCAGTGATGTGAATGTAGGATATAAAATCAAGAATATGAGTCTTTGAACTTGAAGGCTTTTCTTGCCTCCTCACTCCATTCCTCCCCTTCCTTTTTCTGCTGTTCCTCCAGCTTTCCTTTCTCTTTCAAATTACCAGCATCTCCTGTTGTTACTGTGAGTGATTAAAGAATGCTGAGTCCCTCTGGAATTTTGCCCCCCAGAAGATCATCTCTGGGCTGAGCCGGAGTAGGAGGGTGCGAATGGGCTCAGAATGTGGTGCCAAAGCTCATCTCGACAGAAATGCCGTTCTCTTTGCTGGTGGGTGGGACCTTGGCAGCCCGAAGTAGGTACTGTTTACCCTTCCTGTGCCTGCCCATGAGCCCAAGGATGGATGGATGGGGCGGGGGGGGGGGGGGTTGTGCTGTGCAGGGATGGCAGGACTAGGTGCTGGTTGATGTTTGTTTGAGAGGCTTCACATGTGGGTTTGCAAACAGGGCTGAGTCCCAGCCCCTGCCTGTGGCCCTGGGCTCTGCTAGGCTTTCCCAACATCTCTGATACCTCCTCTGGCCATTGGGCGGGGAATAGCAACAGGGTGAAGGGCCTTCTTTGGTGGGGGTGGAGGGCACTGACTGTCCTTGTTCCTGGCCTCCGGGGCCCTGGGGAAGGATGGGTCCTGGTCCTACCACCCATCTGTGGCTGACCCCATGGGTGTCTGGGGGGGTGGGTGTTCTGAGCTGGGATAGCATGAGGGACCCCCTTGGTGAAGAGAAGGCAATCCAGACTATGGTGGTCTTTAGAGAAGACACAGAAAGATGGTGATTGGTCCGGGGTAGGGGGTGCGTTTTCTACCCTGTTGGGTGAGGAGGAAGGAGGGGAGGCGGGGAGGGCCTGCGTGTAGGGAGGGGTGCTCCAGAGAAGGAGGGAGCAGGGACAGAGCTTTCTTTTCTTTGGGTTTTATCAAGTGGAACTTGAAAGGCAGTGTTGAACCTGAAGGTGGTTTTCTGATAACTTCTCTTTGAACTTGAAGTTTGGTTTCGATAAGCCTGGCTGGCTTACATCTCCAGCCAGGACCTCTGTGGAGGGAGGCTGCAGCTTTGAAGATGGAACTGGGCTTTGTTTTCCTTTCTTCTCCACCCCCCCCCCCACGCCGACCCCTGCAGGGGGTCTGTGCCGGCCAGGAAAGCACCACGGTTTCTCCAATGGAGCGGTGTTGGGGTGAGGGCGACCATCTGGGTCTGCGCTATCAGCTGGGACCATGGCTCCTCTCCATCTTTGGCAAACCGGGCTTTTACTGAGCACCTGTTGCACGCAGGCGACTGTGCTAAGGAGGCACTCTCCTCCTCGCCTTCCCCCACCCCAGTAACCCTGTGAGGAAGAAACCATCTCATCCCCACTTTCCCCACGAGGAGACGGAGATCCAGAGAAGCCCAGTGCCTTGCCCAACATTGTCCAGCCCATCAGCAGGAGCAGGGTCACGATATGGGTCCAGAGTATCAGTCCTCTCAACCAGATGCTCACGCCGAGCTCAGCTGCACCCACCGGAGACGTTCGGGACCCCTAGAGCTGAGGGCCGGGCATGAGGAGAGACCCTGCTCCCTGACTTGCTCTCATGAGCTTCTAGACCTTTTGGCCTTCTAAATGGGAGTGGCAGTAGTACCTACTGCTTTGGGGCCTGGTACCCCGTCAGGTTCCATGATGGTGGCTGCTCTGGCTCAGTGGGACTCTGGCAGATCTGGGGTGGGGGAATCAGGGTGGCCCAGGCTGCGTGCTTGGCTGTCCTTGGGCCACTGGCTCACTGACTACCTGACCGCCCCAGGACTCAGTGTTGCACTGGACTGGCGTGCCTCCTGGCTCTGGCAGTGTTTGCTTTGGAGGAGCAGGGAGGACAGGACCTGGTTTTATCCCCTCGATCAGAAGTGGTCAGCGTCAGTCCCCTTTCCCCACCCTGGGGGCCTCTGAGGAGTTGGATCTTCTTTTAGGTTTGTCCTTATTAGCCTCATTCTGTGAAAGCTCTGGGACAGAGCTGGGGTCCATGGCTGAGACAGGGTCTCCAGCTGGATATCTGACGGCTCAAGGGAGTTGTCACCTTGCTGTGGGGGCATCATGGGATGGTGGGGGGGTGGTCGTCTTGCATCCCTCTGGGTGTACCTGGAGTGAAGAGAAAGAAGGGGGCACTCAGGTCCCACTGGGAGGGGGGCTGAGGCTGGAGTCAGGTCAGTCTGTTACGGCCATGGCCTTCCTGTCCCTGCCCATCTGGCCTGGTGAACCATCTGGCATCTCCCTCCCTGTCCTGTTCCCCAGCCCACGCTGCCTGTGTTTGATATGATGTGTTTCTGGCCTTTTGCATTCCCAAAGCCTCCGTTTTGAGGAAACTTGGCTACCAACTGTGCTGATTCCCGAGAGACTTTGTGGGAAGGGGACCTCATTCCCCTGACTGCGCCCACTTGCAGCCGCTGGGACCCTGTGTGCTGGTCCTGGGCTCTTGGGCCCTCGCTCACTGAATCCACTCTCCCCTCTGGGGAGAGGACTGCTCTGGTTTGGGTTATACAGCTGGGCGAACTAGTTGAGATGCCTAGAGAAGTTACACGACTTGCCCTGGGTCACACAGCTTGTTAGGAGGATCCAAGCAGAGACCATGGGTGCTTCTCAGGCCGCCTGAGGGAGGCCCCAGCTTTCCCTCAGGCCTCCTGACCAACTCCCGGCATGCCGTTCGCTGGGCCCTGGCACATGGCCCCTTTGAGGAGGCCAACATGTCAGCAGGGAAGGCACTGAGACTGTGTGGAACGTGGCCGTGGTCTGCAAGCTTCCCGTCCACCTGCCTCTGGTCTGAGTGCCCTGGCCGACCGCAGGCTACTTGTCTGGGCTGTGTAGTTGGGGCAGGAAATGGCAGCCTGGAGGCGCCCTGGGGTCATCTGAGTGGCTGGCCTGGGTGCACCTGGGCGGGCTCTGGGGCATCCCTCCGGCAGCCCTGGACATTCCCCGAGGCCAGAAAGCAAAGTGACTTTGATCTTAGTGCATGGGAAGGCCAGGAAGGGGTCCAGTCCCCAGAATGAAGCCCCAATGGGGGCGGAGGCCCCAAGGCCCAGCTGGGGACCGTCCTCACGCTGTCTCACTTGCCCTCCCCGCAGTGGCCCTGCCTCCTGAGAAGACAGACGGGCTGGCCAGTGTAGACGAGAAGAGGAGGGAGAAGGTGAGCGAATCTTGCCCAGGCTCCAAGAAGCAGCTGAAATTTGAAGTAAGTACCCTTTCCCTGCGCTGGGCTCTGGAGAAAAGTGTTTCTGTCCCCTTGGCGGGAGGGAACAGAACTTTCCTTCTTTTCAAGGAGGGAAGCTGAGGCCTGTGCAGATGCAAAGGCCTTTCACCTCCTGTGGGACCCACTGCCCTCTGTGGGAGGTTTGTCCCTCCCCGTCTGGGGCTGCTCCAGCTCTGCACGGGCCCCGGGGACTCAGCACCGCCATCCCACTGGGCTGTGTCCTGGCAGTCTGGGGAGGCCCTGAGTGGGGACCTGGGGATTGGCTGGCCCTGGCGCTGCCATTACCATCTGAGGTCATTGCCTTCTCTTCTGGGCCTCGGTTTCCTCGTAACTGGAAGAAGCCTCTGATTTTGACTCCTGGGGCTGTTCTAGGGAACATGGCACAGTTCTTGGGTAGACTGGATGCCAAGGCAGAAGGCCTTAGGCAGGTCCCCGGCCCTATCTGGGACTCAGATTCCCTGTGTGGTCAACAACCAAAGGAACATGTCGTCCTCGAGCTTGCAGTCTGTCCATCCTGCCCCATCCCAAACAGTACGTTAAGCTCCTTCTGTGTATCAGGCAGGGCCGGGTGCAGGAGAGCAGAACCTGGGCCTCTCGGCACAGAGCTTACTGGCTTCTCTCTGCCCCCCCTTCTCCTCCCTTCTTCGTTCTCTGCCTCCCTCCCTGAGACCACTGGGGCAGAGCTCTAGCAGGCTGGGGTTTGCATGGCCCTGCCCTCCCGGAGCACAGTGTGGTGGGGGAGGCGGGAGAGAGACCCAGTCCTAGTGACTGCACAGCTGAGGATGTAATGGGGGGTCTGGGAGCACGCAGTAAGGTGGGTGCCACAGCCAGGCTGGAGGCCAGCTGGGTGATGGAGGTAGTTCTTGATGCTGTGTACTGTGGTGGCTGAAAGCAGAGAATGGGGCGGATACCAGTCTGCATTGAGCCTCTGAGTGCCGGAGTAGGAGTTGGGAGAGGTGAGGACAGGAAGCCTCTGGGATAAGGAGAGCACTTCCGACTGAGTGAACAGCAGGAGCAAAGGCCCTGAGGTCAGCCAGGGTTGCGAGCTGTCTGGGAACAAGCAGCATCATAGGGCATAGTGATGGCAGGTGGTGGCGGGGAGATGACTCGGGACAGGGTGTGACAGGGTCCCAACGGGCCTTGAATGCAGGAGGTGAGGGGGGCGGGCAACATCCCACTGGGGAGCTGGGGTTGCTAGCTGCTTCTCCGAGACCACCAGAGTGTCTTCTAGGGGTGGTTGGGCAGAGCTGAGGGCCGAGTGCTGCGGCAGAGGGAGGGCTCGGACTCAGAGCTCTCACTTCCCTGGAGGCCCAAGGGGGCCGATTTTTGGAAGGGCCGGGCTGACTGTCTGGGACTCATCCACGGCCCCTGAGGACGACTCACCTGAGACACCTAGGTGGTAGTGGAGGGATTAAAGACGCAGATGACAGAATTTGGGGCGGGGGAGGGCATAGTTACCGAACCCCGAGCTGTCTTTGGAGCTGCGCAGAAGGGCCGGGGAGAAGGAATCAGAGAAACACTCTGTGTGCATGTGTATGAATGTGTGTGTGGGCAAGTGTGCGGGGCGAGCGCTGTGCTACATGAAACGGTGCCTCGCAGAGCAGAGCGGGCACTTGGCAGGTATCAGACGGGCATGTCACAACTGAGGGAAGGCTGACTTTGAACTCCGCGTGGGCCGCCCGAGGACTGCTGGAGGGAACTGGCTTCGAGCTGTAGAGGCTGGGGGCAGGGATACCGCACTCAGGCTCATCCCTGCCAGCATGCAGAGGCCGGGTGTCACTCCCCTCTGGGGTGCTGAGCCTGCCTTCCTGCAAAAGGAGGGGGCAACTGGGGCAAGATGTGGAACAGAATGGCCTGGGAGCATCTTGGCTGGTTTTTATAGAATCTTGTAAACCTCTTTCCCCAAACGGCCAGCATTTCTTGAACTTTCTATCTGGTGTTCAAGGGCTTCTACGTACACACTGCCAAGGACCGAGCTCATCACTTCCCAGCTTGGGTGCCCAGCCGGGTCCCATGAGTGATGATCATGAAGTAGTTGTGAACATTACATGCATCCTGTTACCGTTACAGCGAAGACAATGGCAGCTATTATCATTAATTGCACTTCTCTAGGTGCCAAACAGTTCCACGCTTTTTCCAGGTCCCCCTTTGCAGAGCCCAAGGCAAGGACTTGGCAGGTGATCCCAGGGAGCAGCAAAGGAGGGCAGCCAAGACCAGTGGGTGAATGGGCGGACCAGCGCCAAGGCAGCTGGGGCTCAGTCTTGCTGGGACCCCCCCCCACTCCACTCCCTGAGAACCATGCAGAATGCCTGATGCTGCCCCAGGCATTCAGTCCCTGGTTTTCAGGGCTTCCTCCGGCACAGAAGCTGGCTGCTGGAGGTGGGAGGTCGGGAACTGGCCCGAGAATTCGTGACGTGGGGCTCTCCATGCTCCCAACGGGCTCGTGAGATCAGTACTGGCCTTTCCTGTAATTTACATGAGGGGAAACTTCCAGAGAAGCCACGCCCAGGGTCACACAGCCATGGAGGGCCACTACAGGCATCTCCTGGGCCTGAGCTGGAGTTTTACCCTATAATGCTTGTTCACCCTCTTCTGCCTTCCATATATGGTGGCCATCCTGGGCGTCCGGCCATAGCTTCCCATTACTGGTCCCCGTGTCTTCCAGTAATTTTTGTCCCTTGGTCCAGTTTCCATCTCCCTGAGGCCATGAAGCTTCCTCTCAGACCCCCAGCTCACAGCCCCCTGGTGTTTCCTTTGCCTTCAAAGACCCAGAGGCTGTCTGGCTCGCCCACAGGCATCTCTCCCTGGGCCAGACCTGCCCTGCCCTGCCCTGCCGGGCCTGGCCTCCCTGCCTGGCCCCTCAGCTCTTGTTCATTATGATCGTCCTTCACACAAGGCCTGGGGAGGGCAGTGAGGAGGCGGCTGCCCAGTGACCTGGCCTCTGGGTACTCCAGCCACACCCGTGGGTTGTCTGTGTCCAGGAGCTACAATGTGACGTGTCCGTGGAAGAGGACAGCCGGCAGGAGTGGACCTTCACCCTCTACGACTTTGACAACAATGGCAAGGTCACCCGTGAGGTGAGTGCACCTGCCAGGGCCCGCTGCCTCTGGCCACACCCTTGGGCCCTCCTGCCCTTCCCCCTCCCTCTTCTCCAGGGCAGCCTACCAGGTGGAGGCCAGGAGGGGTGAGGTAGGGAGGGGAGCCAGGCTGCTGGAGCTTTAGGGAGACCTGGAGGGGTGTCCTATAGCTGCCCAGTGAGTGGGCAGCAGGGACAGAGGAAGGGGTGACCAGGATCCCTTGCATTCAGCTGAGGTGGGAGGTCAGGGGATTAGCCCTGAGGGCTCCCCTCCCACCTGGAGGAGGACCCAGGTCCCACCAAAGTCCTGCCCTGCTGCCTCCTCTTTGGAGTTGGAGAGCTCTGGCTGGGGCAAGGGCTGTGACCACCCCAGGCAGCTTCCCATCTCAGCCAGTGTGCCCAGGAGCTGGGGCCAGGTGGGCATCCAGAGGCTAGGCCGCCCTCTGTTGAGGCAGGAAAGAGCACCCCCCGCCTCCCGAGAGCACTGCGCCCAGTCACAGGCCTGTTTGTCACCACCCTTCTCCCTCAGAATGCTGGCATCTCTCCCCTCAGCCCTCCTGCCATACCTCTGTCCCCTGCGGAGCTGAGCCGAGTGAACATGGCATGCAGAGCTGAGATGGGGAGAGGCCCAGCAGGCGCAGGGCAGGAGCGCTCAGGGTGTTTAAGGCGCTGGAGGAGACTCGCGTGGTGGCTGCTCCCCAGGAGACCTGGCTAGGGCCAGAGCTGGTAGGGCAGGCCCTGGCTTCAGTTCCTGGGGCTCAGGGAAGCCACCGGTGGGTTGGTGGAAGCAGGGGTAGGACCTGGTCTGAGCTACTGAGCTCTGCCTCCCATTTTCCCTGGGCCAGGCACCCCTTCTGCCTTCTTGCTGCTTTTCCCACCGTCCCCCCGGGACATCCTCTCCCTCCCCAGGAGGCCCTGATTTTTAGATAGGTGTAGGGGTCTGAGAGCAGCATGGCTGCCTGCACACCCGCCTCATGTCCCGCTCGTAAGGGCGTCAGGGGTGTCCCCAGAGAAGCTTTGCTGTCTTCTCTCTCTGCCTGGTTCAGAGCTATGGATTTTTTTTTTTTTTTTTTTTTCCGGGGCTTGGTGCAGGAGAAACTGCTGGGAGGGATGCCTGGGTGAGGAAAGGGCAACTCTTCCTCAGGCTGGGACTTAAGGAATGTTTGAACAGGGTGGGGGAAGCTGTGAGTGACTTTTAATCATTCAAGACTCTTGCGGATAGAAGTGACAGAATCCCAGAAAAATGCTCTCGGTTTACCAAAAAAAAAAAAAAAAAAGGAATGTATTGTGATCCAGGGCACTGACTTCAGGCATGGCTGGATCCAGAGGCTTGGTGCCCTCAAGCCTAGCTATCTTCAAGGCTCTGTTCCCTCTGTGTTCCTCCATTGTCCGGCAGCCCTTCCCCTGGCCAGTAGTGAGGTGACGGCTGACATTTTCCTGCTGTCCGGGACGCTCAGCAACCCTCCCAATTCAGAAGTTCCAGAATGGAATCTCACCAGCTCTGACCGCCTCACCTGTCATTTTTGCCGTGGGTTTGCAATGCTTGGGATGGCCCTATTCTGGGTTGTAGGAGCAGGGAGATGTTACCAGATACATGAGACACAAAGAGTGAAAATGAGAGGGGGTGTGTAATCAGCTCACAAAATAAAATCAAGGTACTGTTTTTAGGGGGCAGGGGAATGGGTTCTGGGCAGGCAAAGCCCGGAGAGGGGCTTGGGTATTTGGGAAGCAGTGGAAATGCCTCTTGGTTGGAGACCTTGGGGAAGCCGGGGAAGGGGGTGGTTTAGAGGAACCCCTATCCCCCTCCAGCTGTGATGCTTTGTGTGAGAGGTTATGGTTTTTCTGGAGTGAGCGCTGCCCTTCCTCGCCACCCTGTTTGGGAATGGCAGCTGTGGTGTAATTATCTTCCCAGGGAAACACTCTGCAGTCTGGGAGCTTGGTTAGCTGAGCTGAACGGTGGTGGCCCGGCCGTCTGTCAAGGCCACACGGGCAACCGGGCTGGGGTGCAGAGGGTGGCATTGCCCTCTCTTCTGACTTGCATGGTGGCCAAGACCCCACTGCCCCTGTGAGCCACTGCCTTCGTTCCTTGCTGCTTTGAAAATTGCTGACCGTAAGAGGGCTGGCCCCCTACCTCGGAGGAGGCCTTGCAGAAACCCGAGGGCACACCCTGCTGTCTGGTTCTGCTCTGGGCCTTTCTTTACCCTTGGTAATGAGAGGAAGAGCAGGGAAGTGAGGGTTCCTGAGGTGGGTGGCCCAGCCCGGCCTCAAGAAGACCATCCCTGGATCGTGTCTTCCTGCCCCCAGGAGCGAGGGGGCTGGCTTCCAGTCCAGGGAGAACCCAGCCTCCTGCTTCCCCTTGGTTTATTTTTAGCCCCGAGGCCACGCCACAAAGCTGGCTATAAATACCAGTCCCCTGCATGCTCCCTGGCTGTCTGTGGGCATATTTCTGTGGCCTGGGGCAGATCGGCTCCCACCTCAACGCAGCTACAGTCCAGAGTGGGCGCCTGGGCTCACTTCCCAACTCAGAAGAAAGTACCTGTTCATTTGTGCAATAAATACTCGCAGGCACCTACTTCTGTGTGCTGCGCCCCATGCAGGCAAGAGCTGATTTCTCAGCTGGGATTGCCAGAGCGTGCCTGTTCCTAGACCCTGAGTCATGCCCCCCCCCCCCCCAGCCCTGGTTTGGGATAGGACGCTGGAGGGGATGATGCTGATGAACCTCACTTTTCTCATCTGTGAAATGGAGATACTGGCGCCTCGGGCGTGAGCTTCCTAAGACGGGAAGAGGAGGGAGCCGATGCGGGTGTGCAGAGCGGCTCATGGGAAGAAGCGAGGAGAGCTGTCCTCTGCGGGCCTGGCCGCAGGAGCTGAGATCGCTGAGTGACCGATCGGGGTTGCAAACTGGGTCTCACACGGGCATCCTTCATGACCCCAACGTAAACCCTGAGATGTTCCGGCCCGGCCCTCCCCACCCCAGAATGTTTTGTTAAAAATTAAGTTATCGCAGGCAACCAAAGTAAAAATAGATGAAGTGACTCTATCAAAATTCAAAACCAACGTGCCTCAAAGGACAACAGCAGAGTGGAAGGCAGCCTGCGGCATGGGAGAGAATATTTGCAAATCACATAGCTGGTCAAAGATGAATATATGGGGGCGCCTGGGTGGCTCAGTGGGCTAAGCCTCTGCCTTCGGCTCAGGTCATGATCCCAGGGTCCTGGGATGGAGCCCCATATCGGGCTCTCTGCTCAGCAGGGAGCCTGCTTCCCTTCCTCTCTCTCTGCCTGCCTCTCTGCCTACTTGTGATCTCTGTCTGTCAAATAAATAAATAAAATCTTTAAAAAAAAAAGATGAATATACAGAATATAAAAGGAATTGCACGTCTGCAACGGGAAAACCAACAACCCAAGTAAAAAAAAATGGGCAAAGAACCGGATTATTTCGCCAAAGAAGATACACCAGCTAATGGCCAAGAAGCCCATGAAAATGGGCTCAACGGCACTCATCATCAGGAGATGCAAATCAAAACTGCAGGAGATCCCATCTTATATGCGTTAAGATGGCTGTTATAAAAGAAAAAAAAACAGGGCGCCTGGGTGGTTCAGTGGGTCAAGCCGCTGCCTTCGGCTCAGGTCATGATCTCAGGGTCCTGGGATCGAGTCCCGCATCCGGCTCTCTGCTCAGC
Organism: Mustela lutreola; assembly: GCF_030435805.1. Lineage (NCBI taxonomy): Eukaryota > Metazoa > Chordata > Mammalia > Carnivora > Mustelidae > Mustela > Mustela lutreola. The sequence goes on along the minus strand of NC_081305.1, from coordinate 32,202,592 downwards.
AGGGAGCCTGCTTCCTTCTCTCTCTCTCTCTCTCTCTCTGCCTGCCTCTCAGTGTACTTGTAATTTCTCTCTGTCAAATAAATAAATAAAATCTTTAAAAAAAAAAAAAAAAGAAAAAAAACACACATAGACCGACAATGACGAGTGTCCTTGAGGCAGCGGCGACCTCAGAAGCCCTGTGCGCTGTGGGCGGGAATGTCCCAAGCTACGGCTGCCGTAAGAGACAGCACAGAGGGTCTTCAGAAAGCTAAGCCCAGAATTGCCACATGACACAGCAGTCCCACTTCTGAGTCTCTACAGCCCAAAGCAGGGTCTCAGGGAGTTGTTTGAGAGGATTACATATATATGTAATATACATACATATGTTTGAGAGGATTAACATATACATACAATGCACTATAATTTAGCCATAAAAAAAGAGGAAATCCTACTAGGAGCCACAATAGGGAAGACCCTCCCGGACCACACGCTAAGGGCAACAAGCCAGCCACGGAAAAACCAATCCCGTGTGATTCCACCTCTATGAGGTACTGGGAATAGTAGATTCCTAGAGTCAGAAAGTGGCATGGTGGTCACCAGGGCTGGGGAGATGGGGAGTTGTCAAAAATTAAATGGGTGTCCCATATCGGAGATTCTGAAGACTTAGCGGAAGATTCTGGATTTCTGGGATGACCCTCCCTTAGCCTGCATTGCCACGGTGCCAAGTGGGGGCCACCTCTGTGGGTTCCCCACTCCAGGTCCCTCATCCTTCTACCTGCCTGGCCACGGCCGTGCTTGGAGTCCCCTCTGCCACCTCTGTCTGGGCAGCTTCTGGGTGGGGAAATCAGGTGAGGGAAGGCTGAGTCTGTCTGCTTATGAAGAGCCACAGGCCAGATAATTGGCCATCTGTGGGCCCGACTTACAGAGAGCAAATACCTTTCCAGAGGCTTCTACATCCTTTAAAGCTGGACGCCTCCCCTTCTGAAAAACGATCTTAGCAGATGCCCAGAACAAAGGGAGATGCTATATGATTCCTGCGTTCCTCAGTCAGAAGTGTCTGAAACGCTTCACGGAGCGTGTGTTTGGACGTTTCCATCCGACTGAGGGGCTAACTAAGGCCCAGAGAGAGGACGAGATTGGGTCAAGTTCTCACAGAATAGTTTATCTTCAGCAACATACCTCCTTTCCCATTTTTCATTCAGAAGGAGCTCATCAGACCCCAGCAGCCTCCCCGACCTACTTCAGTCCACACTGACTGCTGGGGTGGGCAGTGCCCACCACAAGAGCCCTTCCCGGTGGGAGCGGGCTCAGCCTTTGCAGGACATACCAGAAGTACTTGGCCATGGAGCGTCAGCCCCCCAGGGTAACTCCACCAAGGAGGGATGAGACTTTTCTGAGGTGGGGTCCTCACCGTCCCTCTAAGGACCCAAGTGTGACTGAACCAGTTGCCTGTGGCCAGATCTGCTCATTCATGTCATCTCCTGCTCCCTGCATCCTAGGATCCCTTCCCAAGTGAACCCCTCATGTGCATAATTCTGCCTTAGACTTGACTTTGGGGGAGCCAACGGCTTTCTCTTCCTCAGGTGTTACCAGGCCCTCTGAGTCCCAGGGCTGTGGGCGTATGTGGCTGAACCCCGGGGGGGGCTTTCTGCTTCCCTCCCTGCAGGACATCACCAGCCTACTGCACACGATCTACGAGGTGGTCGACTCCTCCGTCAACCATTCGCCGACATCAAGCAAGACACTGCGGGTGAAGCTCACGGTGGCCCCCGACGGAAGCCAGGCCAAGAAGGGCATCCTTCTCAATCACCCCGGTGAGGGGCTGGGGGGCCACCCAGACCACAGGGGCCAGTCCACTCCCAGCTCCCAGAAAGGATCACACCCCACTGACCTGGGAGGAGTGGAAGGGAGTCCCGGGGGGCTTTCCCTGGGAGCGACTTTGTGGACAGGTAGAATTTGAACGGCTCCCTGAAAGAGCAGGATTTGCATAAGAAAGGAATTACAGGTGGGAGGCCCTATGTAGGCAGAGCCCAGGCTTGGACATGGCACATGAGGAGTCTGTAGGGGAGAAGGTAAGTGGCCAGGTAGCTGTGAGACCCCTCTGTGTGGTCTTGGCTTGGAGAACGCTTCTCACAGAGCCATGGTGAGCAGCTGTGGGCCAGTTGTCAAAGGCTGCATGGCGATGGGGGAGCTTGGAAAACCTCCACGGAGCCAGGAATCTGGTGGGCCCAGGCGTCCACCGCTCACCCGGCTGTTTCTCGGGCGGGACTCAGACCTGCAGAGCACGAGGCCCAGAGCGGAGACCAAGCCTGCCGAGGAGCTGCGCAGCTGGGAGAAGAAGCAGCGAGCCCCACTCAGGTACAGTGGCTGTGTGTGCGGAGGCGGGGATGGACGACAGCCCGGGACCCTTGAACACATATTGAGCACCGGCTGTGTACCCCCTTACCCAGGGGATTTTGAGCAGGCGGCTCTAGTCTGTGTTTGCTTCAGGGGGCGGTGATTTCCAAAGACAAGCTCACAAAGCAAGCTCCGTTTGTAAAAAAGGACTAAATGTAGTTCCACATTCCCTCGTCCAGAACGCTTTGGGCCAGACAGGTTTTGGAATTCAGCATTGGCTGCGTTTTAGAAGGGAGATTCCCAGTGCATCTCTCCTCTATTCTGCATGGCATCTGGGCAGTACCCGCGATTTCGCACACTGAAACGTCTGACGGACACGTGGGAATGTCCACACGACACGTGGGAATGTCCACTCGAGGTGGTACCAAGGCTACCGCTACTGTCACACCCATTTCGGGCAGGCCTGGCTGCCTAAAAGGTTATGAAAAATCTTTGCCTTCAGGCTTTTTGGGTTTCCGAATGGTGGCTAAAGGATCGTAGGCTGTGATTCTCTCCCACCTGTTATTTCTTTAACTGGAGGGAGGGAACAAAGAAGAGAGTGTGTTTAAAGAAAGGCTTTGAGTAAACAGGAATATAAAGTAGGAGGCATGAGGATGTAGGAAGCATCCTTGGCCGGAAGTCAGGGGCTGGATGGCACAACCTGCCAGGGGAATGGGAAGGAAGGGACCAGAAGGGACCGGATTGTGACAGGCGCCCGCCCATAGGGAAAGGACAGAAGGCAGTCTCTGCAGGGGCCCCAGCTTGGTGTGGGGAGGGATGCATAGGCTAGCTGTGTTGGGGAATGGGGCGGATGAGAGGGGTGGGGTTGGCAGCTCAGAGAGCCTTGCAGGGGAGAGGCAGGGAGTTCGGACTCCCACAGAGGGAAAAAGGTGGCCTCTGGGGGCACCACTTTCCCCACCCCATCCTGATGCACGCTCCATTCTTGGCTTACAGAGCCTGCCACCCTCAGCTCCAGTGGGCAACTTCTGCTGCCCACATTTGCTGGGAACGAGCCCAGGGCTGAGGTTTCCCGTTTGCGACGGGCGCACATGGTTTGAAGCCTGACTTTGGGGCTTCTGTAAGTTTTGACCAGGTACCTCTGATGGTTTCTTTGGACCTGTTCAAGGACCTCTCCTGTCCTCCCAGAAGGCCCAGGGCAGCCAGCAGAGGTCTGCATCTCTGCTATCAGAGAGGAACTAGAGGCACTGATGGCTGAGATGACCACTCCCTCCCCTCCCTGCCCCTTCCCAAGACCCGGAAGATGAACGAAGGGTCCAGAAGGAATTGTCCTGGTGGCTTCCCAGGAGACTGTGGAGCTATCCCCCAGCTAGGGCTGGTGCCCACCCCCTCACTGGCTTTCTTACCCTAGGTTCCAGGGTGACAGCCGTCTGGAGCAGTCTGGCTGCTACCACCACTGCGTGGATGAGAACATTGAGAGGAGAAACCACTACTTAGATCTCGCCGGGATAGAGAACTACACGTCTCAGTTTGGGCCTGGTAAGGGAGCTTGTGCACCCGGGAGGCGGGGCAAGGGCAGGGCTGGGCTGTCCATGCGGGGTGGTGTTCATTATACCCCTCTGGGGTGGGGGAAAATGCAGGTTTTACAGGATGGGTTAAAGACTCTTCTTGGAGGAGATGACATTAAAACCGTTTTAAAAATGAGCACATGCCCCAAGTTGAACAAAATCAAATGGTACCTCAGGGCCTCTCATGCGATGAAAACCATTGCTCTGTGCCCCACCCCAGTCATCCCCCTCCCCCCGCCCCGGACCCTGCTTCCCTGTTCCATCAGCAAAATGCCACTCTGTCTTCCTCAGATGTTGATATCTGTTCGCCCCCTGCTGAGATAAATGAAGAGGTAGCTCATTAATTTCATACCCCTGAACTCCCTACTCCCCTTCCTCCTTCTACATGTAATTCCTGGGTTAGTTACCATCGTAAGTTAAGGAATATGCCTGTAGATTTCTGTTCCCATGACCTCAGACAGCAACTTCTCCTTTCTCTCTTGGAAGGGCAGTTACTGATTTTTAAGGACCCAACAAAGAAACAGAGCTTCCCCCTTCACTGACAGCCAAGTTCCATTCCAGAGAAAGCAAGGAGTGGTCAGGGTAGGGAGGGGAGCTCTCAGAACAGTTACCAGTCCTGGAGCATGGGGGGCATAGGGGGTTTCTGGGGGCACAGAGCAGCCCCAGCACACAATAGTTGCTCATGAAATATCTGTTAAATTGGTTCCTAGGCTCCCCATCAGTGGCCCAGAAGTCAGAGCTGCCCCCCCACACCTCCAACCCCACACGGTCTCGCTCCCATGAGCCAGAAGCCATCCACGTCCCACACCGAAAGCCCCAAGGCGCGGACCCGGGCTCCTTCCACTTCCTTGACACCCCATTCGCCAAGGCCTCGGAGGTCCAGCAGCGGCTTCGGGGCGCCCAGGACGGGAGCAAGCACTTTGTGAGGTCCCCCAAGGCCCAGGGCAAGAGCGTGAGTGTGGGCCATGTGGCCAGAGGGGTGCGAAGCAAACCCCCTCTGGGCCCCACCATCCCTGCGGTGTCCCCAGCCGCCCACCTGGCCGCCAGCCCATCCCTCCTTCCCACGCTGGCACCCCTCGGGCACAAGAAGCACAAGCACCGAGCCAAGGAGAGCCAGCCGGCCTGCCGGGGTCTGCAGGCGCCCCTGGCCGTGGGCGGCAGTGTCTTGGGGCGGGACCGCGCGAGGGACCTGCCCGCCGTGGTGGTGTATGAGAGCCCGGCTGGCCAGGCGGTCCAGAGACACGAACATCACCACCACCACGAACACCACCACCATTACCACCACTTTTACCAGACATAGACCCCTCCCCGGAAGCCCCCACCCCGGCCATATGAAGGACCCCCCCCCTTCCCCAGGCTCTCCCCAAGGCATTATTATTCTATTAATTATTGTTATTATGATGATTATTGTTATTAATAATTATTGTTACTCCACTAATATTCAGCTAGCCTCCATGTAGAAGATATATGGAAACACAGAACTAAACTTTTATTTATATGTTGTGAGGACTGCATAACTTATCCAAGAAAATGACTCTGGGTTTGCAAGTGGCCTGTTGGGGGTGGAGGCTCTCTGGGGCTCCCGAGCGGCGCTTCCACGCAGGGCTGGCTCATACCCTTCCCGGCTCTAGGGGAGCCCTCAGCCAGAACTGTGCCCTACCCCAGTCTCTTCCAGGAGAACACCCTTACCTGGCCCGCTTCCAGAGACCCTCGAAATCTCCGAGAAGATAAACAGCTGCTACCTCTTAGTATTATTCTGATTTTCTTTGGCCCTTAACTGATTGTAATGTGCTACAAGGGATTTCAGCGGACCGCAGACGCGTGACCTTCCTGGCTTTTGTGTTTTTATGTCCCAACCTAGAAACCCTAGCTGTCCTTTCTGGAGTTCCCTTTCATGCCTCTCCAGTGGGATCACGTCCTTGCCCAAAACCTGTCCCATCTTTTCTGCCGCGTACCACGTGGAAACACACGTCTCCCCCTCCCTTCCCTTGTTCTCTCTTTTTTAGAAAGATACACACACACATATTTAAATACTGCCCCTGCAACCAGCCTTCTCATTTTGGAAACCTCTGGAGAGGGAACCCAACCACAAAAACAAGCGTGGTTTTCCCAGATCGGGCGTTTGTGTGTTGTCGGTCATGGCGGAAGATGTGGAAAACTCATGTTCTCTACCATTGGCAAATACATACATATCTACCTACATGCTTCTCTAACCGAGCTTCCTGTATCTATAGCTGGGCACTATCTGTCCATTTCCATGTATCTTTCTATAAATATACGCTCTCAGGTAAATTTTCCGGTGTGCAGAAATCAGTGGCTTGCTTCTCTAGACATGTCCTGAGCCCAAATGTCACCCTGTGTGCCTCTTGGTGGGGCCACTGTCGTCAGATGCAAATGGTTGCTTGCCTCTCCTTGGCAGGTCCTTTTTCTGGGCTCAGGGTCTGACAGATTTGGAGAGGCCTGCTGGAGTCCAGAAGTTGGGAGGGCAGTGGAGACAGTGGCAAGAGTTGGGGCCCCAGAGCAGTGTCCTCCACAGAGCATGACTTGGTCTGATGAGAGCCTGGGGAGACTAGGAGAAGGACCACTGTCAACTAGTCGGGGTCCCATGGAAAACTTGACACGTGCTCCAACTGGGAAATCTGAGGGGATGTTTACAAAGCATAGGCAAAGCCTCCAGAAAGAGTGCAGAATCCAGGGCCAGTGATGTGTGGGGCCACTTCTGCCCCTGCAGGGGAGCAGAGATGTGCCAGTCATCTTCAGGCAGAGCTATGGGGTTGGGGGGATGCTACCCTAAGGAGCCATGAGGGACCATCACCCCTCAGGGACGCAGCCAGCCTGCGGGGACCTTACAGGGAAATCCATTTCTTGGTGCCACTCCTTCCTGTCGAAGCCCCTGGGAGCCAGAGGAAGCCATAGGGCCAGGGTGCCGGTTGAGGGCCATATGGATGCTCTTCCCAGGCAGGGAGCGAGCGGAGGGACACAAGGAGTGGCCAGCTGCTGGCCTCCTTGCTGGTTGGCTGCCAGATGGCATCTCTCCCAGAGCCTCCGATTTGGATTTGATGTGGCTGGAAAGGAGTTATTTTTGGTAGTGAGCTCTGGATGCGGATGCGCATCGGGCTAGAAGAGGTTAACTCATTCGCTAGTGATCACACAGCAGGTGGCAGAGCTGGGTTTCTAGTCTTCCCCAGCACCCCCTAACCACTGGAGGGCTTAACCACTGGGTCAGGTCTTCCCATGTTTTGAGTTGTGGGCTTCTCTGTGGGCTTCTATCCGTAGCATCCAGCTCAAACAGGGGAAGGAGGGAGCCGGCCTCCAGAGGCCAGGAGCCGGGGTGGGATGAAGCGGAGAGGCGCTGGGCCCTGTCCCTCCCTCTCTGGGTTTATATGTCTACCTCACCTCGAAGTGCTTTGTCACGCTGTGGGGGCTGCGGACTCTCTGAGCCCCGCAACCAGATGGAAAAGGATCTTCTGCGAGGGGTAGTCCAGGGCAGGATTCTGGTACCCACTCCTGGGCCAATCACTGGGGCCCACCTGAAGTCACGTGTCCAACCCAGGGCCAGGGGGCGGAGTCTGCGGGAAGGGAAGGAAGAGTGCGAGGCTAGAATTGCTATAAGGTGGAAGGGAACCAGGGATTGGGTCCGTACGGGGAGTCTCCCAGCGGTGGTGGCTTTAGAGCGTTCCCTCAGCCTCTGAAAGGGGGTTGGACGCCATCTCTCGCAGCCTCTCGCCCGCCAGGATTCAGTTATTCCTTAAGGCACCTGAATTAATTCCTTAGGGATTTATTCAAAATACCGTTTTTGAAAAATCATGACCTGTGCCTGTGTTCAGAATCCCTGACTCCAACCTTCCCGGGCCCCTCCTGGGCCATTCAGTGAGGCTTGGAGGTTGTGAGCCCAGACGCTGGGGCCGGGCTGCCTGGCTTCAAATTCTGAGTCCTCAGTGCTCTGTGCTTCAAGCGGTACACGGTACTCCTCAAGCCTCTGTTTCCCCTCTGTCGAGGAGTATCTTAAGAGACCTACCCCACGGGGTTGTCGCGGAAAATTCACTGAGTTAACATAGACCTGGCCGGGAGGAGCACCACGAAAATGTTAGCTGCCGTTACTTACAAGAATAAATGCATTTCTGTAAGACACCTTTATGTTTAAATTTTGTTAATTCTTTGAAAAACCTTTATTTGTTTCAGAGGAGCTTTGGGTTTCGGAGAAAATCGAGGGAAAGATACAGATTTCCCACATACTCTACCCTATGCGGGCACAGCCTCCCGCATCATCAACATATCTCACCAGAATGGTACCTTTTTTTTTTTTTTTTTTTTTAAACCAAGGATGAACCTATGTAGACCCTCAGTAATGACCCAGCGTCCATAGTTTGGCTCAGGGTTCACTCTTGGTATTGGACATTCTGTGGGTTTGCACAAATAGACCATGATGTATCTGTCGTTATAATATCATATAGAGTATTTTCACTGCCCTAAAAATCCTCTGTGTCCTACCCATCCCTCTCTCCACACACCCCCCCCCCGTTTTGTTATTTTAGTAAATATTTCAAACAAGGTTTGAAACAGAAAATGGTAACAGTAACTGAACTCACCACCCAGATTTGACACATGCTGACAGTTTACAATATTTATTTCAGATCTATTTTTAAGAAAGAAAACACTGCCATGCTGCTTAATCCCTTTCCCACCCCCACTTTTTTATTTTTACCCGAGGAGTAGCATAGCATTCATACTCAGGCCTTTCCTCTGTGACCTCATGTGTTTGGAGAGCTTACCCCGTGGCTAGAGAGCTTGGCCCCCTTCTCCAACAGCTGTTCAGCCTTCTCTTGCTCGGAGGCGCTGTCATGGACTTGCCCCATCCCCTCCTACCAGTCCTGTGGGTCTCTCATCCCAGTGGCATGTAGGATCCTTGCGTACAATTGTCCCCGCCAGCAGGAGCAAGAGGGACAGTGCCAGCACGGAACTGCTGCTGAGTTCAAGGCCATGTGTGATTTCAATGTTGGTAGATTATAAATGACCTCTAAAAGCTGTACCAAATAGTTAGACGTTGAAGGAAGTAGAGAAAAAGAAAGAGGAGCGAGGGAGGGAAGGAGGAAGGAGAGAAGCAGGGAGGGAAAAGAAAACTAAAAGGGGTCAACCACACTTCTTGGTGAGGCTTTGAGCACACTTTCCCGCAGGCTGCTAGGGGTGGGTTTTGTCTTGTTTGCAAATCTCCTGACATCCTTTCCAGAGAAACCGCGGCTGCTTCTCCAGAACCCTGAGCTCTGAGCTCCTCTGGGGCCTGGAGAAGGTGTAGCGGGGACAGGACTCAACTTGGCCAGCTTCGTGTGCTCGCAGGAGCAGAGGCACTAGCTGGGGGCTAGGATGCCTCATTTCTGCTCATCTGTCACTGGGTCCCAAGGATGTCTGGGGTGTCAGGCAGCCAGCCGGGCTGAGGCGTGAGGCTTGCAGCTGCCAGGCCCTGCTCTCATCTCCTGGGGAGCAGTAGGGGGTCGGGGAGCCTGAGTTGGAGATGGTCTCGTGCGCTTCCCACACAGCCGTGCCAATTACACTTTCTGGCAAAGGAAACAGCCAGGAGCAGTTTCTTTTGCTTCCCCTTCCTTGTGCTCAGCGTTTAGATGTCAAATCATTATAGGGCCGGAGGGAAGGCACCCTTGGAGGTGGCGGGAGGAGGGGAAGGCTGCCTGAATATCAAATACCGTTTCTGTCCGTCGCAGCCATTAATGACCCCAGCTTCTGGGAGGCCGGTCAGCCCTCGAGGGAATGAAAGGGGACTCCTGAGAGGTGCTCAGTGTCAGCGGACCATGACACCCTCCAACGCCTTCACCTGCTCATTGAAGCAGGGCTGCACCCAGCAGACATGCTGGGGTGGCATGCCCCAAAAGACCCCACAGCAGCCTTGCCCTTGTCCAATCCAGGCCCAGCCTCCGCCCTCCCAGCCCTGCCTTGACTTCACCCCCCCCCCCCCCCCCCCCCGTCCCATGGGCATGGCCGGGCTTCCCATACGCACCTGCTGTGTTTTGCAGAGCTAATCGCTTTAGTGACTCCTAAAAGCCGTGCGGAGGGCACCCTTCCCCATTCATTAAAGTTTCATCACTGCCTTGTTGGGGGCTCCGATCTGGTTTTTGACTTGTCACCTTCTCCCAACCCCGAAGGCCGCTGAACCTCACCCTCTTCTCAGGAGATTGTGCCCTTGAATGACTTTACAGATCAAGACAGATCTTTTGTCTCCGCAAAAGACTTTCTGACCTCGACATCTTCCTTTAAAGTGAGGCGGGGAATGAGTGTGAGACCCATTTCTAGTAGCAGAAGCTGACCTCAAGGAGGAAATGACCCTGAGCCTGGCCTTGATTCCCCCAACTCCCGCTGACCCTCCTCTGGGCTTTCTTCCCCTCCACTTTCTCTCCCCAAAGGGGAAGAATCCTGGTGCTTTCGGCCTGTGAGCCTGGTGGGGACAAAAGGGCCTCTACCTCAACAGGAGACCCTCCAGATATGACTCGGGCTTAGACCACGTGGTGGGGAGTGGAACCGTGGGGAGGGCAGAATGGCAGGTTCACAGCCTCTAACTCTCATCCCGAGTGTTTCACAGTCACCCGGGGAGAGTGTTAAAAGTTTTAAAAATGCCAGTTCCAGGGCCCGCCTGCCTCCCATGATGCTGGTCTGGGGGGGGGGCGACTAGGTCTCTGCTCCCAGTGTCCTTCCGGTGAGCCAGACTGAGAACCCTGAGCCTTGCATTTACTCCAGATGACCTCATTCGAGGGAAATCCCTAACCTCAATGCACTATAAGCCTCTCCCAGGGAACATGTTAGATGCAGATACCTAGCCGCCCCCCCCACCCACCCACCATGAGAATGAGATCATATGGGTCTGGAACGTGATGGCAGCAGGCATGAGTACCCTTGGCTGCCTCTCACCCAGGGAGTGCTGTTGCACTTGCACCCAGGGACCACAGTGTCAGAAACCCAGCAGCCTATGCTTTGGAGCAAGCAGGGTGGAACCCTCCCCTCCCCTTCAGGAGTAAGTGCACTGAGCCGTGAGCCTCTAAAAAGCCTCCTGATGTTGGAGCAAGTGGCCATGGCCACACCAGAGGGCAAAACCGGATAATCCAGTAACAAATCTCCTGGTGCAGGCCGAGTTCTTTTCCTCATTGCCCTGCCACCTAGACCTCAATAACGCCCCGCCCCTCCCCTGGTAAAACCATAGGCCCCCAAGGACAGCCAGCTCTAGTGAGAGTCCCAGGAGTGTCTTCTAGCAGGGATGAGTCCACAGTGACCCCTGGTGTGTGGACCACATACCTTCCTCCCTTGGCTCTTCAGGGAGATGCAAGGGGGCTCTTCTCCGTCTTCCCACTTCGTTTTGGTTTCCTTGCTCCCTGTCCTCCGTCAAGGCCAGCCTTCGGGAGTGGGGACTTGGTGCAACCACCAGCAGATCCTCTTTGCATCGCTGTAGCCCCAGGCTTGGTTATGGTCAAGGTTACAGTGCCCTGCCCAGCTCCTCCAAGGGTCTGCTCTGGGGACCATGTCTGGGCTGACCCTTTGGAGAGCCCTTCCTGATCCCCCATGTCTGGGGGAAGAAGTATGCAGAGAGAGGCATTAGAGATTTAGAAGGATCTGGGTATGAGAATCCAGCCACGTAGTAACTGCTGGGGTCTGAGGAGGTCCTGGAGGAGGTGAGCAATCCCAGACCCCCCTCCCCGGGCCAACGCTAAGATCTCAGGGGGCAGAGCAGGACGAAGGTCTTAAGGGACTGTGAGCACTACAATAGGATTATCACCCCCACCTGTCTACTTCACCCCAAGCTTTGACGACACCCTCCCCGAACCAGCTCCACTAAAATAACGCTTCATCATCACAAAATTCTGGGTAAGTTCATCAAAGCTGGCTCTAGCTTTTCTTGAACGAGACCTCAGTTCTTGGAACCAAGTTAGCCAGTGCCCAGAGAAAGGACTTCTGTAACTGCCCTTCCCCAGAGCATTCACACAGTAGGTGGTGACTAAAAGGAAAAGGAGGAATGTCAGAGAAAGAAAGGCAGGAAGGAGGGGATTGCGCATCCTTTAGCAACTGGAGGGTTTACAGGGGTTCTGCCCTGGAATTCTTGACTGTGGAGTTGGGCAAAGCAGTCACAGTTCAAATAAAAGTCTGGGAAAGCAACACAGCATCAGTGACTTCTAATTTTGTTAAGTAAGAATGGAAAAGAAAAGAAAAGAAAACTGCAGTCTTTTACTGTTTAAAGAAAAAAATTGAGCTTTATTGGAAAAGAACAACCCCTCCCCCCTCACTGTGTTGGTGTCCCACCCCTCCCCCACCGCAGCAAACCAGTGAACATTTGGCAGAATGTTCATTGTGTTTGGGAAAAGCCGTTTAACAGCACAGTGGTTGGGCAGGAGTTAGTGTCCCCATTTTAAAGATGGGAGAACTGAGTCTGGAGGAGGCAGGTGCAGTCCATATGGACACTCCTTCCTGCAACTGAGTCCCAGGCCAGCTCTTGGGGCCCCCTTTCCAGTCTGTGGTCTCAGCTGCCTGCTGAGGGACGTGGGGATGGGGCTGGCTTCTGTGATGTCTGGGGAGAAGGCTTCCACGGCCTCAGTCACGGGCTAGGGACTCTGCAGGGGCCATTTTGGTGACCCTGCTTGCATAGACAAGGCTTGGCTGTAGCCAGACTGACAGAGGCCTGTCACTGCAGGTCCGGTGGTCAGCCATCTGTGGTGCCTCAGGGGACATGGTGCGGGACTCGGAGCCACCCCCCCCCCCCCCCAGAGCTTGTCACTCTCCCATCCTTCCCATCCCCTGCCTAGTCTGAGCCTGCCTGGGCTTCCTCCTCTACCCTCTGATCCCTCCAGCTGTACCCGACACACGCCCCTCAACATGGCATGATTGACCCATCTTGGGTTTCAAAAATTTTAAATTAATTTCTGAAATCTGAAGATGTCATCTAAATATCTAGATTTTGAGCTCTTCTCATAAGGATTAAAAAAAAAAAAAAAAAAAAAAAAAGCCATTCCACCAGGCCTACCTCCCCAACATGGCAGCGATCCCCGGGAGCTACTGTGATGCCCCTTCTGTGGTGCGCATGCCCGTCCCTGTCCCAGAGCCCCGGCAGCTGGGGGGCCATGCTACTTCCTTGGCTCGCCCCTGCAGCATCTCAGCTCATGTCCCCGAAGATGCTCAAGCACCTTTGGGGACCAGCGATGCCCATGAAAACCTGGGCCTGTTCAAGGCAGAGTTTTAGATGCTAATGGGGGTGTTTCCGGCACGAGAGGATGTTCATGGGGAAGATCTTTGGGGCCAGTTCTAGAAATCCACTCTGAGCACATGGCCCGTTCCCCCTTTAGCTGGGGTGGGGTTGGCTGTGGGGCCCCCGCAGAGCGGGCCAGCCTTCGCGAGACCCTGCCCGTCACTGTGAAAAGAGGCAGAGTGGGTGGGAAGAACCCCAACTCAAAAGACTCTGGCTGGATTCCATCAGGCGGGGTTACTTTGAGCTGTTGGCCACAGACCTGTGATTTCACTGCTCAGAGACTCGGTTTGCTTTTCTGTAGAATGGGCCCAATGGGATCTGCTTTGCTGCAGCTCCAGGGTCTTCGGAAGTGTAAGCAAGGGGAGAAATACAAGGGGAGATTCTTACACATGACATTCCCTGAGCAAATCCCCGCATGGCTCAGCTCTCTTGGAGGGGGCGGCAGAAAGGCTATTGACCAGGGATGGGTTCTCAGGTTGGGCCCCTGGGGAAGCCCAGCACTGCCCTGTCTAGGCCTGGCACCGGCCATGACTCCTGCTTCTCTGGGCTACATCTTACCGTTCAGGTTAGGCATTCACCCCTTCCCCATCTGCAGTCCCAGGAGGCTGTGGCTCCAGAGCCTCTCGACGGGACATCCCGGAGCCTGCACCTCTGGTTTGGTGGATGAAATTTGAGGAGGTGACGGGACCCAGCAGCCAGGCCCCTGAATGCAGGCTCAGGGGCTCTACTCCGGTGGTTGAGGGTATGGGCTTTGGTGTCAGGCAGGCCCTAACTGAGACCTGGGTCTGCCACTTCCCCACTGTGTGACCAGTGGGACCACAATGGGCCCAGCGGCCCAACAGCTCTGTCCCTCAGTTGCCTTCTCTATAACATGGGGCTAATCAGAGAACCCACTTTCCTGGGGTATTGTAAGGATCAGAGTAAATGATCCAGGGGCTACAAAGTGCTAGGCTCAGAGCCTGGCACACAGTAGGCCCTCAAGAAATGGCAGCCGCTGTTATAAGAATCTGGCCCCCCCGGGACTCCCGGGGAAGGAGGTGCAGTCTCGAGGGCTGCCCTGCCCCCAGGTCCGCTGCAGAGTCCCCACAGGTCAGCTGCATGCTTGAGGGCTGTCCCACCTGCCCTATTACTTTTCTTTTCTACATTTGGTGGGGTTACTCCATTCCTTCCAGACCTGACCTGCAGTGTGAACTTGGGCAAGACCCCCGCCCCCTGTCCAGCGACCAGGCCTTAAATCTCATTTGCATAATGAGGCTGCCTGTGGTTCAGACAAGCTGGGCCTCGGAATGGCAGCTCCAGACCCTAACCAGATGTGGCAGTGGTAGGACTGGTACCCTAAGAGCCATGCCCAGCTGTTCCTTCCCCCCCACCAGTGGGGGACACAGGGAGTCTCTGGGACAGTTCTTAGCTGCTTTGCATCTGGGACTCTCCTTGTCCTCAGGCCTTGAGCCCCGGTATCACTGAGGAGTCTAAATCATCACACCTATCATTTGTGAAGCCCCTCCTGTATGCTCGGCCTGCATTTGCAACATCCTTAGGACACCCTTGTGAAGCAACCATGTGATTCTTCTGCTAAGTGACTTATACCGAGGTCACAGTTAATGTGTGGTAGGGTTACACACAGAGTGACACCTGAGGAGAGGGCTAGCTGTTAGCCACCTGACTCTCCCTTTCCAGGAGCCTTCGGACATGGGCAAAGATGAGCAAAGACCAGTCCTACCCTCTCCTCTACCGTCACCCCAGCCAAGTTCAGGCAAATGTGACTGAAGGGGAAGCTCTGGGAGGTGGGCCCACTGGCCGAGCCTGAGGCCCCAGCTGCAGCAAGACGGTGCCCTGCTGGTCCCCCTCCTCGTGGCACTGATCACGTTCACAATTACAGTCCAGTCCTGTTACGTTCTGTAAAGTCATTGCTAACAGTGAGTTAGCACATACTGAACCATCGCTCCTAGGGGATGTAAAGGTTCCTGTGAGCCTCTGGTTGTAACATTTTCGTCCACCAGTCAGTACCTCGCCTTGTTGTGTGTGTGTTTCTGTTTGAAGACACCTGATTAACGATCTATTGCTGATTCGTTAACATTGAGCTCACGGCCAACAGCAACGTGATTCTGAAGGTGCTGCCCGAATGAGGCTGATCGAACACGCGTTTTCTCTGTAAGACACATCACAGCTTTCTGGTGCCTCGGAACGCTAGACAGCATGTCGGCACCACATTCGGGCGCATTTTAAACGGTGAAATCACCAACACAGGGCACGCAAATCCAACAAGTGGGGCGTGAAACAGACTACAGCAAGGACACTTGTTCACAGCACAAGAGCTGAAACAAGAAGGCAGAACATTGCCTTGTTTGACTTCAGCTGGAAACCCGCACATCTAAGTGGCTTAAATTTCTTCCTGTTCCACACATAAGTACGATTGACTGTGAAAGCGCCGTGAGTATCAATTTGGGGGTTACGAATCTCTGCATTTTAGACAGTAGGCAAACTCATAAATAAAGACTCTGTGAATAATCAGAATTGGCTCTAGATACTTGTTTGTGCCTCTGATTATTTAGTTAACGTCCATGGCCACCAAAGCACGCTCTTACTCACCAAAGATTATTTTGTAATCCCAAAGGCCCTGCAGAGATAGACACTTGTTGGAGCCACTGAAGGACAGTTCCTCTTGGCCTCCCTACGTGGCCCATGGCCTAGGCTTGGGCTGGCATAGGGTCCTCTCTAGTGCTCCAGGATTCTCTGCTGATGGTATTCAAAAGGACAAGTGGGCAGGGAGCCTCTCTCTCTCCGCTCATAGCATTGTGCTCAGGTTCATTAACATGTTGACGCTGGGGCGCTTGGGTGGCTCAGTGGGTTAAGCCTCTGACTTCAGCTCAGGTCATGATCTCAGGGTCCTGGGATCGAGCCCTGCATGGGGTTCTCTGCTCAGCAGGGAGCTTTCTTCCCGCCCCCCACTCTCTGCCTGCCTCTCTGCCTCTGTGATCTCTCTTTCTCTCTGTCAAATAAATAAAATCTTTAGAAACAAAAAACCATGTTGATTCTGCCCTGGGGGATGGGTAGTGGCATTTGGATAGACTCAAAACCAGGAATGTACTGGGAATGCTTGGCTAACATGGGAGAGAGGGGTAACTCCTCTCTCTGGCCTTGGCCTGTGGGCTCCCAGGATAGTCCAGGCACATGGGACCTGGGTGACTTAGGGTGGCTCTGTCCCTTGGCCAGATCCTCCCCAGATGGCCATGGTCACCTGATTTCATTTCCTCTGACTCTATCCTCAAAAAGCAATGTCTGATTGTAATTTGTTCAGAAATTCCTAACCAGAATAGTCTAGTGCGGTCCACGTGACCTTATTTCCTCCCTCTCTCCCTTATTTCTTCTTTCCTTCCTTCCCTCCTTCATTGTGGAGAATGTGGCATTCAAGTATCTCACTTTGCCTTGCCGTGTGACTTAATTACTGCAGGTCTGTCTCTAGGAGTTGACCACTCCAAAATTGAGCCTGGTCAGAGCAAAGAGGGACCCAGACATGGTACTCCCTGTTCAGAGAGGCTCCTCTCAGACGAGGCTGGCCTTTTCCTGGACCACACCTGTCCCAAATGCATCTCCAGATTCCTCTTTCCATCTGTACTCTCAAATATTTACTGATCAACTCTTATGTGCCAGAAGCCATGCTCAGCTCCAAATAGGATAGACATCCTCCCTCAGTCCCTTCACAGAGCTTTCAATCTAGTGGGGGAGCAACCATCACACAGAAATTACATGGTTATCAATTTCTGGGGGAGACCTATGAGGGAATAACAGAGGAGACGCGATTGAGACCAGGGTTGGAGAGGGACTCTCCAGGAAGCCAAGTTCAAATGGAGACCCTCAAGGATAAGGAAGAAATAGCCAGGTGAAAAGCTAGAGGAAACAGCTTGTGCCAAGGCCCTGAGGTGGGAGAAAGTGTGGGCCATCAGATGAACGGATGGAAGCCAGTGAGGCTGTACACAGACAGCAAGATGGAGGCCCAGGGAGGGCAGGGCCTTGGGGGGGACACCATGGAGAGTTTGCTCATTACTGTGAGGACACATCAAAAAGTTGGGAGATCAAGGGCAGGGCAGGCAATTAGGATGTGACTGTCTGGTCACTTAGTGGAGATTGTAAACAGTTGCCTGAAGAGTGGGCTCTCATCATAGGACACAGTGGTAATCTGTCAGACAGAAGCTGCTTGTGACACGCTTACCCGCAAAAGTACTAAGGATCCCCTTGTTGGTCTATACCAGGGATCAGCGATA
Organism: Mustela lutreola; assembly: GCF_030435805.1. Lineage (NCBI taxonomy): Eukaryota > Metazoa > Chordata > Mammalia > Carnivora > Mustelidae > Mustela > Mustela lutreola. The sequence goes on along the minus strand of NC_081305.1, from coordinate 32,185,217 downwards.
CCTTCCTTGCTTTTGAACAATATCTTCTTAAGTGGGTGAAAGAACAGAAAGTAAAGTTGGGAAAAACAAGACGGTAAAGACGGAGGCTAAGAGAGAAAGAGGCCTCAATTTTCCTCTCTCTGGGGTAATTGCTGAATTGGTGCTCAAGAAGGCAGAAAAGGAATGGCTGACTTATGTCACTCCACCAGAAGAGGGGAAAGGAAGGGAGGCATGATATTGACTTAAACGCGGGGGATTTAAAAGGCTCCTATGTTCCCACTTTGTGCCTTGCTTCTAACAGACAGCCTGGGACCTTTGAAGTCAGTCTGGCCCAGTGGGGAGCGGGCTTCTGTGGAGACAAGATGCTAACAGGGGCGGGGGAAGGGGGCCAGGGGGCGGCCGAAACTCTATTAGGCATGCTCTAGCAAAAGGAAAGGCAAATCCAATGATAATGTACATCTGTTTCAGGGAATTTATAAGCTTTGAACATTTTTTATGGGCAGATAAGTGGGTCCTTTTCTTACCATAACTTAGAACTTCAAAGCTGAGTGTGTGGATAATGCAAATTGCTGAAATATGAGATTTTTCCTACAAAGAGGTTTCCAAAAAAGACGAGGAGGAAAAAGAGAGGAGGAGAGAGAGAGAACTAAGGCTAATTGATGCCACAGTCTTTTATGTACATGGCAAAAACGGGACAGAAATTGATTTTTATGAAATAAGAAATTGATGGGAGAGACAGGGAGAGGAGGAGGCCAGAGGCAGGTGTGAGGGTGGGGTCTAGGCAGGGCATATCAGCCTAGGCTGTGGGTCAGCTCTGGGGAGACAGCCCCCTGTCTTGGAGCCCTCACCCTTAGTGAGGAAGACAGGACAAATGGACATAAGGACACTTCACAGGCAGCCAACGCAGTGTCAGCCCAGCGCCTGGTCCATCCAAGTTCTGAGGGGGCACAGGGACAGGGTAGATCCTGGACACCCCGGAGAAGTCAGGGGAGGCTTCCTGGAGGAGAGTGGCTATGCAGAGCAGGCATGATCCTGGATGGCTGCGAGGGTGCCAGGTGCGTACCAGGTGACAAAACAGCTGAATCCGGGGATCCGTAGGTTATGCCTCTGCCACCCTGTCATTTGCACACTTTGTGCTTTTCTTGTCTGCTCACCCCGACCCCCAGCAGGTAGGCTGTGAGCTCCTTGAGGCCAAGGGCATAGTAAACACTCAATATATGCTGGAAGGAAAGAAGGAAGGAAGGAAAGAAGGGAGGGAGGGAGGGCTCGAAGGATCAAGGATGTCTTTTCCCTATTTCACGTTTTAATATTTATAACATAGCCAAATATGAGTATCTGAGCTTCTAAAGTTGTTCTTTGGGCATTACGAAATTTGGTTCTTTTTTGCTCTTTTTTCTTCTCCCTCTCCTCCTCTCTTCCTCCTTTTCCTCCTCCTTCAGCACTTCCAGAGAAGCAGGAGACCTTCTGTATTAATTTTACTATTTCTCCCAGCCGCCTTGGCAAAGCCATCCTCTTTACCAGTGATTGGCTCATGATATATCATGTGACCCTACTCTGGCCAATGGAATCTGAAGGGAAGTCTGTGGGCGGGCTTGCAAGAGATCATGGTGGCAGCCATCTTGCGGTGTGATCGAAGACCGCAGAGCAGAGACAGAGCGCCCCGGTCCCGGAGGACGTCGCTGAGTATCACTCCTACAGTACCTGGCAGCTGCTCAACATGGACACTCCAGCTGCTTGGCTTTTCTCAGGAGAAACTCCTTGATTTGAAGATTTGAGATCAAGTCGTTTCTTCCGAAGTGATCCTGGAAAATGCCGGTACGGCAGGGGGGAAGTGAGTTGAGGCAGGGACGCCGGGCCGTGTGGACGGTGGGGGCTTAATCCTGCTGGGAACCCCGGGAGCCCACGTAGAACACCCCTCAGAGTTCCACACGCGCACAACAAGGGCGCTGGGGCGTTTATCCACCCACTGCTGTCCGCCGCCGTTCGTGGGTCGCTCCCGCCGGCGGGCAGAGCAGGCTCTGGTGCAGACTGACCTTCCGCAAAGCCTGGGAGGTGCCGCAGGTGGGAAGTGGACTGGCGGACACAGAAATGCTTTGCATGGGGGCGGGGGGGGGGGGCTGAGGGCACCAGCATCCTCTGTTCCTTAGGGTTGTCTGGCCCGTGCCGGGTGATCACGGAGGGTCTTTGAGGAAGAAGAGTGGGGTTGGGACCTTCTCCTGGAGACCCACGGGCAAACATAAGGTTCGGGGCAGGTGTCCGCGGGGGCCTTAAGAATGTGAAAGTGTTGGGGTGGCTTTGGAGGCGCCTGGGTTTACGCCAAGGAAACTCAGTGTCTGCCTTCATCTGACATCTTGCAGCCTCGTTGGGGGATTTCAGCACTCAAGTGGACACCCAACGTCCTCCATTTTGTATCCTCCATCCCTCTCCCCAAAGACCTCCTCCACCCCCCCTTCTTTAGCCACCCCCCTCCCCAGCCTCCTTGTGGGCCCAGAAGTGCCCCACCTCAGAAGCCACAAAAACTGCCACCTCCCTCTGTCCTCCTCCTGTCCTTCTCACAGTCCCTCTTGGTTCTTCCCAATTCACCAGTGTCTTTTCTGGACTTTGTCTCCACTTCCTGCTTGCTCTAGAGTAGCCCCTGGTCTGGATTGCTACCATTCTCTCTACAACCCCTTCAATGCCATCACCCCTGTCTTTCGGCCCCACCCACCTGACAAGAGCCAACTCTGGGAGAAGTAGAGAACTCAGGATCAAGGGCTCTGGAGTCAGAGGGACAATTGTCATTATCCTCACCAGGTTGCCATGGACTTTTCTATTCCTAAACCCAGTGGCTATTTCAGGAGCCACCTTTCTTGACTTCTTGGCTGTGTTTCATGACGGTGACCACGTTCTCTCCCTTTGATATTCTCCCTCCACTCATGGACTCTGTGCACCAGCTGCTTGTTGCTCCCCTGTACATTCTCCCTTTCTTCTTGGTAGTAGAACCTCTGGTTTTGAGTTCTAAGAATAAACGCTATAGTTCTCAGACTCTAATACAACTCAATTTTTTCCATGAAACTCTAGTCCGAAGGAGGACTAGCCCTGGGGATCTTTTTGAAGAGCTAGCTTGTTTATTCCCATTGTGCCTCTTCTCCATCCCCTCTTCCATTCTGCTGCCTGGAAACCCAACGCTTTGGACCATGAGGACAAGGACAATGCCTTAGAGAGGGTGGAGTGGCTGGAAGAAGCCTGTGTTTCTGAGGAACAGGACTTCTCCGGCAGACCTGGATGCCTGCCTTTAGACTATTCAATGAGGAAGAAATCCAACTTTTCACTTGTTTAAGCCACTTTCTCTTGCAACCAAACTGAGTTCTCAGTGAAATGACTTTCTGGACATCAAGCCCTGTTGGACATTCTCTAGCCCCTCTGGACCACATTTAGCAGGACCACCTTGGACCACTTTGCTGAATCCTCCTTTAAAAATGGCTGCATTGAAACTGGGTACGTGAGACCTCTCTGTACTGTCTCTGCAGAATCTGTAAGTATGGCAAAATAAAAAGTTTATAAAATGGCAGCATTGTTGCAGTCTTGATCCTGGCTCCCTTTCTTCTCCATGGCCTGACTTCCTAGGATCTCATCCACAGCCATAGCCTTGATGACCATCTCTAGGCTGTTAACAAGGAATCCCAACTGCGTGCCCCCAAACAAACTTGCCATCCTACCCCAAAACTTGTTTCACGCTTAGTAAAGGTCAAGGGGCCAGCTATCTCCCACCCCAGCCGACCAGGCCTCTGTGAGGCACTCCTGCCTGCTTCCGGCCTCACCTTCCCTCACACCCTCACTTCCCTCCCCACCCTGCCCCACTGTACCTCCTTGTCCTCGAACAACCAAGTCCTCTGCTCCCCTTCTGTCCTGGGAGCTGTCCTTTCCCTGCTGAGCCTTTTGCCCCTGCTCTTAGCCTGGCTTCCCTACCTCGGAGCCTGAGACAAGAGCTTGAGCGCAGATGACGTTTTGGCAGAGGGATGCCAGCAGGAGCAGTGAGGGGACAGGAGAGTGAGCTGCAAGGTGACAAGCTGACACGAGGAGGCACAGAACTCTACAGATGTGTACAGAGCCCAGCACTCCCAGAGTGTCTACCTGTGGGACGATCTAGCCTCCTGATCTGGGTCTCGGGGGGCTTCTCCCAAAGAAGCCACCAGATGGGTGCTGATGCTTCCCAACCCCACCGACTGGCAGGCTGTGTGCTTGCAAGCAGGCCTCTACAGGCCTGGAGAAGGCCCGAAGTCCTTGCAGGAAGACTGGGCACAGCATGGGAAGCGATTCTGCTGGGGGGCGAGGCGAGTCTGTGCTTGAGGGGCTATCCCTGACCGCAGGCCAAAACAGCAGGGGTCTGTGGGTCTATGCTGCCTCCTTCAAGACCAGATTCTCCAGGAAGTCCTCCCTTACCCCCAAGCCTGGGGCAGATGTCCCTCTCAGGCTTCCCCACACATCCCTCGGAGTGCAACTACTTGTCTTTTCTGCTTAGCTCTAAACCACTTTAAGGCACAAATGAGATGAGGTGACAGAACTTAAAATAAAGCTGTGGATATGAAGTCACAACAGAGCAAGAGAAGCGTGGAGCTGCTTTAAATGTATAGAAAGCTGGAACTGGGTTTTAGGAGAGTCTAGACAGGCTTGGGGACCCACAGAGCTGGGGTGCGGAAGCAGCCCGTTCCTTGTTCGGGGCACTCTGCAAAACCGTGGTGTGAAAATCCCCTTGTAGGCAAAGCCCTGCACATAGGATCCTCCTGCCAACTTTGTGCAACAGGCTTTCCATCATGCCCATTTTACAGATGAGGAAGGTAAGCCTCTCTATCCCGCCCCCCTCACCCCGCCCTGCCACACACACATGTACACACGTTAATTGCGATCTGATTCCTGATGACCTGGGATCCAGCTTGACCAGGCTCCACGGCTTCCCATCTCATGGCGGATGGTGGCATGGGGCAGGGAGGGGTGTCAAGCCCGCCAGAGGACGGGCAGGTCTTCCCCTCGCCAGTCAGACAAGCATCACGTACCGCCCGCCCCCGGGGGGCTTCAGATGCAAGGATGATGGAAAGCGAGAATACAATTTCCTGATAAAATAGAAGAGGCGATTAAGTTAATGAAGGATCATTTTGCTGGTTTGAAAACTATAATTAATAGGCATTAATTGTATATTTAGAAGTTGAGCGTGGCGTGGGCTCGGGAGCTGTCTCAAACACAATGACTCTGTACGCTGCATAATAAAGACAGGACCCAGATGGTCCTCAAAGCCCCTAACGAGAGCTTGGCGCGGGGCTGCTGTAATGATAAAAGATACCACTCGCTGTTCTGCTCTTCCTTTAACGACATCCTTTCCGAGATGATGCTTATCATTGGTACTTTCATCTTCAGTTAAATAGCATATGGCCCCAGCTGATTAAAACCCCCTCCTGGTTTTAATCAGCAACTCAGGATCAGGTTTCTAATGGTGGCAGTGGTGGCCTCGCTGGGTCCCGTGGTAAGCTTTTGAACGACATCTAAGTCTGGAGGGGGGAGATGGAGGGGATGAGGGGCTTGGAGCGGACCCTGTCCGAATCCTGGGTGTCAGGTGGGTCACTCTGGTCCTCCTGGGATGACCTGAGCCAGGAACCAGTTCCAAGGATGCCTCAGAGATCAGGCTGGTCTGGCTCAAGCTATGTTCAGGGGATCAGGCCTGGTTAATGTTGGCTGTGGCAGGGAGGCTGGGCTGTCGGATCCCCTCATTCTTATAGAAAGCTTAAAAGGTTTAGAGGCGCCTGGGTGACTCAGCCAGTTAAGCGCCTGCCTCTTGATTTTAGTTCAGGTCTTGATCTCAGAATTATGAGTTTGGGCCCCAGGATGGAACCCCACACTGGGCCTGGAGCCTACTTAAAAAGAAGAAAAAAAGTTTAAGGGACACTCTGCAGGGGCCACTCACCCAGGGAGGAAGAGGAAAGACCCCACAGGGGACCTGAAGATGGGAATCAGACAGATGGCATTTGACTCTCGGCCCCACTGCCCAGGGTTGTGAGGTATCATCAGTCTGAGACTCACTCTTCTCATCATTATCGAATGACTTCTGTTCATTGATGATGCCCATTGTACAGATGGCAAAACTGAGCCTCCGTCAAGGGTTGAAACCTGACTAGACTTGGTTGATGAGTCAGGAAGGATGGCGGCATAGAAATATGGGTCTGGGGAACATTTGGGAGGATCTGCCTGATTTTCCAGCACCCCACCCTCTACCCACCAGCTCCTGAAGGACTGAAACCGTATCTGTCCTGTGTATGTTCATCCACATCCATGCTGCTTATAGTGTCCGGTTCTGTTGATCCTTAGTAGGTGTTTTTGAAGAGATGAGGGATCCCATGGGCAGTGGCAGAATGGGCAGCTGCTGGGGTGTCCAAAAGGTAGGTAGTGGAAATTTCTATCAATCGCCAACTCTTCACATGTTTCTGGTGTGTCCCAGCCCCCTTGAAGCTAGCTGGAGCCACAAGGCTAGTTTTGGCCAGGGGACTACCAGTGGGAGTGACATGGGTGGAAATGCTGAGTCTGTGCATATCTTTGCAGTTCTCTCTGCCCGGAGATAGCAGAGCCGTGAGAGCCAAGCAGCCTGGTCTGCGGAGACATTGCATTGTCCTGGAAAGTCTCCTGACTTTCTCTGGGCTTTGTGAGAACAGGAAGGTAACATGTCATGTGTTAAGCCACTGAGATGTCAGATGAGTTTGTTACTGCCGCAAAATGCAGCCTTATCCTTACTACCTCGAGACAGTTACTGAACTTGAGTTAGGGCAGGGGTGCAGTCAGAGAGCTGTATGACCCTAGAGTGCCAGGTTAAATTTCATCTGGTCAACCTCTGCCCTCACTCACACCCTGTGGGCCCTCCCTCTTCTCTGGGTCAGTCCTGGCAGGCTATTGAGTGGCGTGCCCAGAAGGGGGCTGAGACAGATGAGCCGGGAGGGACGTGGAGGTGGTGGCTGTCCCTGGCCTTGCTAGCTGGCTTGGTGCGGGCCCATGGGGGAGGCATGGAGGTCACTGTACCAACTTCTGGAGCTGCTGAAGGTCCCTGACACACTTGTGAACCAGAAAGATCAATCACTGGGCTCTGGGGTCCCCACATCTCTTCTTAATTACTTTCACTTAGACACTTAGACATTTAGATATATTAACTCTATGCAGTGAAGAGAGGCACTACTTTCCTCTCCTCACTGCATAGAGTTAATTTATCTAAATGTCTAAGCCAGCATCAGAATCACCCATAAGGCTTGTGAAAATCACAACGTGCTGGCCCAACACCCAGTTTTTGGTTCAGTAGGTCTGAGGCAGAACCTGAGAGGTTGCATTTCTAACAAGTTCCGAGGTGACCCTGATGCTGGTCCAGAGACCATGCTTTGAGAACTGCTGGTCTGGGCTTCTATGGCCCTGTTTCTCGAAGACCAGGCCCTCTCCCGGGGTCACCTTGCCCTGGCATTTGTGTCCATCCCATGAACTCTTGTTCCCACCAAGTCTCCACATTGCCAGACTCCCCTCCCACTGCTTCTAGGGGGCTCTAACCCACCTAGATAACTGGGGAAGTCCATGGAATGCCTGAACTTTCTAACACAGGTCTTCCTGAACTCTGGGGCTGGCTGACTAGAGTTGTTCCCTTTGTTCTAGACATATGGCCCCCCAGAGATTTGAATGCAGCTATATAATCAGGACTCTTTTGGTTGTAAGTAACAAAATCCTGAAATAAATCTTAAAGGAGGAATTATCGGCTCTTGAAAGATCCAAGAGATAGTTCTAGGGCCTTCAGGCATGGCTGGATCCAGGAGCACAATCAGTGTTGTCAGTGCTCAGTCTCCCTCTCCCCTAGCTTCAAGATTAAGTACTGAGTGTGTGTCAGGATAAGGAGATGAGAGTTGGAGGAACATATTCCTTGTTGCTGCTGCCTCAGTCCCTGAACCTATAAAATGGGACAGTTAAGTTAGGGAAAGTGATAGAGGTTGTGGGAGTCATAGGGCTGTGAGGACTTTTGATCCATTCCTCTAGACTGTCTCTTGGATGGGAAGATATCCAGGCAGAGAGAACTCCAGAGGTGTGACTTACCTTAGGAACTCTCTATGTGGTATGCACTTGAGTGAGCCTCAGTTTCCCCATCTGAACTTGTGCCATCCAACAGAGACTCTTGCAGTATTGGTGTGTGATGAGCCTGGAAGGAACTGAAATTGTGCCTGAAATGTGATGGAAGAAATTGTATTTGTCAAATCCTTGGGGTTAAGGAGGGATCATAGTAGGGAGCGAGGCACCTAAAGTCACATGTTCAGGTGTCAAAAGGATGATAGTGGGGCATCTTGGTGGCTCAGTTGGTTAAGCGTCTGCCTTCAGCTCAAGTCATAATCTCAGGGTTCTGGGATCGAGCCCCACATTGGGCTCCCTGCTCAGTGGGAGCCTGGTTCTCTCTCCCTCTGCATCTCCCACAGCTTGTGCTCGCTCTCTCTCTCAAATAAATAAATAAATAAATAAAACAAAAAAAAGTGGCCATCTTTTGTTAGAACGAAAGAAAAACCTCATGAGTTGAAGCAAAAAAAAAAAAAAGGGTGTTTTCTGCATCCGTACACAGGTGTGGTTTGATCTAGGTGCTCAAGATCATCAGGACTCAGTGGACCATTTCTCCCTCCATTTTCTTTGGCTCTATTTCCTTAGTCCCTCTTGGGCAAGCTCTCCAACAGCTCCAGGCTTACATCCCCATCCCACCAAGACCAATTGGAAATGCTGCCCTCTCTCCTAGCTCTGGGTCCAATTAGAGCCCCAAGATTCCTTCTCCATGGTTCTGATTGGGTCATATACCTACCTTGGAGCAAGTCTCAGTCACACACACAGCCCACAGCTGGGGCTGGGGCCATGCCTCCCGAATTAAATGATGCTGGAGGCATGGTGGTTTATTCCGAAGCAAAATTGGGATCCGCTGCCCAGAGAAGGAAATGCATGCTGGGAGGCCCACCAACTGATGTCAGCCACTGGCACCAAATTATCAGCTTGCCTGAGGCCCCCTCCTCCATCCCTGCTCCAACCTCTAGCCTTATCTCTCCCCTGCTTAAATCTTAAATGCCACCCAGCCCAAGAAACCCTGCCCTCTGATCCTCCTTCTTCTAGGAGAAAGGAAGGGGGGGTGGTGGTAGCAACCACATTCTCTCATTAGTCTTTCTGACATCTTTTGTCACCTATCAGGGGAACAAGCAAGTCCTTTGATCACAGCAAAAGGAGAAAGAGTATTTAAAACACGGCCTGTGAAGATTTGCTGAGCAGAAGGTGGGAAAGGCAGTCAGTGGCAGTTTTCAAAGCAGAAACATGATTTCCAGCCTCTAGACTTGCTTGTCTGAAGATTGCTAAGGAGGATTTGCCTGCCGCCTGGGTTTTTAAATGGGCCAAGGAGCCCTGAAGTCAGGGGAGGGGGGTCGGACTTGGTGGAAGGGGGTTTCTGGAAGCAAAATGGCAGCCCAGGCTTTGATTCGTCATGAACCACAGATGTTAAGGCTGAATTGTCAGCTGGAGGAGAGCACTGGCATCACCAGAGACCCTGTATGGGACTTCAGACATGTCCCCTCCCTGCTCTGAGCCTCAGTGTCCACTGTGTATGAGTGCTGGACCAGAGTTCAGAAATGCCCCCTTTCCCTCAGGATCCCCCCAAGTGCCCCCCCATATCCACCCCACCTTACTATGATTTACAAAGATTCCTTTTGCTGTAATGCTTTTAATTGAATAAGGAACATTTCTGTCACCCACATAAATGGGGGGGGGGGGATGAAACAATAGCTGGTCCATACAAAGAAAAATAACCAAGAAAAGAGCATGTCCTCATGTCATCAAACCCTAGCTAGGTCATGTTGCCCACTGGAAAGCCCCGAGAGGACAGACAGACAGCTGCTCCCTTCGTAAAAATCCGGGATGGGCAAGAGGGAGGTAGGTTTCGGGTGGAGGCTTTCTCCTGGCCATGACAGGAAGGAGAGAAAGGGACTGACATCACCGCCTGGTTCAGGCGGTTTAAAGAATGAGCTCACGGGGTGGGCTGCACCCCAGTCTGGGATGAACTTGACCCAGGAGCCGGAGGCCCCGCCTACTGCTGTATGCACATGCGCAGAATGGTCCTCCCTGCAGAAGGAGTGAGTTCATCCTGTAGGTTCCTGAGGGGTCTCGGGGACATCTGGAAGGTTCCTGCAGCTTGTCTCCTACCCCCCATCCCCACCAACAGCCCCTCCTGGTTGCAGGGCTCTGCTACTGCTGTTTCTGAGGTGTCTTCAGGGAGCCAGGGAAAGAGGCCAGGGATTCAGGGTCACTTTGTGTCCTACCCTGCTCCATCCTCTCCCCTCCCCTCCCCTGCAAGGGCTTCTACGTTTAAGGTTGGGTAGGGTCTAGGCTGGGTTTTTCAGAAGGAGATTGGAGGTGGGCAGGGAAGGGGCGGGAGGCAGGGCACAAGATCTGCTTCCCCTCCAACAAGGGGTGCCTGCGACACCATTCAGTAATTATTCCTCAAGCACCTTTTATCTACCAGACACCGGGCTAGGCCATGTGAGTTAGAAGGCCTGGTGCAAAATGAAAATAGGGGACCCTTGTTCACAAAGTACTGAGAAATCTGACAGTGACAACAGTGACAACGGAGACTTACACCCAGCCCGAGGCCCTTCTGGGGAGGGGTCATGTGGGATTGCTGAGGTCGACCCTCTATGACACCAGCCCTGCCCCACCCTCCTCGAGGTGCCCAGGGCAAGTGCCTGATGAGCTGTGCCCCAGAGGGACTCCCTCACAGCCAGAGCAAGCGTCCCCAAGATGATGTCCCATGGGGCCCCGGGCTCTTAAAGAAATACGTGGAAGATCAGGAGCCTCTCAAACAGAGAGGTGGGCTTTGAGATGGGCAGTGAGATGATCCACCTCTGCGCGGAAAGTTCTCTCTGAGTGCAGTGTGGAGCGAGCAAGGGAGGAGGCCGTGAGAAGCCAGCAGGTGCCGGAGCTGTCAAGGGGAGCTGGGGTCAGGCAGGAACCGGGGGGGCAGAGAAGGGGTGGGGCCCAGGGCCTATGGGGAGGGCAAACAGCAAGGAGTCCCAGATGGATTCAAGGCCTGTCGTCTGCTCACTCAGCCCCCAGGAGTGGCCCCAGGTGCCCAGGGCAGGACAAGGAGGAGATAGACCCATCCCCACCACTGCAAAGAGTAGCGCAAAGGACTAGACACCTGCTTTTGGGGGGCCCGCGCAGGGTGCAGTGGGATCCTGTGATGGCCCGAGATGGGATGATGCTGGTAAGCTGTCATTTGGCTCAGTCCTTGCACATGTATTTCACAAAATCCTGGGATGCCACTACCCAGTATGCCCCTGACCCTCTTATGTCAGGAGCTGAATTGCGTCCCCTGTAAAGATAAGTTCACGTCCTAACCCGTGGTACCCAGGGGCATGCCCTTGTTTGGAAATCAGGTCTTTGCAACCGTGATCAAGTCAAGATGAGGTCCTATGATTGGGAGGCGTCCGAATCCAATGACGGGCGTCCTTCTGAGAAGAAGCAAACTGGGACACAGACATACGCAGAAGGGACACTTCTACGTGAAGATGGAGGCAGAGACGGCAGTGATGTATCTAGAAACAGAGGAAGCCGGAGGGGTGCCGCCTGAAGCCAGGAGCTGGGCATGGAGCTGGTTCCCCCTGGAACATCGGAGGGAACGTGGTCCTGCTGACACGGACACGTCAAGTTCACACTTCCAGCCTCCAGAGCTGTGAGAGAATTCATTTCTGTGGTTTTAGCCATCCGGTGTGTGGGTGTGTGGTGAGGTGCGGCGCAAGGAAACGGATACAACTTACAAGCAGAAAAACTGCAGCCGAATAAATGGGGTGGAGGGGAGGGCTGGCTCAAGGACAGCCGGGGCTCGAGGACAGCTGGCGCTCGAGCTCCCCCAAACTACAGGGACTGCAATCTGGGAGGAGAACCTCCGCAGAGGAGAATAACCAACTTCTGTTTTCCAGAAGCAGCCAGACGGGCAAAACCCAGAGACACCCAATGCTGGACTCTCAGCTCCTTCCCTGGCCTCTCTGGCTCCCTCTGGACCCTGCAGAACATTCTGGAGCATCTTCTCACATCTGCAGACCCCTGCAGCCTGTCTTGTGGTTGCAAAGACACCAGGGAGAAGCTGCTCTAGTGGGTACTCGCTCTGCAAGGAGCTGGCTGCACAAGGGCTGCTCAGTAAAGTGAGATGATAAGAGTCAAGGGAGATGATCCCAAGGAAAAGGGCCCAGGGTCCTAGTGGACCCCCAGCTAAACACGACCAAGTGATAAACAGGTCTTGAGATTTGATGGATGAACAATTCTATCCTAGTGATTAGGTGAGAAGCCAAGTGTACCATTTTGAAAAAAAGGATGTTAAAAAACATCAAGATTTATGCCTTTCTTTTTGGAATGAATGCTTTTTTTTTTTTTTTTTTAATTCTTGAATTCTTGGAACAGAAGAGCAAGTCCAGGGATGCGAGGCAGGAAATCAGTTCAAGTCTTGGCTCTTTTAGGCTACTGCTTTGTGACCTTGAGATTCTTTCCAGTCAGCAAAGTGACCTGACTGGTTTACCAGAGTGGTTCTCAAACAGTGCTCCTTCGAGCCCCACGGGTACCCCAGGGTCTGAGGTACAGCCCCCTGGCCTCCCAGCCTGAAGAGCTTGGCTTTGGTCTTTCTCATGTATTGGGTTTCTGTATCAAATTTCATTTGAAAAAGCCTCTGTGGATTTAAAAGAAAAAAAAAAAACAAAAAAACAAAAAAAGACTTTGAAACCTGAACCGGATTAGCTCAGGAGTCCCCTCCAACCCAAATACTCCCAGATTCTCTGTCAGAATGACAAACTCTGTTCCTGTACACTCCATCCTGTTTAGAAGGTATTGCAAAGCGTCCTCTCTGCTGTTTCCTGTAAGCTGGCATCTTATTTATCCACAGGAGCTATGTTCTTCTGGGACAGGATTGCTGCTGAACACAATCTTCCTGCTGGGGAACTGGGCGGCCTTAAGGATCGGGAGAAGGCAAGCAGAGGGAGGCGGGTGGTCTTCCTGAGAGCCCAGAGGCACTGCGTCCTGCAGTTGGGGAAGCACTCCTAGGGGAGCGGGTGGGGATGGGCAGGAGGATGGCACAGGAGAGAAAAGTGTGGGCTCCGTCTGACATCAGATCTCAGCTCCCTCTTACAAGCCAGTTGACCCTGGGCTGGCCAGCTGACCTCTTCACCTCAGCCTTCTTGCCTGTAAAGCAGGGGTGTGGTAAGAGCGCCTACTCCATAGGGCTATTGTAAGGGTTGAGTGGGGTAAGAGTGGAAGGGGCTAAACCAGGTGCCTGGCAGGGGTGCTCTCTGCGTACCAGGCATCAGGAGCCTCAGTGGCGATGGTGACGTTGAGGCTGCTTGGAGCCTGGATGAGAATCCAGCAAAGGCGGGGGTAGTGGGAAGACTGGCCTTGATCACTTCCTAGCCCAGGCATCTCCTTTCAGGACCCTCTTCCAACAAGCGCCCCAGACCCTACAGCTATCTATAGACAGTGTCACAGTTAGCACAAGAAACACTGAATTCATACGTGCTGCATCCATCCTTCCTTTACTGAAATATTTTTATCGTGAGATATAATGCAAACAGACAGCCCCTAAATACAAGTGCACAGCTGAACCATTATTACAAAACAAATATCCTTGTAACCACTGCACAAGACTAAGAACAGGCTGAGATCTGCAGTGTTCCCCCCATATCGCCCCTTCTCTGGAAGTAATAACCGCTATCTCAACTTTCATATTAACCCCTTCTGCTTTTTTCTTTCCTTTAGGGGTTTTGCAATCTAAGGAAGCATCCTTAAACAACCATCATTTCCTGTCTCCTCTTCTTGAACTTCATTCAGTGGAATCCCAGAGGCTTTATTCTCTCGTGTCTGACTGCTCACACTTGGCCTTGCTTGTGAGCTTCGACTGTAGATGTGTAGATGGTGTATTGTGGCAGTTTGTTTTCATGGCTATATAATATTCCAACTTACAAATATGAATGTCAATACCCCCTATCTACCGAACGGTCTCACTGTTGATGGACATTTGGGTTGTTTCTAGCTGGGGGATACCCTGGGGAGTTGTCCTGCTCAGAAATTCCGGTTCGTGTCTTCTGGTGAACATGCGTGCCTCTCTATCTGTAGGACATGCTCCTAAGAGGGCATGGGATGGGTCCTCCTGTAAGAGTTTATGCTCAGCTTCAGCAGATGGTTTTCCTAGTGCTTGTACCCACTGCCACTCAAACAAACAAGGTGGATTTTTTTCTTTCTCCTCCCACTCTCTCTCTCACTTCCCTCCTTCCATTCCCCTATCCATCCAAGCCACTGGTTACCAACAGCCTCTAGAGGTGGCCCTGGGTAGGTTAATTCATGGTGAAAAGAAGTCAAAGTGTGTGGTTATTCTCCCCCGATTCAGTAGGCAGATGCATGAGAACCCCTCAGCACCAGCCCGGGCTGAAGAAGGTCGGAGGTTGCACCCTAACCCCCCCCTCTTGGGAAGCCTTGTGGTAGGGCTTCTGAGGGTGCCTACGCCCTTCCCCCATACCTGAGAAAGGGCCCTGCGGCTGTACAGACGGAAGCTTACTCCAGCCCCGCCCCCAGGAACCAGCAGGTTAAATGTCCCACCGCAAGGGCAGGCCACCCTATATTTTTAGGGACCTTATTTTGTTAGCAGTTGCGGTTTCATTCACTTCCTTCTGAGAGCCCCTGGAGGTGCGGGGAGCGACCACAAGGGGGCCTCCTTCCGCCCCTTGGGGTCTGTGTGCTGCGGGAAGAGCACCCCGGAGCAGAAAAAGGAAGTGAGGTCCTGAACCCCAAGTGAGGGTCGCCTGGGGACCCCCAACCAACACTGGTGGGGAAGCGAGGGAGACGGGTGGCAGAAAAGGACGCAGCGAAACGTCAGCGCCTTCCCAGCAAAACTTTCTTCTTCGTATTATTTCAAACCCCTTCGAACGGTTTTTCAAAGTCTTTTTTTTTTTTTTTCCCCTTTTTGGAGAAAAGCTCAATTTCCCTGCGCCCCCCCCCCCCCCTTCTCCAGCATTGCGCGGAAGCTCTAGGAGCCGCCTGTGTGGCGGCGCCATCTGCCGGCCGCTTCTTAAATTGCGGGGTGAGATCCGGCCTCCGTCCCGCCTCCTTCCAGAAATGCCCAGACGCAAAGGGGGAGAAAGAAGCTTTCAATAACCTTCAGTACAACAACAGTGAGCAAAAATCTACACTGGATCTCTAGGCATTTGCTGCAGTGTTGCCTGTAATCAGGAAAATTACATTATAATATGATTAAAATAAAGATAATATGGAAATTGTTATATATTATAGGAAAGTGCTCATGATAGATACAATTTAATCAAACTCAAATCATACTTTAATTTTATTGTCCACGGTATGATACTATCATGGTGGATACATGTCAGTGGGGGTAAGAGAAACACCAAGAGTGAGCCCTCATGTAAACTATGGACACTGGGCGCTAATGGCGTGTCCATGCAGGTTCATCAGTTGTGACAAATGTTTCATGCTGGTGAAGGATGTGATCATGGGGGAGGCTATGCTTGTGTGGGGACAGGAGCTATGAGGGAAAGCTCTATACCCTCCACTCAATTTTCTCTGTGAACTGAAAACTGATCTAAAAAAAAACAACAACCACAAAGTCTATTTTAAAATTTGAAAAGCGGCTTACAAAACGTTATGTTGAGACTTCTTTCTGTTGAAGGCTGGTCAAGTTAACAGTGGTGGCCGCACTTTGGGGGCAGGATCTGCCCGGCCTGGCCCCTCAGGAAAGGACATGGGGGCGTTCGGTATATATCCTGCAGACCAGGGGCTTCACAATTCCCTTGAGGGGGAGCGACTGGGGTTGCCCAGGAGGGAGCCTAGGAGCCTGGTGTTGCTAGAGCCATCTTGTCACCAGGAGGAGAGCTTGTTGAGAGAAAGAGGCAAAGCAGGGAAGCAGAACAGAGAAAGCCAAAAAGTGAAAGTTAGAGACCAGATGACAGGGTTTGATTCTTCGGATCCAACTTGGCTTGAAGCTCGTCTATTCCTAGACTTTTCCCATAATAAATTCCTCCCCTGGGTTTCTGTTGCTTGTAACCAAAAGGGTCTGTGCTCCCTAAACACAAGCTCCCAGCTTGCTCACTTTGCAACGAGTCAGTCACTGGAGATGGATGATGGCACAATGTAGCTTGCCAGGCATATCTGGCAACACTTGGAACCCTTCCTTGCAGTGGGTATTGCCTGCGCACATCAGGGAAGAGGCATCCTGGGCCTGCCCCCTCTCTGGGCTCAGACCTCCACTAAGGGTCCCCAGGGATAGAGGAGTCTCCTGCCTTGGGGGTGCTTCTGTTTTCCCTCTACCTAAAATTCTCCCCTCTCCGTGCTGCAGTGGCCGCCCCCTTAGCCTTCCCTGTGGCTCCCTTAAACACCTCCTCCTCTGAGAAGGCTTCCCTGACTACCTGGCTGCTGAGGGAGATTCTGTCTCAGCTTCTGTTTGCTCGGTGAATGACTCCTTTCTAACCTCGATGGGGTCAGCCCTGGGGCTGTGCCATTCACCACTGTGTCCCCAGTTCTTGGCAGAATCTAGCAAAATAATAGGAGTGTTGTCAGTCACCATTTACTGAGAAAATGAGAATATGCATGGAGAGATGGATACGGGCCAAGAGACTATTCTGGGTGCAGACCATGATGGTAGGGCTCTGTGCAATAATACCTCTGTGGGGGAGCAGGGTTTTCTTGCTCATACAAGGCATACAGTGACACCAACCAGAGAACATACTATAAGTTCACTAGAATTTTCCTTCCAGTTGGAGTGGGGGGCTCTGACCTGAAATCGGTTATGAAGCCAGGAGCTGGAGTGTAGGTTTTGCCTCCCAAGTGAGGTGTTGAAAGTCGAGGATGTCAGGGCACCTGGGTGGCTCAGTCACTTACTTAGGCTCAGGTCATGATCTCAGGGTCCTGAGATGGAGTCCGGAATTGGGCTCCTTGCTCAGCGAGGAGTCTGCTTCTCCCTCTCCCTCTGCTGCTCCCCCTGCTTGTTCTCTCTCTCTCTGTCAAATAAATAAATAAAATCTTAAAAAAGAAAGACAGACAGACAGAAAGCAAGCCAGCCAAGGATATCAGTCAAAGTCAAAACCAGGCCCATGACTGAGGAGCTGGAAAGCCAGAAGGGCTGAATACAGGGCTGGGGGTTGGGGGAACCAGGGCCCCACGCCCAGCAGCAGGGAGCAAGATCCAGATAGGAGGGGAGAATGCACAGACCACAGTGAACAATCCAGTCCACATGGTCAGAAACTTGTTTCCTCTTGTGGTATTTTCCAGTCCTGAGTAAATCAAAGACAAGTCTCAGCTTGGTGATGACGGGTCCCTAACACCTGTCTCTCTGTTTCTTTTAACAAAGAACCTCTGGCAGCCTCACGTTCAAGGCCCGTGGCAGACAAAGGCCTGTGAGATGTACTAAGGGCAATAGGTTTCATTGTGTTGATTTTTAGAGCTACCTTTCTAATTATAGCAAGTGATTCTGATTTTCCATTTAGAGTGGTAATCGGAAGTTTCTTTTTCAAAGAAATTTCCATAAGCGTAAGGGGGACTGCTGGAAGGAAAAACGGCAAGTGGATGATGGAATAGGTGGCGGCATTGTAGGGCCCCAAGGGGAGGGGGCGTGTGGCTGAGCCGGAGGATGCTGGGAAGGCAGCGCTTGGCTGAGTTGCTGCAGGAGGGACAGGAAGCATCTGGAGAGCCTCTGAGCAAGTACCCCTCCCCCACTAGCAGGTGGGATTGCAACTGGGTTTGCTGCATGGGGGCGGAGTTACAGCCAAAGGAACTTCCAGAGCCCACCCTGAACTGAGCCTCCAGGCCAGCCAGCCCTGGCCCAAGTCTCCAGACTCTGGGAGCACCCCCGGGTCTGGCTGGGTGACCCCCAATGGCCTCTTGGAATTCCAGCCCTTATTCTGTCTGTCCTGCCTGCCAGACCATGTCACTTGGAGGTGGACATCCCAGGCCTGGGGCTGAAGCTCTCCCTGTCTCCTGTGTGACCTTGAGGGAGTTCCTTCTCCAGGCCTGTTTCCACCTAGGAACAGAGATAAGTGAAATGATCTTGAAGGGCCCTTAAGGATGAGAGGACCAGGAACATACCCTTAGTACCTCCTCTCCCCTCCAAAGTCGGGCTCAGTGGGAAAGGCACGGGGGGCAGTGTCACACTGATCCGAGTTTAATTTCCTATTCCACCCATGGTGAACTGTGGGCCCTTGGGCATGTTACTTCACCTGTCAGGGGTGTCTGTGTCTTCATCAGTAAGAAGGGATAAGGGTATCTCCTGAGAAGAGCGGGGCCAGCAGTGATGAGGAAAGCCCGGGACACACAGCTGGGCTCTGAAGGTGCTGGGAGGCTCAGGGTTTTCATGCACAGGTGGCCTGTGGCAGTGCCCCTCCTCCCGTTCTGGCTTGGGGTCAGGCAAGAGACCCAGATCCCGGGCACAGGGGCTCAACGGGTCATCTGATCCCAGCTTACAGGAGGCCTTCACGGGTACAAGCCCCCTCAGGCTTAGGGCATGAGTCCCCAGAGTGGGGTTCCTGGATTGGGTGAGGCTGGTATGGTGCTCCCACCTGGAGCTCCCTGGGGAGGGGACACGTGGACGGGAAGAAGCCTGGGTGGGGAGAAGACAGGTAGAGCTTATGACCTTGTAGGTTCCTTCTACCCCATATTATAGGCTTTTAAAAAACTTCTCTCTATATATTACGCACGCATATCACATGCCTATTAAACTGCCCGTGTTGGGCACTTTTTCCTTCTGAGCGACTGTTTGGGACACCTGAGATCCTGAGATCGATGGTGTTTTACATCTGATGAAATGACTTACACAGGAACGTCGTCTTCATTATAAAGAGAGTCACGGCCTTTTATTTTTCCACAGAACACTTTAACTTTCTCTCTCAAGAGGTCCAACATCTCCCATGCAAAGTGTCCTTCTCCCAGAATAAATTGAGAGACCCGAAGCTTTCTTTGTCCCTAAGTGTCAGGTTGGTTTCTCGCTTCCAGAGTGGAGCCTGGTAGGGCCATTCCAGATGCTGCCACATGGTGTCGCTGTTGAACACATTCTGGTGCAGTTTGGTCAATGCCTGTTCACCTCTAGAGTGGTCTCTTTTTCCAGCTGGATCCCTACATAGGTCAAGCTGGTGCCCCACATGAAGATGCAGAGCAACAGCCTCTTTATTTCACTCTCATAAGCTCAGCCAGATGGTTTAGGTCTTCAGGACCTTTAGTCTCAAACACACATTGCCCCAAACCAGGCTGGACCATCGGCTTCAAGCCCAATGTTGAACCTAGGTTATCGGTCTGGTCTCCCCTCCACTCTGGGCTCCTGGTGTCCTTTCCTGACAGCGGACCTCAGTCAAGGGCATTCCAGCCCATCGGAGAGGTTCCAAGAACATTGTCCTTCAAATGGGGGAGGTGTTAAGCATTCAGTCTCACCCTGCTGGGTATCACTCCCCTCCCTCGGGGCCACATCTGTGTAACTCATGGAGCCTCGTCAAGGGCCATGTGCCTTATAAATGAAAACGCACTTGGACTCCAAGTTACAGCATCCTGACCAGAGAATTGTTGGCCAATTCCCTTCCTACCAACGCCTTGTTTCACAGACTCTTGTGACAGGATGACGTTCTAGCCCAGGGTCCTCCCACCCTTGAAAGGGTGACCTACAGGGGACAAAGCTGGCCTCGAAGAGCCGTGGGTGAACTTTTGTTTATCTGAGTTGGGTCTACACACCGAGAAGGAAGAGCTGAAATGGTTAGGACCATGGTGGGGATCTGGGCAGGCAATCTCGAGGGAGGAGGAGCAGAGAGGGAAGACAGGGCAGCTGGTGAGACTGTTTGGAGGAAGGGGCTTAAACTTTGTCCACAGTGTGCAATGTAAACCACCCCCTCCAGCGACCCCCGAAAGCATCAGAAAGTTGGATCTCACTCTCTGGCACTTTGGCAGCTGGGTTTGTGGTTTCCAGATGAGGTGAGTCTGACATCAAAGGCACCCAGGACACAGGCAGAGGCTTCTGAGGACCCCAGGAGGGGTGGGGTGGGGGGAGCACTCCTGGGATCCACACAGATGCAGTCATGGAGGACCAGAGGAGAGGCTTGTCCAAAGTGTCACCTAGCAAGTTCAAGCCTCAAGTGGCTCCTCCCACTAAACACTCCCCTCCAACAGTCCGTGTCCCCTCCCCACCACCCCGCCATGGCCACGATCCCCAGTCTCCAGCCTACCCGTCAGTGGGACTCAGTACAGATACTCCCGGACCGTGAGCTCCTTCAGCGTGAAGCCCCAGGGGCTGGGCTGGCGGAGCTGGCTCTCCTGCAGCTTCTCCTGCAGTGACACGAAGTCCTTGCCCAGCTCGTAGGCCAGGCGGATCATGGCGTCCAGCAGGGGGGCGTAGTAGCGGTGGCCCTCCCGGGCCTGCAGGCACTGCAGCGCCCTCTCCCCGGCTGCGAAGGCCTCAGCGGGGCGCTCCAGGTCCCGGTGGCACACGAGCATGGCGCACAGAGCCGGCACCACCATCACCGGGCAGTGGGCCGTCAGCTTCTCCTGCAGGGGCACCACGCGCACCAGGATATCCAGGGCCCGGCCGTACTGTCCCCCGCGCAGGCAGCCGAACGCCTCCCGGAGCTCGGGCCGCGTGAGGAAGTCGATGAATTCGCGGGAGCGCCGCACGCAGCGGATGGCATAGAGCAGGGTCAGGTATTCCTTGAAGGCCAGCTTGCGCTCGGAGATCATCTCCTCGGTGAAGTTGCCTACCAGATGCTTCTTGGGGAAGGCGATGTCTTCGATCTCTTCCCTGAACGTCTTGAGGAGGTTTTTCTGGAGCATCTCGAAGTCTGAATAGCGCCTTTCCAGCACGGCTTTGTTGCTGTCAAAACTCCCTGTCTGGATAACGACGATTTGGTACATCTGCGTTGCGGGGAGAGAGAGAGAGAGAGAGAGAGAGAGAGCGCATTTGACTACATCCTAATGGGAAGTTTTTCACTGGCAGAGTGAGCCCTGGCAAATAAAAATGATGATGAACATCATTTATTTATTTTTTTAAAAAAAGATTTTATTTATTTATTTGACAGAGAGAAATCACAAGTAGATGGAGAGGCAGGCAGAGAGAGAGAGAGAGGGAAGCAGGCTCTCTGCTGAGCAGAGAGTCCGATGCGGGACTCAATCCCAGGACTCTGAGATCATGACCTGAGCTGAAGGCAGCGGCTTAACCCACTGAGCCACCCAGGCGCCCCGATGATGAACATCATTTAAAGCAGACCTCAGGGGCACCTGGGTGGCTCAGTGGGTTAAGCCGCTGCCTTCTGCTAAGGTCACGATCTCAGAGTCCTGGGATCGAGTCCCCCATTGGGCTCTCTGCTCAGCAGGGAGCCTGCTTCCTTCTCTCTCTCTGCCTGCCTCTCTGTCTACTTGTGATCTCTCTCTGTCAAATAAATAATTAAAATCTTAAAAAAAAAAAAAAAAAAGCATGGGACGCCTGGGTGGCTCAGTTGGTTAAGCAGCTGCCTTCGGCTCAGGTCATGATCCCAGCCTCCTGGGATCGAGTCCCACATCCGGCTCCTTGCTCGGCAGGGAGCCTGCTTCTCCCTCTGCCTTTGCCTGCCATTCTGTCTGCCTGTGCTTTATCTCTGATAAATAAATAAAATCTTTAAAAAAAAAAAAAAAAAAGCAGACCTCGAAAATGGGTTATTGTTCTATGTAATTCTGTTATAAATTGCCATCAGCATTTGCGGAGCTATAAAAGCAATCGGTGACAAGAGGCCACCTGAGAATAACAAACCCAGTGGCTCGGAGGCATCTTGTGGGACCAGGAGCACCGAAGCAGGTGGCACGGGGGGCCCCGGGGGTGCTCCGGGCTTTCCATTGTCAAAATGGGGCCTCGGGTCCCTGACTCAGGGAGCTGGGGGTTGAGCTGTGTTTCCCCAGCAAACGACCGGTGAGAGATGGTTTGGGGCCGTAGGCGGGTGGTGAAGTTCTATGGTAAGGAAATGATTGGTTTTCAGGTCTCTTTCAGTTAGAGAATCCTGATGAAGTGTTTCGGTTCCTTGGGTTATAATTCCGGCCCTGCTGTGATCTAGCTGTGCGATCTTAGGCGGGTAATTGCACCATTGGGGACCTCAGTGTGCCCATCCATGAAATGAGAGGGTAGTCATGGCACTTCCCTCGCTGGGTGAGGATGGAATGGGTTAACACTGGGCACCCATGAGGGACTGGGTTCAACCTGCAGTCAGCACTTTAGCACCCACTGTTGGCATTCTGGTCCCAGTTAAGGGGCCAGGTAGGGAACGAAGGTTGAGCCTGGCTCCTACTTGGACCTGAACACCGCCCCCACCGCAGGCTCAAATCCCATTTTAGCAGAGAGTGGCGCCCCCAAGCCCAGAGGTTGCAGCGGGACCTGGCACAACCAGCTAGAATCTAACCAACAGCACTTAGCTTTCCTTGTATTTACTTTCAGGATTACATTTTCTTTGTGCTACGTGATACTGATTTCCCTTTGGAAGATACTGACTTGGTGTTTTTAGAAAGCGATCTGATTTATAGAAAACGAGGTTAATTGTTATTACCTATCATTTTATGCAATATATAATTAATGATTGGGGATATCAAAAACTGTTGAAAGGACGCAGATGGCTGGTTCTGGCTGACATGGAATAAATCTGGGCTAGTTCTTTCTCGGGATCGGGGATCGTGATTCACTGCTCTCCAGTTCTCACAGTGCTTAGCACCATACCCAGCGCGCGCACAATCTTGCTTTTTGACTGTTGTCTTCCTTAGAATTCTGTTGGTCAGACTGCATCGGCCCATTTCACAATGGGGCAAGTTGAGGCCCAGGGCCTGGAAGGAAGTGGTGAAAGACTCGCCCTCCCTGCCCTATCTCAGCTTACCACAAACTTGGAGACTTTTCTCTCCTCGATGCGGGCGGACGCGACCTCGAAGAGCAGCTTGATGCGCCTCCAACAGCGTTTCTCCTTCCGCCAGTACTCCTGCAGCTCCCGGGTGGTCATGCTGGAGTTGGGGCTGGGGCTGCCGGGAGCGTCTGGAGGGACGGCACGCGTCAGCCCTTGCACCAGGTCAGGGCGCTTTGGGGACAAGGGTCTGGGGACATGACTGGGTCTGTCGGGGATGGGAAGTCCGAATCTGGAAGCGCTGTGCCTCGCCTCCTCCCCGGCCCCGCCCACCCAGACTCCGGTTCCGGCAAACCCGGCTGCAGCCATCCCACCGCCGGCAACCTGAAATAGCCCCGCGTTCCCCAGCTGGTTTCTCCATTGCGACACGCAGACGCGTGTGTTGCACCATCCACTTCCGGCCTGCAGATTGGCCACTGTGAGACCCATGCTCCTGAAAAGCAGGGATGGTGGCTTGTTCCTTTCTGTACTCCCTAGGGCACTGACACAGTGGTGGGGGTTGGGGACTGAGCACACGCATCAGCTACCAGTGGAGGGAGCTACTGAGAATGCGGGGCTCCTGGCTCCGCGCGGTGGGCCCCTCCCCGATCTCTCATCTCCTTTTCCACATTTCCTGCTTTTGCTTGCACGTGCTACTCCTTCTGCCTTAAATGCCACCTCCTATCTCCCTACCTGGAAAACTCAGTGTCTCTTAGAGCTTATGTGCACCCTAAGCCATTGTGATCATCTCGGGAAAGATGAAAATCCTTCCCCACCGAATTGCACTGATCATTGTGCATGTGATTTCAGGAGATATGGAGCCTTGGGTGGGGGGTGGTGGTGGGTGGTGGGGGGTGGTGAGGCTTCTCCACTGATGTCCTTCCAGATCCAGGCCATAGGTCACTTCAATGGTCCCCTGGCATTAGAGTTAGAGCCTCCCACCTTGTCCCTACAACCTTTTGGGTTGACATCTTGAATTATTTTTCACAGATCTGTTTCCCCACCAAACTTGAGGGCCAGCAGTGTTGGGCTGATTCCTACACACCCCCCAAGGACAGAGCAGAGAGCAGAGGTTTCATAGGGAAGTATTGAACAACTGCCTGAATGAGTAAATACATTTGCTCCAGGAGATGGCGCTCTGGTGGACACTGTCAGCGCTGGGCAGTGCTGCTTGGCACTCACTGTTCAGAAATGTCCCCACTTGACTTCCTACTGAACGCACTTACGGCTCTCATGCTGGGTCTTTCTTGAGATAAATCATTCTGTTCTGGAGCTGCTCTTGGCGGAGGAAGGATGGGACTGGAGGGCTGGTGAGTAGTAGCCTGGCCTCCTTGCCTCCTGAATGGGACAAGTCTGAGATATGTTCTATAGGGTTTGCCGAGGACTCTTGCTGGGACCAAGCCCAGTTGCCCAAAGCGTCATCACCCTTGATACTGGCTTCTTGCCCTTTCTTTCTTCGCTCCTTTCTTCAGTGTACCCCTCCCCTGCTATGATTCCTGGGACCATCTCCCAGAAGAACAACGGACATCAAATACTTGTGCCAAGTTGAGAAAGCTGCTCCCTCTCCCGTGGCACCCATTGAAGGACCCAATGTTTATATTTTGAATGTCTTCCAATCTCTATCTCTGACCCCACTCCAAGCCCACCTAAGTGCCCTTCGGGTCCTGGACACGGGAGGTCTCGGCCAGTGGCTGATGCTTCCTGCCTGGGCCCTGCTGTGCCCTTGGCCGTGGGTCCTGTCCATCCAGGGCTCCCGGGGTGCTCGGGACGGGCCATGCTCCAAGGCTGCCAGGGGGACAAAAGACAACAGTGAGTTCCTGCTGACGTTGGGGTTCCTGGAGGGTCCTGGGGTGCTAGGATCTGTGTTATAGTCCCCATGGCTGAGCCCTCCCCTGCCCACCTAGCTGTCCGCCCAGCTGCCACATGTGTGGCTTGCGTCTACTGCCCCTTTGCTGGACTGATTGGTCCAAGGCCTTCTGTTATTGTTATCCTGCTTCTAAGATCAAGTTCTCTGAATCTTAAGTGCAGTGATTTCAAGCCAAGGTAGTGGCTTTAGGGATTACTTGGGAGATAGATGCCAGCCTGTCCTGAAGAACATCCCAATATCCCATTTATGTCCCATGTGTAAATAAAATCTCAGTGCCCCAAGTGAGAGTCCGGGGACATACGTAGCCTTCCCGTCTGTCTCTCCCTCTTTAAGAAAACACTTACTGACAGTTTGTGGAACACACTTCATAGGCACCTAAGGGCTTCACACCCCCTTAGTTCACACCCACAAAAATCTTCTGTGAATCCCAATCACAGAAGAGGAAACTGAGGTTTAGCCCAAGGTGATGCGGCTGGTGAGCCCGACCCACGAGCAAAGCTGAAAGTCTGTGACGTGTCAGTGCGCACGCTCTGCCCTCAACACCCACTCGCTCAATTAACCAAGTCTGTGAGCAGGAGGAGTTTTACCTCCATCTCATGATAAAGGAACCAGGACTTGGAGCTGCTTACGATCCGAAGGCTTGTAGGTGATGCTCAGGATGTATGTGGTACCCTCCTCGGGGCCAGGGGGAGGGCAGCCAGCTGGAGTAGGGGGAGGGAGCTAGATTATGCTGTAACTCTGTCTGCAACCCAGACCTGTGAACGGAGAGGACCGGGTGTCACCAATTCTCTGTGCCTCAGTTTCCCATAAAATGGGTCTAAGAATGGAGCCTGCCTTCATGAGGCTGGCGTGAGGGTTAAGCTGGGGAGACCATGCTCGGAGTCTGCACAAAACCAGACGCTGTATAATAAGTAGTCCCTGCTATTGCTATGGGACACATAATAGTCCTTGCAGAAATATTTGAAGATCAGTGATTCTCCACTAAGGTATAAATTGGAATAGAATTTAACACGTCTGAGACAAATTAAAAATAGGATGATGAAAAGATTAGCTTGGATGGAGCCAGGAGCTGGGGCAGCCCTTTGGCACAAAAATCCAAAATCAGGGCACCTGGGTGGCTCATCCAGTTAAGTGTCTGCCTTCAGCTCAGGTCATGATCCCAGGGTCCTCGGATCGAGTCCCACATTGGGTTCCCTGCTCGGTGGAGAGCCTGCTTCTCCCTTTCCTTCTGCCTGCCACTACCTCTGCTTGTGCTCACTCTCCCTCTGTGTCAAATAAATAAAGTCTTAAAAAAAAAAATCCAAAATCAGAAGGGTGAGATTTGAGGGAGCTCTAAGGGGCACATGGGGCAGAGCTGGGACACAAACTCTATTGGCCTGCTCTGCCCTATTCCTGGCTCCGTGTCTGAACCCGTCCCGTGTCTCAACCCTTCTGCTGACTATAGCCTTGAGGGGTGGGACTCCTGCTGCTGTAACGGAGTCCCAGCTCTGTCCCTGGGCATGACCGAGCCCATCCCAGCTCCACAACTGCAGGCCCCCCTTGAACAGGCCTGGCTACTGCCTGGGGAGAGCTGAGGTCAGCTGGGGCCAGGGTTCCTCCTTCGGGGGGCAGCTCTTGCTTGCTCAGGTGAAAGGAACCCTGGGCCACTCTCCAGGTGGTCCTGTGCTGTTGCCCAGTGCGTGTCTCTCCAGGACCCTTCCTCCAATTTACTTTATATGGATGGGAAACTGAGGCACAGAGCAAGGGCGTGGCTGGCCCAGGGCTGCACACACTTGAGCCACTAGGGCCTGCATGCCTCATTTGCTGCTTCTCCCCTTGAGGGGTCAGGACTTCCATCCTGACCAGCTGTGGGTCTGTATGCAAGTTACTCAGTATCTCCAGGCCTCAGTGTCCCCACCTGAGAAGTGTGGCTGCAGGCTCCGTCTTGCTGACTAGGCATGGAGGGTGGGGACGCGTTCTCTAGAGCCTGGTGGGTGCCCAGGTGGAGTAGTGAGTGGTCTTCATGCTCTATTACCTAATGGGCTCTGGGTGGCCTAGGTTCTTGGAAGCCCAATGCTTCCCATGGGCACTCCTAACTCCTCAGTTGGCTCATCTGTAGAATGGGTGATGGTGAGCCTCAGTTGTCCCGGCCCTTCCAGCTCTGCTGTCCTGTTCAGGGAGCTGGTGCCAGGTCACAAGAAGGGCACAGTTTTCCCAGAGACCCCAGGAATCATGGCCTTGGCCGAACGCACCAGTCAAGACCTGGGAAAGCTGAGCACGACCCCAGGGGGCTTTGAATAAAAGTCAAATTCAGCAGTCAAAGCCACTTCCCTTATGTGTTCTCTTATAGGGTTTTCCGGGAGTCACCATGAGGGGAGTGAAAAGGAGAAAGGTATTCATTCATTGGTGCATGGACAGAGTCTTGGTCATCTTCCCCTTCCTCTCTAGGCCTCAGTCTCCTCATCTGTGAAATGGGGAAAACAGCCTGTCACTCCAAAAGCTGTTTGGGGACAACCACACATGGGGTTTTGTGGGTACTTCTCTCCTCTGTCCATACCCTGTACAGCAAAGATTTCTAGATTTCTAGATTTGACTAGACAATCCTACAAATGTTGGAGTTGGGTAGGGGTCCTGTGCTTGGCCCAGGAGACAGAGAGGCTTCCCAGCCCCCTCCCCATCCTGCTGTGTGTGCAGACATTCTGCTCCTTCCCTCCCAGGCCTCTCCTCCCTCTGAGGGCTGCCTGCCATGGCCAGGCCTTCTTCTGATGGCTATACCGGGCCACCTTGAGAGCCCATGCTACCTTCCTGAGGGGGCTGCAGAGGACTTTCCATCAGAGTGAGGGATCCCGGACCCTGGGGGGCACACTCCCATTTGGGACTCTCCCAGGTGCTGGGAGCTTGTAACAAGCAGGTTTCCTGGCTCTTGACATAGGAAAGTCCCACCTGGCAGGTCTGGGAATGGGCCCCGGATTCTGCATTTTGCACAAGTGCCCAGAGGCTATGCTGACACAGGGGTTCCCTGGCACCACTTTTTGAGAAACACAGGTGTGGTGACTTATTCCCCTGCCTCAAGAGGGGTCATAGAAGTAGCTCAAAAGAATCGAGGTGATGGAAGTTCGGGGAGCTGCTTCCTGCTCTAACCCAATGAGCTAAGGAGAGCCCCACACAGAGCGGCTGTCACCAACCCTTCCCTACCCCGCCCTGCCCCCAACAGGTACTGAAGGAGGGCCGCAGGGGGAGGGGGCTCAGATCACAGGGAGGGCAGAGCCCCACTGAGGTTGGGATCAAACACTGACCTGAAGCCTCTCTGGTCCTGTGTGGGTCCAGGGGTCTGGGGGGAGTGTCACATGGCCGCCTTCAGCCCCCCTCGGTTCCAGGCTCCAGCGAGCTGCTGCTTTTAAGTTCCCCGTTTGAAAACAGGAAATAGGCTATGTGACCCGCTCTTGGTGCCCCAGCCCATTGGCTGATGACAGACAGTATATATGATCCCCACTGACAGGTGGCCTCACAGGGCAGGGGTGGGGCAGGACGGGGCAAGGAAGCGCCAGGCCTGAGTGATCCACTTCTGAGGGATCTAGATGGGCCTCACATAGCCTTGCAACGAGCTTGGCTGTCCCTCAGAGTCGCAGATGGTCTCTGGCATTCCAGCAGCATCCCCTATCCCGCTTTAACATTCATTATCCTCCCCTGCGAGCTAGGCCTGAGGGGGGTCTTCATGCTCCACTGACAAGTGCAGAAACAGAGGTTTGGAGCACAGAGCTGCAGGGATCAGAGCCAGTGCCTGGTATGGAAGGGAATTGGGGTAAACTCACAGTTCCATTTGGTGCCTTTCTCTGGGCAAAACTGCATTCACCTCTCCCAACAGAAAGTACCGGGGAAGTCAGAGCTCTGGGCTGTGATATGATTCACAGCCACGAGTATTTGTGACCTTGAGGGTAGGAGACTGGAACAAAACAAAACAAAACAAAAAAAAACCGACACTTGCCAAGAAGGCCACCATGTATCTCTTCTGAGCTAGGATCCTCTCCTTCCCCGTTAGAGGCAGTCCCACTCAGAATTCTAACCGGGGTCCCTTCTTTGCTTTTCTTTGTAAATGGCAACCTATGAACAGACCCCGAAACAACAGAGTTTAATTGTACCTACCTTGGAATTGTATATACATTGAGCCACACATAGAGTTGGTAGCTTTGGTGACTTGTTTCCTTCTTTCAACATTTCTGTGCATAAGATGCATCTGTTTGTGTGTGTGCATGGCTGGAGTTTTTTCATTTTTGTTGTTGTGTTGCTACATTATTTGAATACATCATTATTTCACTTTTTTTTTTTTTTTTTTGGTCTGTGAATACTCATTTGGGTTGTTTCTGTTTTGGCCACTGTGATCAATGCTTCCATGTTTATCCAAGCACCCATGCTTCTGAAGGTGAAATCCCTGGGTCTTAGATTATGAACCGCTGAATAGCTTTGGACTCTGCTGGATCACAGCAAACGCTCCCCGCCCACCCCTCCGCTCCCCTTGGCTGTGGTCTTGGTGTTCCCAGGCACCACCGCAGCGCCTGTGACTTTTAGGTGCTCTGCAACGCCCCCCTACACTGGATGCGGTCAGTATTTTTTTTTATTGTAGTCCTTCCAGTGGGCGTGTCGTGGTGTCTCATTATGATTTTTGAGTTGCCTTTCTCTAATGAGGAGTGACATGTAGCATCTTTTCGTGGGCTTAGTTTCTATCCTTCTATCCTCTGTTCCAGTGCTCATTTTAAAAGAAGAGCGAATTAATGAATTAATTTAGGGGGGCGGGGAAGAGGGAGAGAGAGAGAGAGAATCACCAGCAGCTGACTCCATGCTCAGTGCAGAGCCGGAACTGAGACTCGATCTCACGACCCTGAGACCATGACCTGAGCTGAAATGTAGAGAGGGATGCTTCCCAGACTGAGCCCTCCCACGTTGCTCACGGCTTCTTTTCTTCATGGTTTGTAGGTGTTTTTCATGCATTCGTTTGGATCTACGTGGTTTTCAGTGTTCTGTCTCATCCTGTGGCTTGCACTGTACTTTTTTTTTTTTTTTTTAAAGATTTTTATTTATTTATTTGACAGATCACAAGTAGGCAGAGAGGCAGGCAGGGCAGAGAGAGAGGAGGAAGCAGTCTCCCCACTAAGCAGAGAGCCCGATGTGGGGCTCGATCCCAGGAACTGGGATCATGACCTGAGCCGAAGGCAGAGGCTTTAACCCACTGAGCCACCCAGGTGCCCCTGCACTGTACTTTCTAAATATGGTCTTTGGATGAACGCAAGTTGCCAACTTGAAAGTATTCAATCTTATCAGTCTTGGCTTTCACAGGTACCTTAAAACCGTGGAGAGATTTCTCTTCCCTTGTTCTTTCTCGTTGATTCTGCAACACCTTGGCAAGCCACTGGGAGGTTTAAGCAGAGTTGGGACGCAGAAGGCACTTCAAACACTTCTGGTCCTTAGCAACCACGGGAGAAGGTGTTGGCCCCTTCTGATGTTCTCATCACCTTTCCAGTGTGCCTTTCTTATTTGGGGTTCTCTAATGCCCGTAGAGTAGTTGTTCATGTATGGCGTGAGGTAGGAGGCCCTGTGCTTTCCCTGCATGTCTACCGGTCTTGTTTATTGAAATGGCCACCAGGTCCCGCGGCTGGGCAGTGCTGTCACTATGGAAAGGGTATCCATGTATGTCAGGGTGTGGGGACGCTCGAGGGGCGTAGCCTGAACTGTGTGCCTCTGGCTGGCAGGCCGGTGAAGGGCCGGACCTCACTCACCTCTGCCCCTCGCCACCCCCAAGAGGGCCAGGCATGGCTGGGGGGATGCGGGCTCTGTATCCTTCTTCCATCTGCCTGGGCCTGGAGTCTTCGGGCCTCTCACCCAGCAGCCAGCCGATGTGGGGGAGGGGTGTGTGGAAGCTGCTGCTTCCTCTTCTGGGTGCAGGAGGTGTTCTCCGGAAACCCCCGAACACGCAGGGGTGTCTGGCTGCTGTGGGAAGGATTGAGCTGGCCCAGGGTGGCCACGGTTGGCCCCCGGCTGGCTGTTGGCTCCCCTGGGCCACACAGAGCTGTGTGTGGTAGAGAAGGGCAGGCGAGGCCCTGTTAACATGGGGGCAAAGACGGGGTGTCCCCCCCACCCCACTGTCGGGCTGACACCAAAGCCTGAGGAAAGGGCACCACAAGTAAATGCTAGCATCTCAGAGTCTGGGTGTCTCTTCCAGTATTCAGACAACTTGGACCTTTTCAGTGACTTCCTCCCACAGGCAGAGTTAAGTCCAGACTCCCTCCGGAGGCCTCCTGACCTGCCACTTGCTCACTTCCTGACCTCGCCCTGTGCCACACCCAGCATTGCCACACGCCAGCCTGCCCGGGCTGCTCTCTCGGCCTCAGCCTGCCTGGTGTCCTGTCCTCGAGGTCCCTTCAGCCAGCAGCAGCCCTTTCTTGGTTCTTTCCACAACTGGTTCTTTCTCATTCTATGGCTCGGTTGTCCCTCCTTGGCGTGACCCTCCCTGACCCCTCTGTTAAGATCTACCATTACTTTGCTTCTTTGCCAGTCTCAAATGCCATGATGATGGGGACTTTGCCTGTGTCAGCATTGTGTCCAAAGTGCCTTCCCCAGTGCCTGCTACATAGTGGGCGTTCAGCAGTAGTGTGAGACACGGGCGATTGGGTGCCTGCAGAGAAGGGGCGATTGGACCCATGACTCATGTGTGAGCTCGGCAGGCCACCACCCCTCTCTGAATCTGCTTTCCCTAATTGCAACCTGCACCACTCCTAGCACCACTGGGCAAGTAACTGAAGGGTGGGCACTACCCCTCACCACGGCTCCAGGTGTCTGATGAACTTGACACTCCAACACTGACATACCCCCTTTGATAAAGGTGTGTCCCCACAAGTGTGGCAAAGAAAACCCGAACTGGTGAGGTGTTCATGAGGTGTTTATAGGTGATGCAAAATTGGGTCATGTCTATCTTGTTTTCCTGTAGCTGGGCGGATACACAGAAACCTTTCAAAACTCTCAAAGGTTCCGGGACACCTGGGTAGCTCATTTGGTTGAGTGTCCGACTCTTGGTTCCAACTCAGGTGGTGATCTCAGGGTCCTGAGATTGAGCCCCGGGTCGGGCTCTGTACTTAGCTTGGAATCTGCTTGAAATTGTCTCTCTCCTTCTCCTCTGCCCCTCCCCTGTTCACACGTGCTCTTTCTCCAAATAAATTTAAAAAACAAAAAACAAAACCAAAACAAAAAATAAAACTTCTCAGAATTTCTGCTACCGTATGACCCAGCAATTCCACTTCTGGGTATTTAATCAAAGACAAAGCGCTAATTAAAAAAAAGACCTGCATCTCCATGTTCACTGCAGCATTATTTATAATAGGAAACAACCCAAGTGTCCGTGGATGGATGAATGGGTAAAAAAATATGTAGTACCAAGATATAATGCAATATTATTCAGCCACAATAAAGAATGAATTCTTGCTATCTGCAACAGCATGGGTCGACCTTTCACATACTACGTGGAATAGATCAGGCAAACACTTGGCAATGTCTTACATGTGGAAATGAGCAAGGAGACAAAAGCTCATAGATACAGAGAATGGATTGATGTGTGTGTGGGGGGGTGAAATCAGTGAAGGGGGTCAAAAAGTCAAACTTCCAGTTACAAAATAAAGAAATCATGAAGCTATAAAGTACAGTTAATACTAGATACACTGTATACTGTATCATTTATTAGGATGTTGTTAAGAGAGTAACTCATCACAAGAAACAATTCTTTGGCTATGTTCTATGACTAGACTTACTGGGGTGATCATTTCATAAAATATACAAACACTGAGTCATCATGTTGCATGCCTGAACCCAATATTATTATAAAAATTATTTTTCAGAAAAAAAAAACCCTTCAAAGGGGCTTAATACTTTATTTATTTATTTATTTATTTATTTATTTATTAGTAATCTGTGCACTGAATGTGGGGCTTGAACTTGTGACCAGGAGATCAAGAGTCAGTGCTCCTCTGACTGAGCCAGGCAGGTGCCCCAGTACTGTGGGATTTTAAATCTCGGGCCACAGACTGGGTGGCGGGGCTTGCTATGGGTTTTCTGAGACATAACAGGTCACGAAGATTCACACCTATATTTACTTCTAAGAGTTTTTTATTTTAGCTCTTACATTTAGGTCTTTGACCCATTTTGAATTCATTTTTGTGGATATGAGGTAGGGGACCAAATTCATTCTTGTGCATGTGCTTGTGGCAAATGATGCAATTTTCCCAGCACCATTGGATGAAAAGACTACTTTCCCTCCTTCTCTCGTCTTGGTGTTCCTGTTGAAAAGCAGCTAACTTTTTAAATTTAGCCATATACCACGGTGTCTCGCACAGCTAAAAAGCATACCTCTGTAGCGTCTTTTAAAAATAAATTTCTATTGAAATACAACAAGCGTAAAGGAAAATGCAAATATTGTAAACGTCTAGCTTGATCAGTTTTCACAAGGAATTCACACCCATGTAACCGCCACTCAGATAAAAAAAAAAAAAAAAAAAAAGAATATTACTGGCACCCCAGAAATCCCCTTTGTCCCACTGCTCGTCACTACCTCCAACTTCTTCCCCTGTTATAACCTTCATCCTGGATCCCATGACCCTACCTTAGTTTTTCCCGCCTTTGAACTTTATATAAATGTTATCAGAGAGTATGATGCTTTTGCATCACCCAACGTGATGTTTATGACGCTGTGACTCTTGTGGGCTCCAGTTTCATCCACTTTCCTTGGTTATTAGTCTAGAGCATCCTTGTTGGGACATTCACTTAAATATTTCTCGCATGCCTTGTTCTAGGCCTTGAGATAAGACAGGGACCAAGACAGAAAGGTTTCTGTTACAGACTAACAGCAAAGAGAGTAAAACAGGAAATATACACAAGGTGTTGTATACAGAGAGGTGCGCTGGAGAAAAATACAAAATAAAGCAAGGAAAGGTATGCGGGGGGAAGGATTGCCGTTGTACTTAGAATGGTCAGGGAAGGCCTCCCTGAGAAAGTCACACTTTTAAGTAAAGGCCTGAAAGAGATGAAGGAGGTCCCCCCTTCTCACTACTGCACTTGACTGGTCAAATTAAAAAAAAAAAAAAAAAAAAAAAAAAAAAAAAGAGATGAAGGAGGGAGCCATGTAGATTTCTCGAGGAAAAACATCCCAGGCAGAAGGAATAGCAAAAGCAAAGCAAAGTCCTGGCGGTGGCAGCAGGCCTGGCATGTTCTGGGAACAGCGAGACCAGTGTGGCTGGAGCAGAATGAATGAGGAGGTGGTTCAGGGAGGGAACTGGGGGCAAACAGCAATTTCAAGGACCTCCACTGGCTTTTCCTCTGAGATGGGACTCATCGGAAGGGTTTCAGCAGAGGAGTGATATAATTTCATTCTCACACACACACACTCTCTCTGTTTTTTATTAGACCGACTCCCTGCGGCTGCTGTGTTGAAGACTGTAGGTGGAATCATGGACCATGGCTGGGAGCTCTTGCCATAACCCAGGGGAGAGACGACGGATATTTGAACCCAGGTGGTCGTGGTGGATACGGTTAAGAAGTGGCTGCATTCTGAGTCTGTTCTGAAGGTCAAGCTGAAAAATGTGTTCCCAGGTTGGCTATGGGACAGGAGAGAAGATGAATCAGTTCAGTGGCTCTGTCGGCGTTCTTCAGTAATTTCACAATTACAGATAAGAGAGTGGTCAACATCCTGTAGATAGATCTGTAGACCATCGGAATGATTTCCCTTGGGTAGAGGCAGTCCTTCTAACTCAGCAGCCACCTACTCCCCCCAGGCCACTGCACGCTGCCTGTGCAGGTTTATACCTAGAGGCAATGCGGGGTGGTGATCAGAGCCAGAACCTTGGTGCCGGACGCCTGGGAGCAAACCTTAGCTCTGCAGTCACCACCCATGGGTTAATTAACGTTTCTGTGCCTCAGTTTCTTCATCTATAAATTTTAAATAATGATAGCCAGTATCCCGTAGCTGAGATTGATTGGGTTAATATAGGTAAAGCCTGGCGCATAATAAGCATCATGTAAAAATGTCAGGTATTTTGGTTTACATGAGAAAATTTCCAAATATGAGTGTTTTAAAAGGAACGTTTTAATACCTTCAACAGAAAACCAGTGTCACTTGCTCGGAAGAACTGGAAACCATAAAATGAAATAAATGTAATTTAATGGAAACAAAACAGCACTGTTAAATTCTAGTTAGACATCCTAACAGAGTCAAGTGGACCGGGCAGTGGTAGACTGAGGCTCAAGCCCCATTAGTTCCAAACATGGAGGGCTTGCTCCAGCTGAAACACAAGGCTTGCAGAGCTTTAAATGCTCTCTCTACTCTCACCTGACATGTAAACCCATCCCACTTTTGAAAACACTGCTCTGGGACTTCTCAATATTTAAGGCTTTAGATGTCTATGGGCTTACTGATTGTCAAAGGGTGTGGCGGTTAACTCTGGTTCCCACAGCTTTCCTGGGTTTTCCTTCCACAGGATGTCTGGGGCGTGTTTCCGGAGCGGGTCTCTGGTTCCCTCTAATACAAAGGTGGCTCACTAAGTGGGACACAGTTGGCCCGGGGTCCCATTGACGAGCTGCCCAGGCCTGTTCGCCCTCCTGCCTAGTCTCGGGAAACCTCTGGGCAGCCCGGGGTTGGGCGCGGGGCTGGGCTCCCCGGCCGGGGGCTAAGCGGGGCTGTGGCCCACCCGGCAGGATGGGTGGGCCCATTGCGGGGCGGGGGTTGTGCGCGATGGGTGGGGTGGGTGGGTATAGCGCGGGGGAGGGGCGCCTGAACCCGGGGGATAGGGCGTGCGGGGCGGGGTTGTCGGGACCGGAGCGGTGTGGCCCGCCGGGCGGGGTGGGTGGGCAGAGCGCGGGGGCGGGGCGCCGGGACAGAAGGGGCGGGGCCTGAGAGGAGCCGGAGTGGAAGTCCGAGCCGTGAGGGTTGTGCCCAGACCGCAAGGCGGAATTGGGGTGCAGGTGATTGTGCGGTGAGTGCCCCTCTACCCTGCACGGGAGCGCAGGGAGCTTTTGAGCTGTCCCAGGCGTCGGGCTTGGGGGAGGGGATACCCTGGTTTTCCCTTTGGGAGTCCTGGGGTCTAAATGAAAGGTCGAAGGAAAAGGGGGAGTCTCAAGGTGGCGGAGCCCCCTGGCGGACAGCGGCTACAGAGGATGAGGAGGCTTGGGGGCGTGAGCAGGACTTCCGGGCCCCCTGAAACTTTGACGTCTGGAGAGAGGCTGTGTGCTGCGATCCTGACCGGTTTGGAGGAGGAGCCTGCAGAAGGAGAAGTCCCGGGGCACAGGGCTGGCCTGGGAATGATATTTCAGTTCTTAGAGGAAGCCTCCTCAACGCTCCGTTGAGACTCCTCTTTTTGGGCCGCAGTTTCCCCATCTCCATCATGCCTGTGGATGGGTGGGTACGGGTAGCACTGTCTGGGTGGTCTTTAACCCCGCCCACATGGCCTTGTAACTCTTAGGGGAGCCTCCTGCCTCCTTCCTTCCCTTGCCGGGTATGCAGACCTCTGGTTCCACAGGGGCCCACACCAGGGCCTGCCCAGCCTCCCATCCTCTGTGTCTTCTGCCCTGTCCTTTGGTCCGCAAGTCGGGGAGCAGCCATCTGGTCCTACTGTTTGCTTTCCAGGAAACTAAAAAGCCTCCCCAAATCTCCTCCCACAGCTGGATCCCTGGCTGTGTGTCTGCTCTTGGTTGTCTCCCTCTTTCTGACCCTGTAGGCTTCTCCTTCGTGTGGCCTTGGTCTCCGCATGGACTGTTCTTGTCTGCCATGTCACCTGTCCCCTTGGTGAAGATCAGAGTGACACTCCTGTTGCCTCTGCTCTCCTGTCCCCATCACTATGCCCTTAAGTTTGTTGGTTACTCAGATCCCCTTTGCCAGTTGGGGAGCTGAGGCTGAGGCTGGAGAGGACCCCTATTTAGCCCACCCACCTCCCACCTGGTGCAGGACCCCTCTGGCTGCATATGGTCAGTGATGATGACTTATGGGGGTGCCTGTTCATTGTCCTGCAGCTCTCCTTACACTGAACTAAAATCGATGGCTTGCAGATTTCCACCGCTCAGTACCACTTCTGTCTCCTGGAGCCATGCAGAGTCAATTCACTTTTTTACTCATTCATATGATCTTTATCGATACACTGGGTGAGACACTGGGCTGTAGCAATAAAAAACAAAAAAAGTCCGAATGAAACTCCCTGCCTTAATGGATTTCATATTCTAGAAAGGAGTAGGACAGCAATCAAATAAGTACATACATGATCTATCAGGCAGTGAGAGGTGCTGTGGAGAGAAACAAAGCAGACAACGGGGGTGAGGGCTGGGCTTGGGTATCGCAGGTTTATAAAGCATAGTGAGGGAGGGCCTCTCGGAGGTGGTGACAATGGAACAGAGCCTTGAAGGAGGTGAAGGGTGAGCTATGTGAACATCTGAAGGGAAAGACAGAGCACCTGTGGAGGGAAGAGCACAGAGTCTGTGCAAAGGCCCTAAGGCAGAGGCATGCCCGGTGGGAGCAGGTCCAGCTTGTTCCAGGAACAAGGAGGAGGTCTGTGTGGCTGGAACAGGATGGGTGAGGAGCACGGGGTGGGGGGGGGCTAGTAGGAGATGAATGCGGAGAGGTAAGGGGTCGGGAAGTGGGGGTCCATTGCCTGGGGCCTTGAAGGCCACTGTGAGGACTTGGGTTTTTACTCCAAGTGCAGTGAGAGCCACTGGAGGACTTTGAAGAGAGGAGTCACCTGCTCTGAGTCAGGGCAGGAGGTTGGGGGGGAGGGTAGTGACCTGACCGCCATTGCCATTCTGGGGAGAGACCCTGAGGGCTTGTACGCACAGCATAGAGGCCATGGGAAAATATCAGGTTTTCCGATTTGGGGTCAAGTTTGAAGGTAGGGTCAGGAGGATTTGGATGTGAGAGAAAGGTGGAGTCGGGGATGACTCGAAGGTTTTTGGCCCCAGAGTCTGGAAGCTTAGAGCTGCCATCTCCTGAAATGGGGACTGTTTAGGGGGAGGAGCTGGAGTGCTGGTTTGTGCCTACTATGTCTGAGATGCCCGTTAGGGGTCCACGGGAAGGTGCCCAGGGGCAACTGGGAAAGTTTAGTAGGGGGGCTTGGAGCTGGAAATAAAATTTGAGGCTGGCATTTAGAGCCGTAAGAGCAGGTGAACTCACTTAGGGAGAGAGTGGTACAGAGGAGAGAGACCCGACCCAGGAGCTCTGGGGCTCGCAGCAGCCGGAGCCAGCCAAGGAGACAGACAGACGGAGCGGCCAGTGGGATGGGAGAAGTCAGCGATGGGGTGTCCCCTATGGCAGGGAAGAGCGTGCTGCAAGGGGAGAACGCCGTTCTGATAGATGCCTTTGGCCTAGCCAGCTGGTTGAGGGCTGAGGACCCAGCTGAGACCAGGACAGTCTGGAGGGCCGTGCCTGGAGGGGACACGTAGGAAAGAACGGAGCACAGCAGTACAGATGACCGATGGGATTCCTGCTGTGAAGGGAGGTTGGAGAATTTGGAGTTGGAGCTGCCAGAGGAAGAGAAAGCTCTGGGTGTTGGTGGGAAATGGTCTGAACGGATGATATAGGGGCAAGAAACAGGACTTTAGGGACAACTTTTATGAAATAGGGGATGATTGGTCATCTGTTTTCTCTCATTCCCAATTGAAGCCAAAGCAGGAGAAACTTCAATTGGACATGATGGTGAACTTCCTGAGCTGGTTGTTTGAGGACCACAGCAAGGCCAGGTTCTCCCCCAGGGACGTTTACAGCAAGAAAGGACAATGCCTGCTCAGAGACAGGGTTTTGACCAAATGCATCCTTGGGGATTCTTTCTGCTTTGAGGTTTCTGGAAGGAGGCCAAGGAAGAGTGGGGACTTTCCAGTTGCTGGGGGGGTGGGGACAGGGCATCATTCCTTAGAGCTCGGGCCTGCCGCTCTTTCCTGGTGTCTGCAGATACTTGATGTCACTGGTTGGATGTGTGTGGCTCAAGTCTTTGTCAGTTGCTCCAGACTTGGGGTGTTTGGGAAGGACTCCTGCTTACTCCCAGGTTGTCCCCCGGGGGTGAGCACAACTAGGGGGTGTGTCTCAGGTCCAGGGAGTGTCTCAGTGCAGGTCATGGTGGATGCACAAGACTTTATAGCAGAACTGATGATAAGGACCTAGTTACTGCACAGAAGCTTGGTCAACCCTGGCTTCTAGGCGGTCGTTCTGGGATTTCCCTGGGAAGTGGGGTCTGGGTGAATCCAGACCTGCCAGCCCTGTGCCACTCAGCCTTGGCCTTCCTGCTCAAGGCCGTGCCTGCTCCACCATGCCTAATGACCTTTGCAGGGGGAGTGTGGTCTAGGTTCTCTGGATACAGAGGAGGGAGGAGCTGTCCATCCTCGGGCATCAGCTAGGTAAGAGGAGCAGGTGTTGTCCGGTCTCTTGTGAACTTTGCAACATCTTTAATTCCTGGCTGCACGCCTGCCCTCCAGGCATGGGTCAGAGGGAGAGTGCCCACTCCATGTCTGGGCTCTTCCCAGAGGGTGGTGGTTCTTTGCCCCAGGTCCTGGGCAGGAGTGGCAGTGGTGTTGGGGTTTCCACAGCCAAGAGTCATGTCAGAGCCAAGCCCAGGGGTCTTCCTACCTGTCCTGTTCTCCCCTCTCCCATCTCTCCATATCTACCCTCCTGACTTCTCTGCCTGGCTGTGGGCCCAGGGTGGAGGCCTGCCTGGCCAGAGAGAATGGCCCTATAGAAGCTTCTAGATGGGGAATGCCCTCCTGAGCTTCCAGACATGCAGGCAACTTTGCCTTGCCTTGTCTCCTCTCTGGCCAGTCCAAGGCTTCCAACCTGAGTGCTGGCAACAGTCTGAGTTGGAGATGTCTCCTTTCCCTTCCCTTGGCTGGCATAGGAGGTCAGGCACAGAATGTTCCAAGCCCTCCCCTTCCTGGGTAGATTTTGACTCATGAGCATTCCCACCATGCCTCCCCAAGGCTCTGCCCTGTGCCAAGCTTAGGGATGCCAGAATAAATAAGACCCAGGCTTCTACTCGGGCGAGAAGGGGGAGAGAGACCCATAAACAGCAAATAGGAGAGAGACAAAAATCTCCAAGGGCCTTGGTGTCTCTCTCCTCCCTCGAGTAACTCCGAATGTCCCTGTTTTGGAAAAAGAAGGAGGTGTTTCTCTTCTGTTTCCCTTTTGCTTTCACTTTCTCTGGGCACTGCACCTGTCCATATCCCTGGTCCCTGTGACAGTCGTGGCATGGACCCACCTGAGAGACTTTCTCTGCTGCTTGGGGACCCTCCTGGGGCCTGGAGCTCGGAGAAATCAAAAACTTCCCCTCAAACTCCCAGAGGCCAGAGCCTGAAGGCTGAGCCCAGAG
This sequence comes from Mustela lutreola, assembly GCF_030435805.1. Lineage (NCBI taxonomy): Eukaryota > Metazoa > Chordata > Mammalia > Carnivora > Mustelidae > Mustela > Mustela lutreola. The sequence goes on along the minus strand of NC_081305.1, from coordinate 32,145,114 downwards.
TAAGCCAGAGACGACAGCATAAGTTGTGTGGTGGTGAGGGAGTGGGAGGGAATTGAGGGCCTGGGCCAGGGGATAGTTGGGAAGGAGGCGGTTTTAACTGGGGTCTGTGCTCCCCCGAGCTTTGAACTGATGTAGTGTGCACTCGGATTTTTGCTTCACCTGGGCTGAGATCTTTATAGCAATGTTCTGGTCTGTCCCCTGGGGTCTAGGTGGGTGACCCTAGCAGGCATGGGCTTAGGGGCCCTGTGGGGTATCCCAAATGTGGGGGAATTAAGGGCATGGATTCTGGAATCACACTGCTTGGGTTCAAACCCCAGCTCTACCTCATCTGCCTGGGAATCCTTGTACAAGTCCCTTGGCCTGTCGGTGCCTCGGTTTCTTCATCTGTAAAATGGGTCGATTGCAGCACCTGCTTCAGATTGGTTGGGCGGGTTGAATGAATTCACATGTGGGGGCGCTTAGACCAATTGGCATCCCTTTGCATGTGCTTAGTAAATATCAGCTGTTACTGGCAAGAGCACAGCCCTCAGCCTGAATCCAGCCAGTAGGGCAGAGCCTGCTCCTAGGGACCCGAAGAGAGTTAATTTCCAGATCCCTTGGGAATCCTTGCTCTGACTATCAGCTCAAGCCTTACCAAGCCTTCTTGAGCCAGGGATGAAGTGTAGATTTGGAAACTAGGAGCCTTGCTTCAAACTCTCTGTCGGACCCCGAGCCCATTTTTTGCCTTTTCTGGGCCTCATTCTGTACTTCTGCACAAGGGGAAGCTTGGAATCCTGGACTGGGTCATGTCCCAGCAGAGCCATATCCTCCTCAGAGTTGGAGTGGGGCTGACTCATCACTCCCCACCCCTGCCCCCACTGCCCCCTGCCTGCCTTCAGAGGAGTCCTGCACTGACCTCACTCTCCTCCCCAGGTTATGAAATGTGTACCCAGGAGGCTTTCCAGGCTCAGAGGGGCCAGCTGGTGGGGCTGCTCGTCTCGGGGTCCTTGGAGGGCTTCGAGAGCATCCTGGACTGGCTGCTTTCCTGGGAAGTCCTCTCCTGGGAAGACTATGAGGGCCTCAGCCTCCTGGGCCAGCCACTCTCACACTTGGCCAGGCGCCTCCTGGACACTGTCTGGAACAAGGGCACTTGGGGCTGTGAACAGCTCATCGCAGCCATCCAGGAGGCCCAGACCGACTACCAGGCTCGGGAGCTGTCCAGCTGCTGGGACCCCCACTCGCCCCACCCAGCCCGGGACCTGCAGAGTCACCGGCCAGCCATCGTCAGGAGACTCCACGGCCACGTGGAGGGCGTGCTGGATCTAGCCTGGGAGCACGGTTTCATCAGCCAGTACGAATGTGATGAAATCCGGTTGCCCATCTTCACGTCCTCCCAGCGGGTAAGGCACTTGGGTCTTGGGTAATCAGAATTCACGGGAGAAGGGTGCTTAGTCACCAGGACGGATTTATCTTGGGTCGGGGGGCTGGCCTTCCCCCCCAAAAAGGTCACCAGGCAGGTAAAAGTTGTTTGGGGCCTGTTCTCTGTGTCTTTGGAGCTTCTCTGCGGAAACTCTCCCTCCTTAATCTTCCGTCTCTTCTCATCTGTGAAACTTCAGTAAGGTTCTCAGGAGAAGTCAGTGACTTGATTCATGTAACCCTTTCGGCAGTGTCTAGTGCATAGGAGCCACTCGCGATCATTCCCACTGGCCGCCATTAGTTGTGTTACGACGATATTCTGTATGCTTTTTGATGGTCTTAAATTAACAGCTCAACATCAGAATTCATTAAGTTGTATTTGTATTTCATAATTAATTATTACATTATATTTAATAGATAATTTAACGTTTAATTGCTACTCGATCATAATGAGCACACTGTGGACCAGTGCTCTTCACTTGTCTATGTTGGATTTCCGATACGCCCTTGCTTTTGGTTGATAGACATTCAGAGCTGGGGTACAACTCCCTCTGAAAACGCCATTCCATGAGACCGGAAAAGTATCTGTTGGGTGGTTTTGAAACTCTTTATTCATTTTACCCTAAAGAGCGATCCTTAGAGCTCTTGAGATACAGATGGAACTGTCACTGACATCCCCTTTATGTACTGGAGAACTGATGCCCAGAACAGTGGTTTGATGGCACGGGAGTCCTGTGTTGGACCTGGTACCTTGACTCCCGTGTTCATTGTTAATGTATGCATTCATTTATTCAGCCAGATCTATTTTTTTTTTAAAGATTATTTATTTATTTATTTGAGAGAGAGTGAACACAAGTGGGGGATGGCACAGAAGCAGAGGGAGAAACAGGCTCCCCAGCTGAGCAGGGAACCTGATGGGAGACTCGATCCCTGGACTCTGAGATCATGATCTGAGCCCAAGGTAGACGCTTAGCTGATGGACCCACCCAGGCACTCTGTTGGCCAGAATCTGTTTAGATGCTTAGTATGTGCCGGGCTCTTAAAAGCTTCTTGAAATAGACACTAAATAAATACTCGTTGGTGGAACACCTCAGTTATTGAATGAATGAATGAATGAATGAATGAAAGAAAGAATTGGAATTAAATGGCAGTGTGAGGATGAACCGAATTGGGGAATTTTCTAGTTTTTATTTGTCAGTTAAAAAAATGTCTTTGGTGATTAGGTGAGTCTAGGTTGGGACCGATGGGATAAGCCAGCATGTCCTCAAGGCTGTTTGACAGCTGGCTCAAGGAGGCTGCATGTTTGCAGAGCGCACGTGCTATGGGCCCCTCTTGTTACTCATCAGTGCACGTGAAACATACAGTTCTACCCTGGGCCCCAGCTCAAGCCTGGCCCTGTGGGGATTCCAGAAAGCATGTTTGTCATTGCACCTGCCCTGGTGTCTTTTGTGATCCATTGTGGAAAGTGAATCAGCCCCTTTCGGAAGTTCAAGGATTGTTTCTTGTCATCTTTGATCAAGTGTTCAACAGTGTGGTCTGGTGTGGATGCTCTGATGGGTTTAGAGAAGGTAGCCTCGAGCCTAGAGGGGGACAGCACATGCATCGAGGAGATATTCGGATTGACGAGAAAAGAAAATAGGGTAATCATGCGCCAAAGAAGAAATCATAAGGGAAATCAGAAAATAATTTAGAACCAAACAGTAATGAGAATTTGATTTATAAAAATGTATGGGGTACAGCTAGAGTGGAACGTAGAGGGAAATTTATAACCTTAAATGCTAATGTTAGGAAAGAAGCAAGGCTGCATTTTAATGAGCTAAGACTCCATGTTAAGAAAGGGTTGGGTGGACAGCAAAAGCACCTGTCACTGGGACTGTGCAGAGCATGTGGCAGACAAGACCTCTGAGGGTTATAGGCGTTTCCCAAGGGACTGGGTGGCCTGAAGGTTTAAGTTTCTGGAATGCCGATTCTCTCTAAGCTTTTTCTGAGCTCTCTGATTCTCCAACTTGATGGGTTGCCTTCTGCGGCTGAATATCTGATTCATTGTGGCTGGCATTTGTGGTATGTCCAACTGACATATCCCCCCAACCCAGGACTGCTTTGTTTATTCTTCTAAACTGAATTTGTAATTTTCTAGAAGGAGGCGGTTGTCATAGATTGCAGGTTGAGGACTGAGAAAATTCTTCAGTGGAAGAACTAGATGCAGTGTTGCAAGAACTAGATCTAAGTTGTAGAACCAGATCCCTAAAAGACCCAAATGCTACTGTTTGCTGAGTGAGTGCCTACCACGTGCCAGGCACGGTCCATAGCCCTTGAAGGTTGTGATCTCTATGCCACACTACAACCTTCTCAGTGTGTTGTGTTGGTTCTACTGTTTCCTAACAATAAAGGAACTGCCCAAACCACCCATCTGGGAAGTGGCTCAGCTAGAGTTCCAATCCAGGCCTGATTGTCCCCAGAGGAAATGCTCTTCTCTTTCTGACATGAAATGTGGGGTTTCGTGCGATGACCTTGCGCAGTTGGGTGTAAGAGTTGTTAGCAGACTTGAGGCTATCAAATCAGCAGTCCATCTGACTCATGCACCTGCTCAAGCTGCTAGGCCAGGGTCAGACTGAATAGCTTGACTCTTTTGTGATGTTAACTGCAACACCTTTAACTTGGGAAATGGACCCATCACCCACAAAAAGACATAGAATGTTACTAGTACTTTCCTCCACTGCTACCTGTAGCCTGACTTTCGTGTAAAATCATTTCTTTGCTTTTCTTCATAGTTTTGACACCTTATGTAATAATTCTCCAAACAATGTGTTTTGTTTTGAAAAAGTTCTAGCAAGCACAAGCATAACAGTGTCAAGGAAAGAGGTGTCCTGCCTCTCCTACTTGGATGCAGGCTCCCAGGGGCAGGGAAACTGAACAGGGCCTCAGAGACTTGGTCTTGGCTTTACCGTTTGGATGCTTTCTAAGGGTTCCCACTGGGAAGTCAGTGGGCAAGGTCATTGAGTGAGTCCTGAGAGCTGGAGGGTCTGGTAGGGCAGTGATGAGTCAGAGGCCGGATGTTCAGGAATAGTCAGAGGAAGTGGGCTGCTCTGTATGTTCAGTTGTAAGCTTCTCCAAGGCTCTTCCAGCTCCCAGGAATAGGGCCAAGCCAGACACTTCTGAAGGGTGAAATGGGTGTCCTCAGTTGACCCAGGCCACAAGGGTTGAGAGAAAGAATGATATTAGCCTGTGGTGCAGACTAGCCAAATACAGATAAGGATTAGAGCCAGGTGTGCCTGGACATCTAGGAAATAATTCCCCTGAACATATGTGACTCTTAAGTCACGTTGCTCCAATCTCCTTCTACTTATGGTTAGAGCCATTATCCTGAGATTTCCCTTCCTAATCCTCTTGTGTTGGTTTTCCTCTATCCTTAGTCTTCCTTTGTCTTGGTTTATTCTATTGTGGGAGATGGTATCTTCCAGAATCTGTAAAATGAGTATCTGGGAATTCAAATTTTAAGCTTGCACATAGCTACAAGTTTCCTTGCATTTGATCAACATTTTGGTTGGGTATAAAATTCTGGGTTGGTCATTATTTTCCTTCAGAATTTTGAGACTATTACTCTCTTATCTGCTCTCTTTCAAAGAAGAATTGCTAGAATCCCAGAACTCATTTATAACAGAGTTATAACATTTATAACTCTTTCGGGAAGCATGTGACATTTTCTTTTGGCCCTTTGTCATTCTGAAATGTCACAGTGATGTGCCTTGGTGTTTTTCCATTGTACTGGGCACTCAAGGGAGCTTTGGACCTGAAAACTCAATATTCTTCTATGTTCTGGAAGATTTTCTTGATTACTGTGATTTCTTTCTCTTTTTTCTCTTCTCTCTTTATGGAACTACTACTTGAATTTTAGGACTCCTAGACTGATTTCCTAAGTTTCTTCTCTTTCTTGTCCATTTTGTATCTCTGTGTCCCTTTGCATTAGTTCTTCTATTGTATCTTCCACTTAATCTTTAAACTTTTACACCCTTGTGTTTTTCATTGTTGCTACCATGTTTAATTTGCAAGAGCTATTATAAAATATTTCTTATTATAGCATCATGTTCTTGTATTATGGATGCAGTTTCTTAGCTTACCCAAGGACCATAAAGATACAGTGGGTTTTTTGTTTGTTTGTTTTTGCTTTGTTTTGTTTTGTTTTATTTGGCGGGGGACAGATTCTTTCCCACCCCGCATAATAACCTTTTTATCCTACAAGTTGCTTTCCTTTCCCCACTTATTTGGCCTTGATCTCCCACATGAGATGCTTTCTTTGGGCATATGACGCTCCTTAGTTGGCCGCTCATGACTGAAATAGACTCCCTAAAACTTACCAGAAACTCAGAGCCTATAGGTGAAACCTGTCTACCTTGCATTTCACTGTAGACGTTTAGGAAGTGATGGTATTTGTATCTTTAAACCATTCCTCCTAGGCTGGTCTGACTGCCAGAGTTGTGGGAGCCCAGTAAGTAAGAGGGCTGTCCAGTGATTGTGGTGGAGAGAGGTCTCTGTGTTCAGCACTCACTGTGCACATGGTCATTTAAACCTTCTTTTGAGGGCATTGCTGCCCACCTCCTTTATTGTGCTTGCTGCCTCCCAGTCTGGGGGCCCTGTTTTAGCCTTTCCAGATATAAATCTCCATATTCTGCCACAGCAGGGCAGGGACAGTTGCTGTTGGCTTGGAGTGGGTCAGGGGAACAAGAGATCTGTTTTTGTTTTTGTGTTTTTAAAAGATTTTATTTGTTTATTTGACAGAGAGAGATCACAAGTAGGCAGAGAGGTAGTCAGAGGGAGAGGGGGAAGCAGGGGATCCCTATTTGGGGCTCGATCCCAGGACCCTGAGATCATGACCCGAGCTGAAGGCAGAGGCTTAACCCAATGAGCCACACAGGCACCCAAGAGATCTGTTTTATAAACCATGTTGACTCAACCCTCCCTACTTGAATCATTTCCTTTGGTTCTGGAGGTACCCGATGCTCTTAATTCCAGAGATCTTTATAAAGTCTGAGATACATGTTGTGTGGTTTTCAACTTGCCCACTGGTGACTTAGGATCTGGCTTTCTGGGTTCTTCTAAGTCCATTACTAGTCATTCCTTTGGCAAGTCCTTGAATGCATTCTCTGTGCCAGGCACTCTTCTAGGTGTTGAGGAAACAGCAGTGAGCAAAACAGACAACAATCCTCGTCCTGGAGATGCTCATGTCCCAGTGCAGGGCGATGGACAATAAGCAAAAGGAAGCAAATGACAGGGTACATTGGAAAGTGATGGATGTGCTATAGAAAATAAGTAGAGTCGGTCTGGGGCTTGGAAGTTAGAGGGAGTGGAGGTAGTGATGGCAATTTTAGATAGAGTGGTCGGGGAGTTCTAAAGAAGGTGATATTTGAGCAAAGGCTTGAAGGAAGTGAAGGAAGGGGTCATGTGGACAGCTGGAGAAAGGGCATTCCAGGCAGAGGGGACAGCCCCAGCAAAGGCCTAGATGTGGGAGCATGCTTAATGTTTCCAGAAACCCTGAGGCTGGTATTCTGAGTGGAATAAGCAGGGGAAGGTCAGAGAAGTTAAGCAGGATCCCGAGGGCCACAGACAGCACTTTAGTCTGTTTGGAGCCTTATAGGTTATTGTTGACCTTGGGCTTTTACTCTGAGAAAATGAGGGACATGCTGGGACATTTGTAACAGGAGAGGTATGATCAGACTTTTAAAGAATGACACTCAGCCTGTGGTGTTGAGAATAGATTCTGGGGACAGGGACAGAAGCAGGGACACCAGTTGGGCAGCATTTGCTATTTTCTAGGTGGGCACTGATGGTGGCTTGGACAGTAGCATAGAGGAGGGGACAGGAAAGGCTGGGCTCTCTAGCTGCATATCCACTGGGGTAGACACTGGCCACATGTGGCTATTGAGCACTTGAAATGTGGCCACGGGATTGGGAGTTGTGGTCCGTGATGGGGATTCTGCTCCGAAGACCTAATATGAAAGAAAGAATATAAAATATCTCAGTAATTTTTTTATATTGATTACATGTTGAAATGGTAATATTCTGGCCTTATTTGGCTAAATAAAATATATGATTGAAATGGATTACATTGGTTTTTACTTTAAAATAATATGGATACTAGAAGATCCAACATTACAAATACATCTCACATTTGTGTTTACCCTCTGGGCAGTGAGCGTTCTACTTGTTGTGCTGTTCTGGATACGTGTTTGTGCTCAAGCCAACAGGATTTGTTGCGTGAATTGTAGGGGAGAGGCTTCCAGGGCGATTCTGGAAGTCTGGGGCAGAGTAGCTGGAAGGGTGGCATTGACTTTAGCTTGGGAAGGAGGAAGGCTGTAGGTTTGCAGGTGGGTGTAGACGAGGAGTGTAATTGCGGATATGTTAAGTCGGAGGTGTTTTGGGGACATCTAAGTGGAGATGGTGGGCAGGCAATTTCGGGTTGCGTGTCCAAGGTTCAGGGAGCAGGTGAGGTTGGAGATGGAAATGTGGGTGTCGTGCTTAGGGATGGGATGCCAAGCCTCGTGTCTCCATGCAATCACCTGTCTTCCAGATGAGTTCTCGCTTCCAGAATTGTTTTTCCTAACCTTGCAGGTTTATAGATTTATGGCTTTTTTTTTCTTTAAGTTTTTCCTTTTTAGTGGGAGCCAGATCGGGTATATGTGTGCTCTAGTGTTCGCTTCATCACGCAGCATCTAGTGACTTCTTTAAACTTGTCTTGCTGATTGGGGGTTTTTCTGGCCTCTAACTGTGGTGGAAAGGAGACACCTATGAAACTCTACTGATCAGTAGAAACCTTCCCACACCATCTCCACCCGTCTTTCTAGAAAGATACTTTTTTTTATGTTATTTTGCTTTCCCCATAGGCAAGGAGGCTCCTCGATCTTGCCACAGTGAAGGCGAATGGGTTGGCTGCCTTCCTTCTACGTCATGTTCAGAAATTGCCAGTCTCGTTGGCCCTGCCTTTTGAAGGTATATACTTATATGTTCTTCTCCGTTCATCAGAGGGGGAAAAAAAGGCTGTACAGAGTCCTGATTAAGAGCAGAGCTCTGGAGTGAGACGTGCCTTTAGAATTTCACTTCCTGGCCGTGTGGGCCTCCTTAGGACTCAGTTTCCTGATTTCAAGGGTAACACCCGCCACTAGGATTGAAAGGATTACCATGTGTAATATTAGCGTTAGCTTTTATTACTTCCCGAGCGGGACAGTGATAACTGAGCTTCACTAGCCAAACTCTTATGATCTGTGCTGCAAAGTGTACATTTTGAGATAGGGCTGTTATCTCTTGATTTCTGCAATTTAGCTACTCACTATCAGAAACTGCAGGACCCAGCCGATTTAGATAATGTGGTATCTCTCCTTGCACACAGCCACCAACCCAACCCAGGGACGGGAGGGGCTCGGATCCCACAGCTGGAACCTGGCAGACATCCTTGCAAGGTGCTTTATTTATGGTATCTGTCCTTGACGGCAACCTTGAGAAATCAGTGTCATTTTTTCCAATTTACGGATGTGAAAACTGGGGCAAGGGGGGGGGGGTTGAGGTGGGGAGGATGGCTCTGTTTTTAAACCGTCTTCACCGCTGCTTCCCTTTTCCTTGGGCGAAGAGAGATCGTCCGTTGTAAAGAGCAGGCATGAGCCTTGTATGTCTTGTTCCCCTGTCACCATAGGGATTGGTCCTTGGCAGTGAGGGCCCCTGAGCTGTGGGTGGTGCTAGCAGAGAGATTTACTACTCTGAGCTCTACCCTCTGGGTGGCAAGCATTGCCTGAAGGAAGGATGGCTAGAAGCCAGTGCTTGGCACCTCGATGTGCACCGTTTCCCTGAGAACAGGGCACAGACGTCAGTTTCCAGCCAAGGCTGCATGGCACAGAGCACGGTTCCCCGGGTTGGGCCTTGGTTAATGTCCGCTGTTGATATCACACGTCGTAACTCTGTGACATGGTGTAAGATTCCCGAGGGTGACCAATCCGAGGTTGACAATTGACCCGTGTTTAAAATGAAAGATCCTTGTTTTTCTGGAGAATTTTATATTGGTGGTATCTGGAGAACCTGCGTTAGAGCTCAGGGTATTAGAAAAGAAGGTGTATATTTTATGTTATCTATGTTCTGTTCTCTTGGTATATCCAGAGGGCTTTAAGAGCAATGATGTTCATCAGCTCTGGGCACAGAAGATGAAACCGAAACAGGAGACAACTGCTTTGGAGGACCATGAATAGAGCGTCAGTATGCTAAGTGTGCTCTGGGAGAATTACTTGTTAGTTTTTTTTTTTTTTTTTTAAAGATTTTATTTATTTATTTGACAGAGAGAAATCACAAGTAGATGGAGAGGCAGGCAGAGAGAGAGAGGGAAGCAGGCTCCCTGCTGAGCAGAGAGCCCGATGCGGGACTCGATCCCAGGACCTTGAGATCATGACCTGAGCCGAAGGCAGCGGCTTAACCCACTGAGCCACCCAGGCGCCCTACTTGTTAGTTTTTGAGTT